>NC_087268.1:4296923-4603846 GCF_015220805.1 Pogoniulus pusillus
CTCCACCCTTGTTCCCTTGCCACCCCCCTCTGAACAGCCTGCAGCCGTCAAACAGCTGCACTCCAGTTGTAGGATTCATCCCAGCAAGTCTCAGTGATGGCTGTCTGGTCATAATTTTCTGTGTTCATGTAGAGGCACTTCACCTGGCCAGTTGGCTGCATCACTTTTTTATCAGAACTGCCTTTGATTCCTTGGGGATGTTTCATGGGAGTTTCCTTGCTGCCTTCTGCTGCCTCAGGAGCCCTCCCCAGTAATTTAACCCTCTGTTTGCCCCAGACAGGTCTCATCTCTTCCCCTTCTCATTCTATATTTTGAGTTTTCCATATTGCACCCCTTTTGCCATCATCAAAAAAAGCTTAGTCCATAAAGTTAAATTAGTTAAATATTTACAAGCCAAAAAGAGATTGTGTAAAGGAGGGAGTAGAAAGCATACACTGGAGAAGTTCATGTACGGTACAGAAAAGCTACACATCTAATTAGCCTTTCCCTGTGGGAAATAATTAATCTCTCCAAAACTTTGTGTCAGGAAAGACTTTGTGTGTGAACTAAGTACAGCCAACATATATGTGCTCTGGGTAGCTAAGGACAGACCTGTGTACCATATTGGGAGTAATGTATTGTGCCTTTCCTTTGAATCCTAATAACTCAGCAGTCCTGCAGACCATCTTTGGCTGAGCTCATGGCAAGGACATCCTTAGACCTGGAGCTGGATCTCCAGGCATCCAGAACTAGACAGAGACAGCTGAACGAGGAGATATGTGCTTTAAGAGAGTTGAGACAGCGTTTGGAAGATGCCCAGCTCAGAGGGCAGACAGATCTACCCCACTGGGTCCTTCGGGATGAGCGATTCCGAAACTTGTTGAGGGAAGCAGAAAGGCAGGTATGGTAACATGGAATGAGCACTTAACCTGTTCTAAAACTTCTGTTTCAACAGCACACTTGGTTGGATACGTTATCTAAAGACCTGTTCTTGCAGCACTTCAAACAGCAAATGTGGCTCCTATGTTCTTAACATTAGCATTGATTAAAACCATCGCAATGATGATCACCAAACTATGTGGTTATTACTGGAGAATGGCACTATTTGCCAAGGGCACTTCTTGGCTTTTTTTATTTGATTGAGGGGGTTTTGTTATTTATTTTTTCTCATAATAGGTTTTTATTATTGCAACTGCAACAATTTCCTTCTGACCTTTGAAAGATTTTTCTTTTTTTTCTGATTTGATACTTGATTTTTTTTTTAGAACTATTCAGAATGTTCCCTAAGTGTAACATGATTTGGTTTTGGTCGTCGTTTGTTTGTTTGTTTTTATTGTTGGGCTGCTGTGGAGGGTTTTTTTGGTAATCTTTTCTTTTCCTGGAGAAAGAGGATATAGGCAAAATGTGTGCAGCAAGCAAGATTGTCATTGCATTGCCAGAGACAAAGAGTTGAGCCTAAACTTATTTTAAGGTCTTGTTCCAGAAATCTCTGTGCAGTAAATGTCATACGAGTTTAATACATGTCTTTCTGAAGATCATCAAGAAATGAAACAACACTATCAGTCCTTTGAATTTATAAGTCTTAAATTATAAGCTGTGTCAGACAGTGTGCCTGTATGGTTTTACTGTGGAGGGCAGGGAAAAAAAATCCTTATTTTAACCTAGAAATTCTTGTGTGTTGCTTATAATGCTTAAAATGATCATATGAATATTCTCATTTCCAGACCAGACAGACCAAATTTGAGCACCACCAAGAGCAAGCAGCTGAGAAGATGCTAAAGAAAGCATCAAAAGAAATATATCACTTGCGTGGGCAAAATCAGAAGGAGCCTATTCAGGTGCAGACTTTTAGGTAAGTGGTAATGTGGTACTGAAATAACACAGCAGCACTTGCACAGCGAGAGTAAAGCTCCCTGAAGTGAATTTAGCTTATGTTCTGTGTCTGTTCTGCATAGCCAGTAGTTTTTTAACTGTGTATTGATTTGGACACATGAGTTTCCTTCAAATTATTTTTAGCACAAACAGCCAAAGCTAAGGTAAAATGGCAATATTACAATTCTAAACTGCATTAATATAAATATAAATAAGACTTCAAGTGGAAACTGCTTGGCCTCGTCACTATTAAGTTCAAATGATTAGCCAGTCCTTTGGTACAGGTCTGTGGGCATAAATAATTGGTTTAATGTAATACATTACTAGTAACACTCTTTTCCCTTAAAATTACTCAGTAGTACTGTTTTTTCTCTCAAAAAGCCTTTTCTCTGGACATTTTCCCCCTATTTCATCTGTGTTCACATGGTATGTGTCCAGCTTTACTGGGGTTTTTTTCTGACAGTATTTCGTGTACAAGTGGCATTGATAAGTAGTGTGCATTGTTTATCAGTGTACATTGTTTGACTTACACTGTACCTTCAAGACGTTATTCCTGCAGCATTCAAGCTTTTATAGTTTTCATTGGGAGGGTAATAAAAAGGAAGAACATGTTAGTACAGCATGGATGTGGAGGACAGCTCAGCTAGACTGTTAGATTATGCTGTTCATCCAGTGGTTAGCTTTTTAGAACCTTCTGCAGGGAGTACTTAAGTAAGATACAGAAGTTGTCTGTCTCTTTTAAGGCCTTTTTTTTTTTTGGACATTGTTTTCTTACCTTTGAAAGGCCTTTCTCACAAAGGTGAGGAGGAATAGAAATTTTGGGGTTGTTTTACATCTTACGTTTCTGGGGGGGTTTGTGCTTTGTCTACTGCAATATAAAAGGGGAATTGAATAAAAAGATATAGAAAGTTAAGGAAAAGCTGCCTTCCTTGCTTAATTTTTTGCCTTTTTAATGCAGACATCGATTTCTTAGTAACACTTACTTTCCAGCATGTACTGCTTGCTCAATAAAGAAGCAAAAAGAAGACTGTTGTCTGTTGTTTCTCCTCATTTTACGTAAGCGTTATTGCACAGTGCACAGGGGTGTACCTTTGCATTGCAGAAGGGGCTTATGCAGGGCTTGCTCCATGAAACTATTTTACAGTCAGCTGTGGCTGATGTTCGGTGAGTTGTATAAAGCTTCTACCTAAACTTTCAAAAGTAGTCATTGGAATGTTGCCAGAAGTGTACAGTAAGGTTTAATGGGGTTTTTTGGTCTGTTGTGTTCAAGTACAGTACGTAAGTAACAATTGCTAAGCAGAGTAAAGAAACCATGGTCTTGGGGGAAGATGAATGTAGGCATCTATTTGACTGAATGACTTTTTTCACCTTGTTTTTGATCACAGAGAGAAGATAGCTTTTTTCACAAGACCAAGGATTAACATACCTCCTCTGCCAGCTGATGACGTATGACATGTCGCGTTGTAAACACGAAGTATTTATCGCTTTTATTTTAATGAAGTTATTAGATTTAGCCAAGTTTCTTTAAAAAAAAAAAAAAAAAAAAGGAGAAAAGAGGGAAAAAAAAAATCATGCAAAAGCTAATATACACATTTTGTAAAAAATAAAAAAGTAAAAAAAAGTAAAAGTAAGCAAAAAACATTATATATAAATATATATATACATATCTATTTTATAATAGCGACCGCAACAGGGCTTGGTTTTTCCTTGTTGTGAAACTGACATCTCTGAAGACAACTTATTTTATAAGAGATCGACTATCCTGTTAAGAGCGTGTACAGTTTTTATGCTGTTTTATTTGACTTAAAGGCTGGAAGACAGAAACAAAGTGAGTTCAGGCAAATTCACTGTAGTGTAATTTATTTATAGTGCCTCTTTTTTTTTTTTTTTTTCCTTGAAGGAAAATACCTACTTTAAGATGTATTTTAAGACTGAAATTTTGTTCTTCAGTATTTGTCATACAGTAGAATGGAACCATTGAGCTGGTTTTGTTTCTGATACCTGAAACGAAAATTCTATGTTCCAAAATTGTCACTTTCTTCAGCTTTATTATCTGTAGCTTACTATGTACATTGTATCCTTTAGCACTGTCTGTGTTATAGCAAAATATTATCACCTGCAGTGTGTTTAACACTGATTAGAAGTGACGTTAAACATTGCAGAATTCATTTGCATGTTCTTACTGTGCACTAATAGATTGTTTTCATTTCAGTTGTGTCTACAATACCTTTATATTCTTAACTAGATTCTCAGTTTAAACGGAGGAAGGAAATGGGTGACAGGTCTTTGGTTGGTTTGGTGAGAAAGGAGTTAAAAGAACAGTGTGAGCTAGCTGTGTGGAAAGACCCCTAAAGGGATATTGTAGTAATTTCTACACTTCTAAAGATTCTGATCTGATTCAGGAAAGTACATACATGCTGATTTTTGGAAAGCAGCTGCATTAAGTAAGAGTGCTTAATCGCATGTTCATCCTAAAGGATGTGCTTTGAAGTTACTGCATGCAGGTTCTGTTGAACAGTGACACTTTTCCAGGAGGAAGGTGTATAATTCTGGAAGGTACAGCTCACCTGGTTGCCAGTTGGACCAGCTAAAATCTTCTATGAAAGGATTTTACTTGTGACCATTTGTTTTGAAGAAAGACTGTCACCCTAAATTCCCGAGAATGCCAGTTTTGTGTCCTTGCATCCTGCAAGTATGTAAAAATACTTCTTTACTAAGCTACTATTATAGAGTTTCTCATATTTTTCTAATTATACATTACCTACAAAGAGAGGTGCCCAACACAAGACTGACTTTGCAAATTGCTGAACTCTTCTAGAAGGAAGATCATACTCTCTGTGAATTTGAAGTAAAGGTCAAATTGGTTCCAAATTTTTACGTGTCAGGAAATGAAAACAACAGCCAAAAAGTAAGTGAACATATCCAAAACAGTCAGAATATTTTCATTTCTTAAAGCAGGTCTTTCATGAGTTTCAGGAGCTTACCTTGTCTAATAGGAGAAAAACCCAGAAGTTACTTTTACTTGTCCAAGCTGAGGCAAAAAGTAATGGGGAAAAAAAGAGATTGTAAATCCAAATCATCAATCACTGAGGATGATTAGCACAGACATTTAAGGTAGTATTCCCTGTTTCCTAGTATAGCCTATAATCATTACAAGCATCAAGTGATTCAACTGTATAGCAATATATGTGAAATTAAAGCATATTTAGCATTTATCATGCTAACCATCCTGAAGCTCACCATCCAGTATTGGGTTCCTTGGGCACAACTAGACATACTCTGAAAGTAGGCAGATGAAAAACAAATTACATCAGAAATTTGGGTAGAGTGGCAAGAGTCTAGGGACAGCAAGCTTTTCAGTGCTCCTTACTTGAAAAGACCAGTTAGTCAGAATTTTGTGTCTCATTTTCAGTGGAGGCCCTTACATAGTAGTGTTCCTCAAAAGCTACTATGCAGTGACAGCAGAAGTGCTTGGTATGTAGTGTGTTCCTGTGAGAATGATTACATACTGGAAGATGTTGCCCAGAAAGGTGGAACTCTGTCCGTGTAGGCCTTGAGGAGTCAGCTTGATGTAGCCCAGAGCATCCTGGTCACATCAGGTCTGCTTTGGGCAGAGGCTGGGGTAGGGGACCCCATTTCCACCCTAACTTGTTCCGTAGCTATGTAACAAAGGGGCAGTGTTTGGTGGCCTCTCTGTCAGGGGGTTCAATTTGTGTTTTTAAATAGTGACTGCTGTGAGACATCATCAGTGTATCTCATGAGTCTGTGATTCTGACTGCTGTAATGAGTTCTGTCTTGATGTGGTAATGAGTTATATTCAGTATTCATCTCTCTTGTTTTTGTCACAGTTCTGTATGATTGTGTCATTTTTGTATTATCTGAAAGTATTTCTTCTACAAAATAAAACAATTTGCCATAAAAAGCAATAGAGTTGTACTGTATGTCAGAGACATTATTTGAATGGTTTATGTTTGCCACATTCTTGACACTTTCATTAAGAAAGGTTGTATTTTGATTTAATGCTGTCCTGTGTAAAGGTAAGGAATTTTCAGCTAAGAGAGGAAATCTATGAAAGTGGAGATTTTGGAGAGGTTATACTGAAGACCCAAAAGGGATGCAGAGCATGAGGAATGGCAGGTATGTGCTTACCACTCACGATAAGCTGACAGCTGTATCAGAGTCTTGTAGTTGAATATTCCTGGAATCCATGGGTAGCTCCACTTGCAAGTGTTTGAACTGCCTTTTTCTGTAACAAGTTTGTCCTTTGTAGATTTGAATAGGAAGCAAGCTGCCATTCTTAGTTCTGTAATGTCTTACTTCTGACTAATTCTAGGGTGGAAACCATTCAGTAGTGGTTAACCTTTTTAGGCTTAACTTTTTACTGCTGCTTTCACAAAGGAAACCTGTGTAATTGCAGAAAGGCCATTTCTCAGTTTCTCACTTCAACTCTAAACTCAGGAGCATGGGCAAAATCACAGTACTGACAGATGACTCCCCTCTCTGTCCAGTGTTTGCAAGGCATTAAGGGTATGACAGAGCTTAGGTTATTTTTAAACTGTCTTCTAGAAATAGCCATTTGGAATACCAACTGTCTGTGTCTCACTGCCATCAGGATCAACAACAAAAGCTAAAATGGGTATGTCCATGTGGGTTTTCTCCTGTAAGAGCAAAGTCTTACGTGTATTTCTTACTGCGGTTCTTGTAAGCACTTTAAAAGACTTAAAGGTAAGTGCTGCATTAAAAGATATTTTGTTGTTGTTTTTCAGCAGTTACATGAACTATATGTTTTGTTCTCAGGATGTAAAATGGAAGGTTGAATTGTTAGGAAGCTTTAGAGCCTCTTTTGACTCCAGTCTCCTTTTCAACCACAGGGCCATACATCTTTGAGAGGAGGAAATATGTATGAAGAGAGAGACTTGAGAAACTACAGACTAACAAAATCAAGAGCAGTCTTTTCCAAAATACTATGTGAAGAGTACTTTTCAAGAGACCACCTAACTGACTTAAGTATCATTGGAAGAAAATATCAAAGAGCAAAGTTGATTTGATTTTAGAATCTGTAAATGTCACTGATCATTTACTTACACTTTGGAAAATCTCAGTATTCTTGGAGTTAAAAGCTTCTTAGGGAGATGTTTCTGGTGGCTTGTGATTTTCAGTCATCCTTTAAGTTTGTACATCAATATCTAGACTGTAGAATAACGTTTTCTTTATAGAATTCTGTCTCTTTAGTATGTTTGCAGTTAGACCAGCCATTGAAAATACACATTCAGCAGGAAACTCAGTGAATTCAGCAGTGGTGATAGAAAAGAGAAAATCAGAAACTGAATTAGGTAAGATGTGTTCAGGAAACAAATGGAAGGCTGAGACCTTTGCATTCACTGGGTTAGTGCACAAAATTAGTATTCTGTGTCTAGAGCATCGTGTGTGTGTTACAGGTGTGTGTCTTGTGGCACAGAAGTACCCAGGTATGTGTCTGGCCAGCTAAGTGCTTCTGCTTGCTGTTTTCCATATTTCCCCCTCAGACTGGTTAACAGAAATTGCAGGTATATTATCAAGACAATAAATTTAAGTGCTCAGTGTTTGTTTAACATCCTCCACCAAATTCAATTGAGCTGCTAATAATGATTTCAGTGGGTGCAAAAAACAGACACTGGCAGGAAGCTGGGACTTCTGTCTCTTATCCACACTTCACTGACTTGGCAATAGTAGATCTGGTGTTATTAATGAGCTATGAGTGTTACAGAACAGTGATGTGGAGTGCTGTGTACATAAGGTAAAATCAAATCTAAACCATGCTCCTCACTCGGGAAAGATGTAGGAATTCCAGAGGAAGCAAGCTAAGTGTTTGCATTTCATAATGTAAAATTTGTGGGTTCTCTGTGGGGAGACCATATGAAAAACAAGGAGTACAGGAACCTTCAGTTTATGAACAAGGTTTGGAGGAGTTGTGTGGCCCTTCTGAAAAGAACCCACTTTGTATGCTCTGCACTGGCATGATGTGCTGGAACAGGCTGCACAAATAAATACCTGCATACATAAATAGCTGCTTATGCATTCTGGGATGGAAATGCCTTCCACAACCACATTCCTTAGCCTTTGAAGTGAGTGGAAGTCAGGTATGCACTCTCAGTCAACCATGGATATTTTCATGGGTGCTTGTGCATGGTTTCCTACCTAGCTGTTGCACTGCTTGACAATGAAACCCCCACATCCCTGGATCCCCTTACTGGTAAAACCAATCTGCACAATATTGGAACATGGGAAAAGGAGCAGTAAGCTGAATGTCCCGAAATAAAACACATTGCATGTATGCAAGTATCACAATGAACAGTTACAGCCTCTGCCTTGCACCATGCAATTCTGGTGGATTATACAAATCTCCTGCAATCAGAACTTCCAAACTGATTATTTTGTTGTGAACTCAAATACATTTTAGTGCCTGATGAAATTCTTCTTACACACACAAAAAAATCAGCCCCCCCCCCCCCCCCGCCAAAATATGGTTCTGTGATTTATGACTCAACCAAAATGTGAAATTCAGGGTAATTTGAGTTAGTTGGGTTTTGTTTGGTTGGTTTTGTGGGTTTTGGTGGGGTTTGTTTTTAGTTTGGTGAGGTTTTTTGGTGAGGTTTGTTTGTTTGTTTTTTCTGTGTGGGATTTTTTTTGTTTATTTTTTAAAATGAAACTAGGAGCTTCTGTTTTTAAAATATGTGATAGGAAAACAAGCAGAAGATTTGAAAAGGAAAAGTGCATTGGCATAGAGGAGAGGATCTTTCAGTAGTGACAGTTGTATCGAAAAGACAGAAGGCTGCAGATGGATGGATGGATGCATAGATGTGAGGAGAATTAAGAAGTGAAGGCAGCAGGAATGAAGCCTTTTAAAGCCTGGAGAGTACAGAAAAGAGAGGAAAGTCAGTCTGGGTAAGCTTGAAATGCAGCACGGGGAGATGGAAAAAATGCAAGAGATGGTGGATTTGTGGTTTGTCTCATGTCCAGGCTGCTGTGATTACGTACCTCATAGAGATGAAAGAAAACATGACACGGGGCGTTGCCGGAGAGTCCACGGGAATGCTTCCCGGAGGGAGCGTAAGCAGCGCACTTGCTCTGCTTTTTCCTTAGGAATAACCTGATCGTCGCTGCTGCTGAAAAAAACACCCAACTACAAAGCCTTTTAAAAACACGGAGCACTGGCTAAAGGGGGAATAAAGCAGCCCGTGTGCTAACGGTGACGGAAGAGGCAGGGCAAAGAGGTTTGCGGTTTAATCCTGCGGGATTACAGGCTGCTCCCTGCGACCCCGTCTCCCATCGGCTCAGATATCCTATAGACGGAGGATGCAGTCACATGATTGTTACCGCTTCCTCCCCATGACATCACTGCTTTTGCAGCCATACCACCCAAGAAAGGATGCTATTAAAAGCTTTGGGACTGAGCTATATGATGCTGCATCACAGGTAAGCAGCATAATTGTTCGTAAAAACTGGTTTGCCAGTTCTGTCGTGCAGCCGCTCTGGAGCTGCAGCGCTGCCGGGCGGAGTTTCTGCCGGGCAGCGGCTTGGATCCCTGCAGGCAGCGGCTTTGCAGGTGCAGGGGCTGCCCGCTGGCCCTGCGCTCTTCTCCCGGCTGACATCAACAGTAGAAAGGCTGCCAGATGGAGCTTGAAAGCTGAAGAAAGCCTTTTGTCCCTGGGTTTTGCCATGGCTCCTTTGGGTGTCTGCAGCTGAGTTCTCTGTGATGCCAGCAGCCACCATCATCCAGCTATGCGGAGGGAGAGCAGCAATGGTGTTTTGCTTGTATTCCCTGCTTTATTTTTTTCCCTTTCTTTCTTGGTGTTTTTAGTTTTTCCTTCTTTTCCCCTCGGATGCCTAAAGGAAGTTGTTGTACATAGAAACATACCTAAGCTTATTAAGGAATGAGGATTACCTTGCTTGGGGGGGGGTTGGTCAACATCTTTTGAGAAAAGAGGCTTTTCCTTTATTATCAGTTTTTGCTGAAAGTATCTAGGCTGGCAGGTGTCCTGCATCGTTTGCTGTAGTGTAAGGTGAGTTTTGCTTGTCATCCCATATAGCATGAAAACAAAATACTTCCCAGAAGGAGCATAGGAGATGACAGGCAGATTTTCACTTGCGCCAAGTGCCACTCACCCAAAAGCTGAAAAATAGGTGGGGTTTTTTTTTTGGTAGTTGGTGGTGGTTTTGTTATTTTTGTTTGGTTTGTTTTGCATATGTGGTGGCTTTGGGTTTTTGGGTTTTTTTTTTTGGGGGGGTGGGTTTATTATTTTGTTGTTTTTTTTTTCCCCTGCTATTGGTATTTACATAAGCAAAGTCCAGAGTCTGTTTTCCTCTCCCAGCGTGGCCATGTGTTCATGCACTCTATACCAACCAATACATGGTGAAAAAATGGTGACTCTTCTGTATTACTCCTTTTTCTGTATTACCTTTTTAAATAGAGGTCAGGTTTTCAAAAATATTTTATCAGTGTTAAAAAAAACCCAACATTTTGATACCAATATTAGGATGCAAAATGAGAATTTAATACAGATGTGCACAAGAAGCTCAATTTTTGAGCTTACACTTCTCAGATAGATGAAATGTAACCTTTTTTTTTTTTTTCTTTTTTAAGGGCTGTGAGAAATAAGTCTGTGCCTCTGCCAGAAAACTGAGAATGACTCAGCTGCAGCTTGATCAGACATAGGGTCAGGTGATTTTTCACTCAGTCTGCAGGAAGTGTTCTTATTCTTGAAAATCCTATTCCTTGTGGAAATAAATTTTTCCCACTATTGGAAAAACCTGGAAATGTAGCAGGCCCAGGGTTTCTGCATGCTCACCCACACACTCAGTAGGGGAGCTTCTGGAGGCACTGTCCCTGGAGGTCTTCAAGAAGAGACTGGATGAGGCACTTAGTGCCATGGTCTAGTTGACTGAATAGGGCTGGGTGCTAGGTTGGACTGGATGATCTTGGAGGACTCTTCCAACCTGGTTGATTCTATGATTCTTTGATTCATGTGCTGAAGTAGACTTTGCATCCTAATGAAAGACAAAGTCTGGTTTCTAGTGACCAGGTATGCAGCAATGTCAGGCTCAGAAAATCATGGGTTGGGAAGTAATTGTCAAAATGAAGTAAAAATTGACATAATTTCTTTGAAACTGAAATGGAAAATGAATTTCAATTTTATTTTTCTTCCACAGAAGCTTGAGTTTTTCCAAGGCTGAGCCTCACAAGTGATAGAAATACAAGCTTGGCCCTGTGTGAGGTGGTAGGCGGTTGCATCTTGATGATCACTGTGGTGGGTTTGTTCTCCTGACTCACTCTGAAGTCAAGGCTATGTCCGTTTTCTCCAGCACTGGCAGTAAATCAGGCTGTGCTCTCGCTCAGCAGGCACATTAAGGCTGGGCTCTTTGCCCACTTTAAGTGTGCATCAGGATTGCCACATGTGGATTTTACAGGCATGATGGATTTGTCCCACTTCCCTGCCCCCCGATCATATTTAAGTGCCTTTTGGAAACACATGCAAGATGGTAGTTCTCCTGGCCTCCTGATCTGAGCCAGGCATCTTGTGTGCAACAAAAGACAAGGTACCAGCCCTAAATGTATTCCAGGACAGCTTAGATATCAGGGACTTAAGTCTTGTTAGAGTTATTTAGTGTAAGAGGAAACATCCTGAGTTGGAGGACTCTTTGCCTGTCAGTACTGGGGTGCTGTGCCTGTCTCCAGCACACAGCTTCATGGATACTCAGCACCTGTGTACACTGAGGTTTGCCTTGTGTGGTACCTTTTCAAAGGTAGTGGCTGATGGCTTTTAAACAAGGACTGGAGGAGGAGAATGGGATAGTGTTGGAGAGGAGCATTTACGCTGAGGTAAATAGGCTCTCCAAATGCCATAACCTCTGTAGTCTGGGAGCTGCTTTGTTGTAAAGTAGGTGTTTGTTCAGCATCAGGGGATAGTGAACAGGATCATGACTGTAGCCCAGTCCTTGTGCAGGGCAAACAAGGAGACTCCCACTCTTGCGTCATTCTCAGTTCAGGGACATCTCGTATGTGTTGCGGGTCACTGTTGTGGCACCTGAGCCTCTCTGAGGTCTGACCAGGTCTTAGTACAACATGGTTCATGACTCTGAAACATCAGCATAGTGCCCCTAGGTCCCAGTCCTTCTCCACTTTGCTTTTGCCTTTGAGCTACATCTTGCAAGGTGTCCAAGGTGTATATGTGTGTGTGTGTGTTGATTCTTTCCATTTAGTGAAATGAGATCAGGCTGTAAAGTAGGAGTCTAATTTGTTTGTGCATGCATACAGACACACTGGGAATTGGGTTTCCTTTACTTTCTTTGTTGCTAGTCCAGCATAACCAAAAAAATCACACGTGATCTTTAATACCAAAAAGGAGAAACTCTGGCAGAGTTGGAGTAGGCTGCTATTCCTAAACCACATTTAACTTACTGCCCTCAAGCGTCATCCCAAGGAAAAGGTTTCTCCACCTTGCAGGTGGGGGAGCTTCTCGATAGTGTGAGCTAACTCGCCTCTGACTGCACCAGCCCATCAGCATGGAATGCAGCAGTAAATCCAGTACCATGTGAACAGGAAAACACTGCCCTCCATCTGTGTGAAAATGACTCACTGCCTCCCCTCACATCGTGAAATTGACATGACAGAACAGATTAATGACTTGCCTACTGCAGGTTTATCAGCTTGATGGCAAGCTGAAGGCTTAAAAAGGATTTCAGTGAGAGGTGCATTTAATACCGTTGAACGCCCCATTTAAGGAAGAAGCTTCTTAGGAATAACTGTTTTCCAGGTTATTTCCCTTCTGGCAGAGCAGCTCTGTTCTCTCTGGATACATTTGCCTTTTTTTGCAGCCTAAGAATTGCTTATCCCCTTTCCCTTTCCCCCACTTACTTCTGAATGAGGAGACAAAGACCCACCACGACACCTACACTAACAACTGTATTTATTAAAGGGACCTCTAAGTCTTGCTGGAAACAGAAAAGTGAGTTTAGCATTTTCATTATGCAGAGCTGATTCTGAGTTATGTGAGTGTGAAAATTCCACTCAGTGCTCGTGAGAAAAGAGCTGGGATATTTTTTTCCCCTTTCTGACATAACTCAGCAGCTGAATTAATTTTGCACAGACTTTCCAAGAAAATTCTGTCAGAGAACCAGAGGCATGATATTTTGTGAAAGGAGAGTTGTCCTGTGAAGGGGTGGGGAGCAGGATTCTGTGGTGAGGTTCACCCCTCAGAGGAAAAGGAGCATGGTGAGCCAGGGGCCTCCCAGGAGAAAAAATGGTGAAGAGAACATTGCTGAAAGGTCAGGAAGCACTGATGGTTGTCAGTTCCTGGGGTGTGCTGATGTGCTCCATGTGCCCCCATGCCTCCCACTACCTGCATCCCCAGCCAGCCCTGTAGTCTTCCCCATGAGGTACCCTGCTCACCCCAAAGCCTGTGTTTTGTTTGAGACGGGGCAGTTGGAGACAACTTTCCACCATTTATCCCAGATGTTCTCTCCTACCTTCCCCTTCTTTCCCAGGCCCTCTCCCCTGGGATCTGGTGCCCTGTGTTTTATGAGCTCTGCTATGGCTTCATGATTTTTTTCCATGGAGGTTAGTTAGGGTAAAGCTGCACATCAGAGCTGCGACCAGATTTAGCTCTCTCTTTAGTGTGTGTCAAAGCAGGAAACTCCTTAATAGGTGTGGGGGGCATAGAGTGAAATGGTGCTGTGATTTTCAGTACTGTTTCTGGCACTGCAGCCTGCCTGTGCTTGTGTGACAGGAGACTGAGGGCTTGCGGTGCCATTCACTCATTATGGAGGCTGCCTGTTTTGTCTGGCAAGGTAGTACAGAAAATCTGTGGTGTAACTGTACTCATCTCTAGGAACTTTCTCCTTTTGCCTTACCCTCTGACAGCTCCTCCTGAGTGTTGACTTTTCCATCTCATTCTGTGGGCAGCCATGACCTCCTAATTGCCTGGATTCAAGGCCTTAAGTGGAGATTGCTCTGAGTCTGTCTCTGTGACTAGATGTAAGTCCCTTGCAATGGGAGGTGGATGCATGCTGGCAGAGCACCCAGCTCTCAAGACAAAATGCCTTTGCTCAGCAGATCACACTGAGCACTTAATGGCCATGAGGCTGGCTGTTGAGAGAATACAGTACTAGGTATGGTCAATACAAATGTTAAGGGCATGGAAAGTGGCATCAGCATAAAGGGGTCTTCTGATGATGGCTGCCTATTAAAACAGTAAGATAGTGCTGTCATTATCTGTGGAACATGAATCCCAGAAGTTTCACAGCCCTCTTGCTCCTTAGTATGTATAATGCCTTCTGTTATGCAGTGCATATATAGGCACAGCATATGGCCAAGCATTAAATTGGCAGTGTGCTTAACTCTGATGGAGTCATGACAGAAACAGAACCGTTTAAAAGCATTGTGCCTGGAGTAGGACCTTCCCTGTTTTGTTAGTAGATGTATGTTGGTACTAAAGCAGAGAAAAGCCCTGTTCTGCTTTTGCATGTCAGCTAGCTCACCACTTTTGGAAGAGATGAAACAGATGATGCTTTAGATACCCTGGAATAATCTCTCCAAACAAATGTGAATGGAGGAAGTTGCAATTGGCTTCTGTTTTTTTTTCTCCCAGACTTTTGCCAGGTTCTTGTCTTCCTTATGCTGCAGCAGGAGATTCAGTGGTATGCTTTGCATGTGGCACTGTCTTCAAGGAAAGCAGCATACACATGACAGTGTGTAGGTCAATGTTCATCTGCTAGAAACATTTGAAGTGTTGAAGTAATTCAGTGACTATAATCTGCTGAAAGTAACCTGAAACTTGTTGGAATTGCATTAAAAAGCATAACTCCTGCCTTGGTGCAATGTATCCAATTAAAACAGAAAACAGGATGAGGAGAGTGTAGCATGGAACTAGCATGTCTAGTAGCAATAGGCCAGGGCCAAGGCTTTTCCTTTGATGACTGTTCAGCTAGTTGTTTCCCATCAACATACTTTTTCACTTTCTTTGAACCATGGGATGTTTCAGCCTGTGCTTGCTGTGTCATACAATCATAGAATCAACCAGGTTGGAAGAGACCTCCAAGATCATCCAGTCAAACCCATCCCCCAGCCCTATCCAGTCAACTAAACCATGGGGTCAAATACTTTTGAGAGCAGATCAGTCTGTCAATGGAATATCTAGAATGTCAATTCACAAATAGAGCCTTGGCTTTTATAATTGCAGATGCTGTAAGAGTGCTATAAAGCTAAGAGGTTGTCAGCATTTCCACTGTAAATGTAATTTATTGGTCTTCCATAAAACCTAGCTCCAAGCTGCAACATATCTTGCAGCTGGTCCCAATCACAAGTTTGCTCACTGTGAGACCTGCATAAAACCCAGGACCTTTAATATGATAATTCTACTGCCTTTTGGTTCTTTGAAGAGTAACAAAATGTAAGTCAATTTAACAGAAGAGACCTGCAAGCCTGTTGGCTTCTCCCAGCCCATCAGGCCACTCACTGGGTTCACACTCTGGCTTTTTTAGGTTGTTGGCACTAATCTCTTCTTTTCTTTCTTTACATAGGAGATTTCAGTGGTTACTCACTTTAAAAAAAATGTCTTGCTTCCTAAAGTTGTCAAGCCTCACAGGCTAATCTTTGGGCTTGCTCTTTTGACCCTTACCTATAGCTGCTCTCATGCTGCATGTCTGATGTTTGTAGGGCAATGTCTCTTTCTTTCTGGCTTCAGAATATTGTGCACCAAGCATGGCTGGCTTGGTGATCAGAGACTGAGCATCAGGTTCACCTGGTCCAAGGATTTTGGGAGATATCTAAATTGTGTGGCAGCCTGGAGAGCCTCTTTTAAGAAGCACAATTGCAAACGTAGCACTCTGAACTCTCTCTGTTTGTGAATTGATCCCTGATGGGACCTTGATCCATCTGCAAGACCATAGTGGTTGACATGGGTCTAAATCCAGGGAGATCTGCTAACTGGAACCCTCTGAGATGAGAATTTCCATAGTTCAGTTAGATTTTGTTTTGTTTGTTTCTTTGATTGAAGCAGAGCATTGACAATGAAGTTCAGTTGTAGATAGATGAAGCTAGTCAGTGAAATGGGAGCTGACTGTTAAGAGCTAAAGAAGGCTCTTTGCTGTATTGCAGGGGATAAAATGCAAGTGTAATTCAGATTTGATAAAGGTAAAGCAATGGGAAAGTGTCTGTAAGAGACCACAGAATGATAGGCTTCAAACAGACTGCTGCCTCTGACGGAGCATAACCTGGTGTCACAGCAGACTGCTCAGTGAAAATGTTGGATGTTAGCCCTCAGAAAAGTTGGTGGATTGCCAGAAATTACTAGGAAAAGAATAGGGGACTAAGCAGGAAGCATTTTTCCTTGCACAAACTGTATTGTGTCAACATCTGGAAAAGTAGTTGAGGGGTCAGCAAGAGTATCTAAGACATAGAACCACAAGGGGATAAAATACATATGTCAAGCAGTTACTCAGCAAGATGCAAAAGCTTTCCAAGTTTCCTAGATGCTCAGGTGTTAGAACTGGCTATGAATTGCATTTATTTCTAATCATAGAATCAACCAGGTTGAAAGAGACCTCCAAGATCATCCAGTCCAACCTAGCACCCAGCCCTGTGTTACCAATCAGCCATGGCACTAAGTGCCTCATGCAGCTTTTTTTTTTAACACCTCCATGGACAGCGACTCCCCCACCTCCCTGGGCAGCCCATTCCAGTGGCAAATCACTCTCTCTGTGAAGAACTTCCTCCTAATATCAAGCCTATACCTCCTTCAGCACAACTTGAGACTGTGTTGCCTTGTTCTGTTGCTGAGTGCCTGGGAGAAGAGACCAAAACCCACTTGGTTGCAGCCTCCCTTCAGGTAGTTGTAGACAGCAATGAGGTCATCCCTGAGCCTCTTCTCCAGGCTAAACAACCCCAGCTCCCTCAGCCTCTCCTCCAGGCCCCTTAGCTTTGTTGCCCTTCTCTGGACACATTCCAGCACCTGAACATCTCTCTTGAATTGAGGAGCCCAGAACTGGGCACAGCACTCAAGGTGTGGCCTGAGCAGTGTTGAGTACAGGGGAAGAATAACCTCCCTTGTCCTGCTGGCCACACTGTTCCTGATGCAGGCCAGGATGCCATTGGCTCTCTTGGCCACCTGGGCACATTGGTGGCTCATGTTCAGCCTACTATCTACCAGTACCCTCAGGTCCTTTTCTGCCTGGCTGCTCTCCAGCCACTCTCCTGCATGTAATGGTATTGCACTGTTTCCTTTTGAATTGATAGTGTTGGACTGATTTGATTAGGTGTGGATTTCTACCTCTGACTTTTCTTAGTAATGAGTAAACATACATTAACATTTCTGGGGGAAGAAAACCCATCTGTCTCATTCTAATGTGTCAAATTGTATCTGAATAGAGTTTACTACCTTCCATCAGGAATGAAAAGAATCTAGATTTTAGTGTCCAGACTCTTGTACAGATTTCTAATGCTGGATGAGATAACTTGTACCATGAATGCATCATCAGAGCAGATTGCTGCAATAGTAAACCTGGCAACAGTTTGTGTTTGGATGATATTAAGTTGATCTTAATCTATGTTAGCCCTATCAATGACCTGCGAAAGTTACCTGTCAAGGAGCTGCAGGCTCTGCAGGCTCAGTTCTATAAAAATTCTGCTGCATATATCTGTCCCCTTTTTTTGGTTGAACATTTTCCTTTTGTTTGTTTGATTTTACTTTGCTGGACTTACCATTTCAGATTACAAACCCTGGGTACTCTCTGGGAGACCTTATTTCCCAGACACCTCTTTTAGGATGGATGGGATTAATCGGTCTTCGGAGCAATGCTTTGTTGAGTGATGTAGAAGTCAACTGTGGTTTTTAGGGTTTGCATAGATGTTGAAGTGGTCTTCAGCAAACTATGTTTTCCAGTGGCAATGTGTAGATTTCAGTAAGTACCAATAGAACAAGGGGACACAGTCTCAAGTTGTGCTGGGGGAGTCTAGGCTGGATGTTAGGAGGAAGTTGTTGGCAGAGAGAGTGATTGGCATTGCAATGGGCTGCCCAGGGAGGTGGTGGAGTCACCATCCCTGGGGGTGTTGAAGAAAAGCCTGGCTGAGGCACTCAGTGCCATGGTCTAGTTGACTGGCTAGGGCTGGGGGATAGGTTGGCCTGGATGATCTTGGAGGTCTCTTCCAACCTGATTTATTCTATATTCTAGGGAATTCTATATTCTAGCACTTTCTGTTCTGTGCTTAGAAACTGGCATGGCTGAGAGAGTTAATGCAGCTTTCATGTATGTTTTATTTTCACTATTAACTCTCTATAGCTACCTAAAAAGAGGTAGTAATGAGGTTAGCATTGGCCTCTTTTCCCAAGTAATTAACAACAAGACAAGAGGAAATGGAGGTGTTTAAGAGGAGGCTGGATGAGGCACTTAGTGCCATGGGTTAGTTAATCAGAAGGGTTAGGTGATAGGTTGGACTCGATGATCTTAGAGGTCTTTTCCAACCTGGTTGATTCTGTGATTTCTCTTCCAACCTGGTTGATTCTGTGATTCTCTTCCAACCTGGTTGATTCTGTGATTCTCTTCTAACCTGGTTGATTCTGTGAGATACCAGCAGGACTCTCTTGGCGTTGTGGTGTGTGGAGGTACTTTGGAAGACTTGGTTCTGAAATTTCTGGCAGAGCTGCATCAGTTTATTGACTTTTTTTTTCCCCCTCTATGTACAGATCCTAATATGGTCAATGCAGGAGACATGAATGGTTCTGGCAACCTGATGGATTTTCTGGATGAGCCTTTCCCAGATGTTGGAACTTACGAAGATTTCCACACAATCGACTGGCTGCGGGAGAAATCGCGCGACACCGACCGCCACAGGAAGGTAAGGGCTCTGGTGCATCCCAGGCCTGGGGTTGCAGCCATCGTGGTGGTGACCAAAACAAGCACTTCTCCAAAACTCGTGCTTCCTACCTTATTGTATGACTGGAGGAGGAGGTCCCAAAAGATGGATGTAGGATGGTGTGAGTGTGTGTGGTAGGTTGTTTTGTGTACGAGTGCGACAGACTGAGATTATCTTACTTTAGTCTTTTTCTAGGGAGAAAGGGCAGTAAAATAATAATGGAGAAGAAAATACAGAAAGGTTGTATTACAAGATGTGCAGAAAAAGATAAGGCATACATGAGTCCCTAACACCTAATAACACTGGATGTTAAGAGGAAATTCTTCCCAGAGAGAGTGATTTGCCATTGGAATGGGCTGCCCAGGGAGGTGGTGGAGGCACCATCCCTGGAGGTGTTCAAGAAAAGCCTGGCTGAGGCACTTAGTGCCATGGTCTGGTTGACTGGCTAGGGCTGGGTGCTAGGTTGGACTGGATGATCTTGGAGGTCTCTTCCAGCCTGGTTGATTCTATGATTCTAATACAGAGACAGGATATGTGGGAATTCTCCCCAAACCTTTCCCCACAAGCAAACTTAAATCATCAAACCCCCAGTGCTCATTTTCTCCCATTCCCCATTGTCTGCCACTAGGCCTAAGCAGGCCAGATTCACTGTGACCCACAGCCTTGAAGGCCTTGGCCTACTACAAGGTATTCCTACATAGTTACCAGACAAGAATCCTTCTGGAGAGCTGAAGGGAGAAGAGAGAATGAACTGACCTTGCTTCTAAAGTGTTTGCAGGATTATGGGGTTGAATGACACAGTTATGATACCCAGGGGAGACCAGTTCATCCCCTGGGATGGATCTTGGTCTCTCTGGTTTTCTTAGAGACTGTATCACAGTATCACCAAGGTTGGAAGAGACCTCACAGATCATCAAGTCCAACCCTTTACCACAGAGCTCAAGGCCAGACCATGGCACCAAGTGCCACGTCCAATCCTGCCTTGAACAGCTCCAGGGACGGCGACTCCACCACCTCCCCGGGCAGCCCATTCCAGTGTCCAATGACTCTCTCAGTGAAGAACTTTCTCCTCCAGCCTAAATTTCCCCTGGCGCAGCCTGAGGCTGTGTCCTCTCGTTCTGGCGCTGGCCACCTGAGAGAAGAGAGCAACCTCCTCCTGGCCACAACCACCCCTCAGGTAGTTGTAGACAGCAATAACGTCACCCCTGAGCCTCCTCTTCTCCAGGCTAACCAATCCCAGCTCCCTCAGCCTCTCCTCGTAGGGCTGTGCTCAAGGCCTCTCCCCAGCCTCGTCGCCCTTCTCTGGACATGCTCAAGCATACTATAGAATAACCTGAAGCCCCTCAAACCGTGACACTGGGTAAATGTGAAAGAGCTTCTGGCAACTTAATCTGCAGGGCATCTCCAAAAGGTTATTTGGATTGTGGAGGGAGAAGAGAAATTACTTAACCACCTAGAAGGTATATACATTTTTTTACCTAAACCCCTGTGTCAGCCTATGTTACAAATGGGGCTAGTTGACATCTGAGTTTGGGGTAAAATGCAATGAGGCCGATTTAAAAGTTATTAAATGATTTATTAATATACACTAAATAATTCCCCCAAACTTAATTCCAACTCTCCACGCAAGTTCTTGGATGCAGTTGGCAGAACTATTGTGCTAGTTTGAAGCAGGGTAGAATGTTTTGGTGAGAAGAACTAGATCATAGGCTGTGAGAGGAAAACAAGGGTGATGTCTACTCCCCTCAGAGTCTTGCTGAAGAAGAAACGAAAACATTAGATAACACTCTTGCCATTTTTGTCACTCTCACTCGGGCTGCTAACTGAGCAACATCTTACTCCCTAACCTCACCTTCCACTCACCTTTGCTTCTTAACCTCTTGGCTGAACCTCTGTTCTTCCTTGGGACTGGGGTAAGGTTGAGAGGGGCAGGGGGAAGGTGCAGGGGTGGTTGAGAGCCCCTCCTGGGGACTCAGGTTTCTGGGAGGGGAGTTGTGTTTCTGTATTACCTTTTACCTTGTCTATTTCTGTCTATCACTGTATATACTGTAACTATCTGCTTGTGTATTGTGCTAGCTGTAAATAAATAGCTTCATTTATATTCCCAGAGCTGGCTGAGTCTACTCTGGGTAATCTCTAAAGTGTGGGGGGGGTGGGGAGCACCCAAACCATCACAGCTATTTTACAGCATGTCTCTATACAATGGAATTGTGAAAGGTTCCAGAACATGTCTTTACTAGAGAGTCTGGCAGCTTCATTCGCCGCTTGTGGGGCTGATTAAAATCCTTTAGCAACTCGAACAAAGAATGGAGAATACTCACTAGTCCTAATGTCCATGGCCCAAAAACATAGGCAGGAAAATATCCAACAGAAGTCCTGTGGTGAATTCTGAGGTGGTTGAGCCAACGGGCAGGTGAGCGAGGGATGAACGCGCAGGCAAGCAAGCCCCTTATTGACCTGTTCACCCCCATTTATAGGGTAATGGCCGAGGCTAAGGGTCTCATTGGCCACACAATCGCCCAATCCCCTCTGGCAATCACCCAAGTAGACCCCAAAATGGCAGAACCCACAGGCTGTTGTCCTCCAAAAACGGGGGGATGCATATGCCTACCACGCCACAGGGGCATGGTCCCCATGAAACCCCTCTCAGGCAAGCAGACTAAACCAGACTGGGTTGCCTGGGTCTCTTTGTCCTGTTTTCCCGCCTCTGGCTGCCATGCAGACAGGCAGGTAAATAAGACAGGACATGCTTAAGCCCATTTTATGTCCTTTAGGACTATTCACCACAGCCTAAATCAGTGACATGTCTCTAAATATGTTTCATTCCAGATTACCAGCAAAAGCAAGGAATCCATATGGGAGTTCATCAAGAGTTTACTGGATGCCTGGTCAGGATGGGTTGTAATGCTTCTGATAGGACTACTGGCAGGTATGTGTATGTCAGTGTTACAGTCCTGCCTGAAACCATCTCCAACCAAGTTTCCTTCGGTGCCATCTGCTTCTCTTTTTGCTGCATTGTTTCTCTGCTGATGTTTCAAGCTATGCTTCCATGCAGTTATAAACACTAACAAAAATACCCACTTGCAAAGTCCCCTGCTGAGGGCTGACCTAGAAAAAATGTTACTCTGCAGCAGAGGGACTTTTCTATTGCTTGTAGAAATACTCATCTGAGTACTTACAGTGGATGGGCTACTTTGGCTTTCTGAATCCTTTATTCACAGAAGTAAATTGTACCGGTAGGATTTCTTTTTCTGTGTGTCTTTAATTTTGCAAGTAGATTATTATGATGTGGGGAAAATATTTGCTGTGGATGCTCAAGGAGGAGCTTTGTAAATTGCTGTATCCACTGGGTTATCTTCTCTGTACATGCATAAGGGAAAATACAGATTCAAACTCAGTTTTGGGTCTGCTCCCAGGCCAGGCAGACATAGAATCATAGAATCAACCAGGTTGGAAGAGACCTCCAAGATCATCCAGTCCAACCTATCCCCCAGCCCTAGCCAGTCAACTAGACTGTGGCACTAAGTGTCTCAGCCAGGCTTTTCTTCAACATCCCCAGGGATGGTGACTCCACCACCTCCCTGGGCAGCCCATTCCAATGCCAATCACTCTCTCTGGCAACAACTTCCTCCTAACATCCAGCCTAGACTTCCCCCGGCACAACTTGAGACTGTGTCCCCTTGTTCTGTTGGTACTTAGTGAAATCTACACATTGCCACTGGAAAACATATTTTGCTGAAGACTACTTCAACATCTATGCAAACCCTAAAAACCACAGTTGACTTCTACATCACTCAACAAAGCATTGCTCCGAAGACCGATTAGTCAGGTTACATGTACTCAGTGTGTAAGGCTCTGTGAACATTAGTGGTTTATTTCCATTCTGTAGAATGAGAAACAGGCTGCATATGCCTGAATTATTTTTCCCCCCTAATTTCAACAAAAATGAAAAGTGGAAAATTACTCCCAGGTCAAATAAACCAGCTCTTGAGCCCACCTGTTGCCCTGTCCCAGCTGTTAGGAGAAAAGAGAGCAGCCCCCCACCCCTGCTTCATGTAATTGCATTCTTAGCCACAAAGCTAAACATTTTGGAAACATAGAATCAAACCATTTTGCATTTTCCACAGCATTTCCCCCACCCCCAGTGCTTTAGTCCTGCTGAAATTAGGCAATTAGGACTGAAATCAGGAACTATATTCTGCTTAAATCCATTACTGTTTTCCTGAAATGGTTTCAACGATTACTTATAAAAGTGATGCTGACTTCTAGTTTCCATTTGTATCTGAGAGAGGGGTTTGGAAAAGTTTATGTGACTCTTCTGGCAGTTGGTGGTTTGCTTTCCAGACACCTTGGACACAGGGGCCAAATGCAGGGCTGCCTTTCTGTGTTCTGCCTGCTCCCAGCGTCCCCGTTCCAGCTGGTGTTGCCTTTGTGAGGACACATCTGCTCAGGGGCTGCTGGGGCAGGTTGTTACTGCTGCTGAGTAAATGCTCTAGGAAAGCAAGGGGGTTTTGTGGGTTTTGTTTCGTGTCTGGACACAGCAAGTTTGCTTGTGTCCGTGTCTGGCGGCCACCGGGTGTCACTGTAGCTCCGTGCAACTGCTGGGGAAAAACTGAAGTCAGGGTTGGTTTGGTACAGGGAGTTTGAAAGATGATTTTATTCCGCATGTTTGGATCGGTAATGAATGCACACATGGAGAGCCTGATTCAGTTAAAGTCACAAGCCGGAATTTGGCATCCCTACTGAAATTGTCCTTCAAAAAGCTTGTGGCTAGTAAGGCTATAGGAAAATGTACGCCTCCTTCTCTTCCCCTACCCTAGCAGTGTGATTTGAGACTGGTAGCTTAGAATGTGTATAGAGACCCTGCATGAAGCCTTCCTTGTCTCAGTGAAGTGGTGCTGGGGCAGGTTGCAGGATCAAGCCCTACATCGTTGATGGCATCTCTGTTTGGCAATCAGTCAGTACTGAACATGTAAGCTTACGAGAGAAGGGCCAGCAGCAAGCTAGCGTGGCTGGTTCTTTACAGACTCCTTATTGCATTGCATTCTTTGGTGCTTTCATGCTTACACTGCAGCTGCTTCTCCAAATCACTTTGGGGTTTTTTTTTGGTTGATATTTTAATTAAATGTGTGTTTTCCTTGCAACTTGATGTCTTTTAATTCCATGGTTTCTTTTTTTCTGCGTTTCTTTTCCCAGGCACATTAGCTGGAGTGATAGATTTAGCTGTGGATTGGATGACAGACCTGAAAGAGGGTGTCTGCCTGTCTGCCTTCTGGTACAGCCACGAGCAGTGCTGCTGGACATCTAATGAAACTACATTCGATGACAGGGACAAATGTCCCCAGTGGCAGAAATGGTCTGAACTTCTTGTAAGCCAGTCTGAGGTAGGGAACACCTGATGAAGCTGGGATCACAGCAGGCCAGGGAATGACCTTTTTCATACTTGCTGATGTTCTCTCTAGAGAGTTTCTCTGAAAGGAAAAAAAAATGAACTGACATGCTGAAAAAAAACCCCAAAACTAAAGCAAACTGAAAAGGACCTTCCATAAGCAATATCTGTTTAACCTGGGAGAGGTCTCATTGTTTTAATGTTGAGTCTGCTGGAAATGGGAAAACTGAGTTCTCTCTTTCTCTTTTTATCTGTATTAACCAAAAAGTATTTCAAAGCACTCATCAATGCAGGGGGACCCAAGCTGCTGTCCATTTAAAAAACTTTAAAAACAGTTTCTGGGACAGAAAAGATGACACCTGACAGATCTAAGAGGAAATTTTCAGGATTGCAAGTGTTGGGTTTTTTTGTGTATTAAAATGCCATGAGTAGTCATGGGAGCTGCATAAGAATGCTTGTTACACCTTTGCAATCAGTTTGCCAATCAGACAGATAAATATTTAGCTAGCACCAGAAGCTGGGGTAGTAATGGGCTGAAGTGGAAAAATTTTCAGGGAAAGAAGATAGGAGGGGACTAGTCCAGGTTGGAAGAGACCTCCAAGGTCATCCAGTCCAACCTATCACCCACCCCTGTCCAGTCAACTAGACCATGGCACTAAGTGCCTCATCCAGGCTTTTTTGGAACACCTCCAGGGATGACGACTCCCCCACCTCCCAGGGCAGCCCATTCCAATGGCAGATCACTCTCTCAAGTACAGTACATAAAATGTATACTTCATTGTTTTATTCTAGATACTTCCTCTCCCCCAAGAAAATGGTAGTAATTTTAAAGAGCACTGTTTCAAAGAAAAGCAGGTGCAAGCTTCACTTTGGAGACAATGAAAAGAAGCCTTTTTATGTTCCTTTTAACAGATGATGCTTCTGTAAAAAAAAAGACACACCTTGTTTTCAATCTAAGCTGTTCAGTATATTGGATAATATTGATCCCTTCACAACTCAAGTCCTTGGGCAGAATTATTGTCTTGAATTCTTTCCACCATTTTTGCAGGTGACTTGAATATGACAAAAGATTTGAATCTGACATAGAGGTGGAATGAATGTGGCTTTGAAGAGAGCTGGCTTAAATATGTAATAAGATTAAAAAAAACCCAATCTGGTAATGCAGTTTGGTCAATAATCACAGGAAAAAAAAAGATACTTCTATGGGATGAGTCATCTGAAGGCAGGCAATTAAAATATGGGTGGTTGGAGAGATTGTTCAGGTCTTCTTCCACTGTGGAGGGAGCCTGGTCTTGCAGAAAGTGTTTGAGGGTACCTTCATTCCCACATTGTTTTGTCATCCATGTTTCCCTCAGGGCCTCTTCAGGTTCATAGTAAAAGCAGCACCGGGTTGAAGTGTCTCTGAATATCTATAGCCCATATTTCCACAGTTCCAATGTACCATGCTGGAACTGGTAGGGTGCTCACTCTTCCTGAATAGTTCCACCATTTCATTGCAGGCAAAAAAAATCTCTCTGCACAGTTGCCAGTCCAGAATGCCAAGCTTCCCTTTGCCAGAGGTTTGCTAGGTTCACACTGAGCTTTGTCAACAGATGATTTGGGTGACTGTATCTCTGTAACAGTGAAGAGCAGTGATGGTGTTCAGTAAGTCCAAGTGCTTGGTGCTGCACTTTGGCTACAACAACCCCATGCAGAGCTACAGGCTGGGGTCGGAGTGGCTGCAGAGCAGTCAAACAGAAAGGGATCTGGGGGTACTGATTGATACCCGCCTGAACATGAGCCAGCAGTGTGCCCAGGTGGCCAAGAGGGCCAATGACATCCTGGCCTGCATCAAGAATGGTGTGGCCAGCAGGAGCAGGGAAGTCATTCTGCCCCTGTACTCTGCACTGGTTAGCCCACACCTTGAGTACTCTGTCCAGTTCTGGGCCCCTCAATTTAAGAGGGACATTGAGATGCTTGAGTGTGTCCAGAGAAAGGCAGTGAGGCTGGGGAGAGGCCTTGAGCACAGCCCTACGAGGAGAGGCTGAGGGAGCTGGGATTGGTTAGCCTGGAGAAGAGGAGGCTCAGGGGTGACCTTATTGCTGTCTACAACTACCTGAGGGGAGGTTGTGGCCAGGAGGAGGTTGCTCTCTTCTCTCAGGTCACCAGCACCAGAACAAGAGGACACAGCCTCAGGCTGTGCCAGGGGAAATTTAGGCTGGAGGTGAGGAGAAAGTTCTTCCCTGAGAGAGTCATTGGACACTGGAATGGGCTGCCCGGGGAGGTGGTGGAGTCGCCATCCCTGGAGCTGTTCAAGGCAGGATTGGACGTGGCACTTGGTGCCATGGTCTGGCCTTGAGCTCTGTGGTAAAGGGTTGGACTTGATGATCTGTGAGGTCTCTTCCAACCTTGGTGATACTGTGATACTGTGTGTGAAATGTTATCCCAGTGTAAAGCTTCTGGGAATGATGTAATTTAAGGAGGAAAAAAAAGGTGGGAAGGGAAAAAAAGAGGAGACTGTTACAATTGTTATGTGAATTGGAAATCCTGTGCATGTGTTTGATGTGCTGTTACTGAGAAAAGCTGGGACGTATAAACTGTCATTGAGAAAGTCTATTGCTTTCACCTGCTACTCAAAATCAGCTAGGTGAGCACTGCAAAACTTTACTGCTTTTTTTTTTGTATTCAAATTTGGCTTCTCCCCACCATCACAGTGGACAAAAAGGTTCATCTTGGCTTAGTTTTAGGCCCTTTCTCAATACAGACCTCTTAATAGACCTCTGAGATCTGTGGGCTTCTGGCTGCCGCAGCCTGATGGATGCAGTAAATATTAATAATGTCACTATTACTGTTACAGAGAAAACCAAACAAAAACGTGACTATGGAAAGCTACTTAGTAGCAAAAGGCTTTCCATATGGCCAAATGTTGATGATTCCTGTAGCTCTGAGGGCCTCTAGGAGGGATAAAACTACACTAAATTTGACTGATCCAGTTTAGAATGCCCCTGCTTGCTGCAGAGGGGGCTGGGGCTAGATGACCTTTGGAGGTCCCTTCCAACCCAGACCATTCTATGTTTCTATAAATCTGAGTTTCTTGATAATTTTACCTTTTTTTTTTTGTGTTGCCTTAGTTTGTGCCTGACATTGTCATCATAGCCCCATAAAGCAGCAGTTCACAGAAGGACTGCTTTGAAGCTCATTTTAGGCCAAAAGTATTTGGAACAGTTTCCCTAAAGGTACTCCAGTCAGGCATGCCTTCTTTTTTTATGCATGGCTGTGATTCCTTCTCATCATAGGCAACTGAGTTTGACATTTTGAGGACCAAGATTTAGCTGAGTTCTTCCTTGTGGTTTTGCTGATTTATGTCTGTGATAAACCCTGTATGTTTGTTCTCACTGAGAATTGTGATGTCTCCTAGGGCAGCTCTTGAAACATGTATTTTAATTCTAGTTCTCCCATAAAATGAGCCCAGAGTCTTGATGGAAAAAAAAAACATGGAAAGCATAATAGTACATCAGGTACATACCAGACTATGTTTTCTAATTAGTGTTTTGTCAGTCAGTTATGTCCTTCATCCCTCTGGCCCTGAGCTCCTTGCAAAGAGCCAGTGAAGAGATTTCTTGATGTGAGAGTTTTGAAACCTGGAATTTACTGGAGGAGTGGATATGTTAAAGCACATCAGATGCCACTCACTTCAGCTAGATGTCTAGCCAGTGTCTGGTGAGCCAGGGTTTCCTGATTTGAAGACCCATCTTAGCCCCAGTTCTAGCCCACCAGAGCTGAGAAGCCCATTTTTGGCACATTGCACGCCTACCCAGGGCAGAGGGAAGGACCTGGTGTCTACTGTGGCTCATGACACTGGGTCCAGCAATTGACTAGGTTCCCAAACCAGGGTTTCTGGATCTCCAGCAATGAAACTGAGACCTTCAGGCGAGGAAGCTCCTCTGTACCTAGAATGCCCTTCTCAGTTTTGCAGGTTTGAATCTGTTAGTCTTGAGGAGACACATTGCTGTAACCTCCACAGGAGGCAGTCTGCAAACCGTGAGGTCGCAAGTCGAGTCAGAGCAGAGCTTTTGGCCTCTGAAGAGAACAAGCACTGGGTGGCATCCCGAGAGATGTGGTTTATTTCAAGATTCTGAGTTTGTGAGGGTTGTCCTCAATGTTTTCCATTTTTTTGTGAACTGTTCTAACACCAGATCCGAAGTATTGCTTGGTCTTGCAAACTAAAATACAAGAGTTTGCTCAGTTCCCCTACTTGCTGCTTTACTACTTCTGCCAAGGTGAGCCCTTCACTTCCACTTGTGGCAAAGGCCTTAGCAGGAACATCTCTGTTGATGAGCTTTTCAGTCTCTGATTCCACTGCATAGGCTTAAAACTTGTAGTGATTCAGGGCTTTAGTAATTGTGTGTAATGAATGAGAAGTGAAGCCATTCGCTATGCTGAATTACTACGGCTTCACTTCCCACAGGTTTTCTTATTGTTATAAGCTGCTGAAGTTGGACCATCAGAATGCCAGATATCTGGAAAATGTAACAATGGAAGTTGTCCTGGGGGATAAGACTGAACTGGCCATATAGACTCTTGTGGCATCCTGCCACAGTGCTGTAGGTGTATGTGCAATTGCAGTAACAAGCTGACACAGGTTTCATATGACTTCTGAGATGTAAAAGAAGAAGAAGGAAAAAGAAACAAACTTAATTTGACTCCAGTGAATTTAGAAGCAAAACTACAGCTTTGGCTCACCACTGTAGGGCCAAATTTTTGTATTGGTGTTGGTCTTCTTTGGAGTTATTCCAGGTTCACACTGACAAGAGAATTTCACCCTGGGGCAACATATTCAGAGTTTTCTCTAGAGGGAGAGTAAATATTGTCATAGCTGTTTGTAATTGAAAGCACTAGGAGAAGACATTCATGAGACTGTCTTCAGCTGTAGCAACAAAGATCCGTGGTTATTACAGACAGATGTCAATCACTGTAAGTGTGAGATTCACCACTGCTTAGTCTCAGGGTATTAGGGGATGCCATTGTGCTGCTCTGCTGATGTGATGGCCAAAGCCAGTTGCTAACTTCAGCAAGAACAAAAGGATCACAACAAATTGCCTGTCTCTCAGGTATATCCATAAAGCTAAGGACACTGTTTTCCTTACTGTCTTTTCAATTGGGCAGAGACTTGGAAACTGAGGCTAGCAAGCATCTGTGGTGTTAAAGGTTGATTCCTTGCAGGCTTGCAAACAGGGAGACTTCTCAGCTCTTTCTTTTTATGACTGGAAACTGGTCTTGGCAAGCTCTGTTGACTGAAGACACAATACAACTGGTTAATGCCTGTTTTCCTCTTTGATTTATCATAATGTTGATATCCAGGCTGCTGTCTTGCAGAGCAAAGGTAGTGGCTCTGATGTTCCTGAGCAGCTGGGATTGCATCTGGTAGGAAGAATTCACTTAGAGGTGAAGGAGTCATACCGATTCGTGCAGTGAGGTTTTTAGTTCTGTAGTGTCGTGGTGGTAGAGGGTATTTTTCAAAGTCTTAAACTCATTTTGATGCCTCTGACTATATTATTTTTTGTCTCTGTAGGTGAGGTTTTTTTAAATTAAGCTAAAAAATATTATGCTTATGAAGGTTTTGAGTTGACCATTGGAGACAGGTTGGAAAGCTTGAAGGCTGCTCCTCACTATGCTTTCACTATGGTGCTGTGCAGTCATTTGTTGCTAATACCAACAGCATTTCTGTTCTATCAGTAAAGCCATTCAGTTTGAAGATATGTCTGATTGACTGTCATATGCTTTTAAAACATCAGGGGAGAAAATGAACTGAGGTGTGTCTGGGTGGGATCTGCCAAGCTGTTGTGCTTTCAAGTGATTTTCAGCCCTATCGTTGTTAGCATCATGTAGAAGGGATGGATTTATTTATGGTTTTATCCTTCCCATTTGTGACCCAAACTGACAAGATGTCATTTGAAAAGATGTAGTAGCCTGCCAGTATCTGAAAGGGGCCCACAGGAAGACTGGGGAGGGACTATTTGCAAGGTCTTGTAATGAGAGGACGAGGGATAATGGGTTTAAACTGGAGGAGGGGAGATTCAAACTAGATATTAGGAAAGGGCTCTTTACAGTGAGTGTAGTGAGACACTGGAACAGGTTGCCCAGGGAGGTTGTGCATGCTCCTTTCCTGGAGGTGTTCAAGGACAGATTGGATGAGGCCTTGAGCAGCCTGTTCTAGTGGGAGGTGTCCCTGCCTGTGGTGGGATTTGGAACTGGATGATCTTTGAGGTCCCTTCCAACCTAAACCATTCTATGATTCTATGAGCATCTGCTTTGAGACCTTTGAATACCAGCATTCACAAAAATATATATTGGGGTCTCATCCCCAGTTACCTGCTGTGGAGTGAACAGAGCAGATTCCTTCATTAGGTGGGGTTTTTTAATCACATATTACTTTTGCCCTTATGGCAGAATTGTTTGATGTTTTTGAAACTTCTTGTTATTGGCTTAGTTTTTCAGTCCTTGAAAGATGCTCTCTTTAAAGTGTTTGAGTCCCTTGCAAACAGACTGTATAGAGTAGGTTAGGTATATATTGGTATGCTGCTTATCTCCATGGGTAACAAAATTGCTGGTGTATATAAAGTTAGGGGTCCTTCCTGAGGAAAACCAGCAGCTAGCAAGTAAATGAAAAGATCATGCTCCATGCCATCATGATCCCTGGTAGAAGTGTAAGATTTGCCAACCTGCATTTGTCTAACAATGTTTGTTACTGTTATTTTTCTAGGGTGCAAGTGCTTACATTCTAAACTATTTTCTATACATTATGTGGGCTCTATGTTTTGCTTTCCTGGCAGTCTCCCTGGTCAGAGTGTTTGCTCCCTATGCCTGTGGCTCTGGAATCCCAGAGGTAAGTTTCTTATTGTGGGTGAATATCCAAATTCCAAACAAATCAAATAGTAATTTGCCACCTTTTCCCGTTTGAGAACTGTACTATGAGAAAGCACAAGAACAAGATGATTGTCTTTCCATTTCATCTACATTAATTCCTTTGTCTAACATGCCATTATAGAGCCCATCTAAATGTTTTTTGTAGTAGAAAATGTCCAAAGGCCACTGTGACAGCTTAATGTACATGCTTCTTCATTGACAGAGCTGAAGTAAAAAATCAGTGTCTCCCAGCCATCACTTTCTGGACTCCTACATGCACGTTAGAGGATTGTACAGAACTTCCCTTGGATTACATTGTTTGGGCCAGTTACAAAACTGGTCATTTTCTAGGACAGGCTTTAAATAAATGGTTCAGGTGTCAATTTCATTCGATTCGGGCCCAATCCTGCTTCTTTCAGCAGCTGTGCTCCAGAGGGGCTCTGTAGCCTATCACCTATCTGGTGATTTCCCATTGTCGGGATCACCATTTGACACAGGTCAGTTACCATTGGCAACAGGGTAATAAGAGACAGGGTGAAAGGCTTCACAGTATCACCAAGGTTGGAAGAGACCTCATAGATCACCAAGTCCAACCCTTTACCACAGAGCTCAAGGCTGGACCATGGCACCAAGTGCCACGTCCAACCTTGCCTTGAACAGCTCCAGGGATGGCGACTCCACCACCTCCCCGGGCAGCCCATTCCAGTGTCCAATGACTCTCTCAGTGAAGAACTTTCTCCTCACCTCAAGCCTAAATTTCCCCTGGTGCAGCCTGAGGCTGTGTCCTCTCGTTCTGGTGCTGGCCACCCGAGAGAAGAGAGCAACCTCCTCCTGGCTACAACCTCCCCTCAGGTAGTTGTAGACAACAATAAGGTCTCCCCTTGATACAAGCAAGTTCCAGTCCATTTATTGCACCCCAAGCATGGGCTTATATACTTTCTATCAGAAGGCTACATAACGGGGTTACAATTTCCCATTGGAATGGGCTGCCCAGGGAGGTGGTGGAGGCACCGTCCCTTGAGGTCTTCAAGCAAAGCCTGGATGAGGCACTCGGTGCCATGGTCTAGTTGACTGGCTAGGGCTGGGTGCTAGGTTGGACTGGATGATCTTGGAGGTCTCTTCCAACCTGGTTGATTCTATGATTCTATACAAATCATGTTAGACTCTAATTGGTTACATATATTTGCATTGGGACTAGTTAGGATTACACACTAATTAGCATAGACATTCTTCATATTCTCTCAACCCCATGTGCATTGTGTCCAGGCAATTCTGTCAGCAGAGACAGGTGAAAACCACAGACTCCAGCCTTACATTTGTTTCTATTTGTTACACCATTCTCTAAGGTCACTCCAACTCTCTATCAGTACTTCTGAACTCATGTGCTCTCACCTGTCCATGGCTTATGTTCCGCTGCGTATATTCCAATAGCTGTTCCACAGTCAGTTCTGTGAAATCACTGCATTTAATATTACTATATCCAACTAAAGTAAGTTGAAAAAAAAAAAGAGAGGACAACAAAGCTAAGGTTTCCTAAGTTACTGAGGATGTGAAGTATCCATCAGTTTGGATCAGTCCATGTTCTGCAAGTTAGAATCATAGAATCATAGAATCAACCAGGTTGGAAGAGACCTCCAAGATCATCCAGTCCAACCTAGCACCCAGCCCTAACCAATCAACTAGACCATGGCACTAAGTGCCTCATCCAGTGTCCTTGTAGGCAATGTCAGCATTATGGTGGCCAATATCTCTGCTTGGTTTTCAGTGTTTTACATGTTGAGCCTCAGCCTGCATTTCAGCTATTAGAGTGAGGAGCTGTGTAATTCAAGCAGCAAAGATGCTCCAAGTCTTTGAAACCAAGACAGTCTTTTATTCAAAGTGCTATAGAACTCCTGGGAGTATTACTTAGGAATCTGACAGAATGAACAGCCCAGATTTTACAAATCTTGGCATACCTATTTTCTTCATCTCTACAAGCACCCAAATGTTTCATAGGCAATTAGGAAAAAAATAAAAACAACCCAGGCACAAATACTTTGAAATATTTAAATAATTTCCATATTTCAAAGTAGTCACATGTGTGTGTTTTCTACAAATTTGATTTATCTGTGTTTAAAAACACAAAAAGTTTTCATAGTTAACTGTAAATCTAATTGCCAAGTGGTAAATCTCTCATGCGAGGTGATACTCAGCTCCAATCCATTCCCAGGGCTGGAGTCCAAACCAAATTCCATCCTGCAGCCTGTGTATCGTGTGTGTGTGTGTTGTGCTCTACTCTAGCCCCTCACATCCAAAATTAAGAGAACATGTGTAGCAATAAAACCTTTTGGACTTTCTCTTCTAGTAACCCTTGCATGCTTTTATAGAATAGCTTTTCTTAATATTCAGAACTGTTTTCTTGCTTTAACTGGCAAAGGTCTGTGGTTGTTTATTTGCTGGTTTAGTAAAGCCAAGTCTACTTTGACTGTAATCCTGTAAGACAAAGAGATATGCAAGAGTCTCATATTTCCATTGATCTCTGCGAGGCTCCCTACCAACACAGGAGACCACCCATAACAACATCAAAAGTGTGGTCTGCTTAACCCCTGCTCAGATATCACTGGGCAAGTTGCCTTACCTATGGTTTCTCTCTCTCCATTACTGTCTCCTTCCAAGTGATCTGCAAGTTTGTAACTCCCGTGGTGTTTTAACTCCATTTTCAAGTTCAGAGTAGACAAGGTTTCTTCAGCTCTGAAATGTGTTCTTCCTGCTTTCCAGATAAAAACCATCTTGAGTGGGTTCATTATTAGGGGCTACCTGGGAAAGTGGACACTTTTAATCAAAACAGTCACCTTGGTTCTGGTGGTATCTTCAGGCCTCAGCCTTGGGAAAGAGGGGCCGTTAGTCCACGTGGCCTGTTGCTGTGGAAACTTCTTCAGCAGCCTCTTCTCAAAGTACAGCAAGAATGAAGGCAAGAGAAGAGAGGTGAGATTGGCTCACATCATCTCTGACTTCCCTGTCTGGATACTCGGTGCTCCAATACACTCACACCTTGTGTGTAAATGTTTGCTTTGTAGGTGCTTTCGGCTGCAGCTGCCGCAGGAGTTTCTGTTGCCTTTGGGGCTCCGATTGGAGGAGTGCTTTTTAGCCTGGAAGAGGTGAGACCTGGCCGCTGACTCACTTCAATAAGTATATTTTCATTTGATACCTTTTTCCCAAGGTTCTTCCTTATTTTTCAAATATTCATGTTCTTATTTTCTTCTGAAGCCCAACTATTTGATTTCTAGTAATAAGAAGTAGCCAGGTGTTACAGTTTAGTTTGAGGAGGAGGAGGAGAAGAGCACTGGGTTTCTGGGAACAAGCCAAATCATTCGTTCTGGAAATGTAGCTTTGTGCCAAGGTTTCTCCAACTTTCAGCTTGCTGCTGCATGGGCCAAGCTGTCAAACATTTGTCATAATCTCTAGCCAACAACTTTGTGTTTAGATTTGTTGACTTTTAGGTGGTTGTTGCTCCCTGTCTGAAATCTGAAAATGCCTTTTCTGATACCTTTGTGAATCTCTTTGGGCTGTGGTGAGGACGAAGGCCCCCTCTAAAGTTAAATAAAGTGCCTAGCAATGGCAATTGAGGTGAACGTCCTCTGTCACACTCAGCAAAGTGTTTACAGCCTCTGTTTTGTTTTAGGTCAGCTACTACTTTCCTCTGAAAACCCTCTGGAGATCATTTTTTGCTGCTCTCGTAGCTGCCTTCACACTGAGGTCCATCAATCCTTTTGGAAACAGCCGTCTGGTCCTGTTCTATGTGGAGTACCACACGCCTTGGTACATGGCTGAGCTCTTCCCCTTCATCCTGCTTGGCGTCTTTGGTGGCCTGTGGGGGACTCTCTTTATCCGGTGCAATATTGCCTGGTGCAGGAGGAGAAAAACTACCAGACTTGGGAAATACCCAGTCCTGGAGGTCATAGTGATAACAGCTATCACTGCCATCATCGCCTACCCCAACCCCTACACCCGACGGAGCACAAGTGAGCTGATCTCAGAGCTCTTCAACGATTGTGGTGCCCTGGAGTCATCACAGCTCTGTGACTACATCAACGACCCAAACATGACCCGACCAGTGGATGACATTCCTGACAGACCTGCTGGCCCTGGAGTCTACACAGCCATGTGGCAGCTCGCCTTGGCTTTGGTGTTTAAAATTGTCATCACCATATTCACGTTCGGCATGAAGGTAAATCAGGGACAGGTTAGAAGGTGATACAAGCACAAGGCACAGATGAGTTGCTGCCAGTAGCTGTGGCCTTCCTAGCTGGAAGGGCTTATGTGTCTCTCACCCACACCCAGCCACACAGGTGTTGTTGAGATGCCTCCTGGTTCACTTCCCTGACAGCACCTTGCTCTGTGGGCCCCTGCTGCAGCAGAGGGATGAGCCCTGCTTCTCCACTCTCCAGTCATCTGCAATTTTATTAAGGGAAAATGAAGTCTGGGTGGCAATTTAAGTCCACTGTTGCCTATAAGCAAACTGAAGATGATTCCCCACAGCTGTCTTCAGCTCTCACAGGGATAGGGACTATTTGCTACTTTTTGTCTTCTTGAATTAATGTCTTAATGTGCCTCAAAGTAGCTGTACTCAGGGAAGTAACAGCTTTAAATTCACTGATTTACACATTTAAAACCTCACCAAAAAATAAAAGTAGCTGAAACATTACTTTTTAAAATCTTTTTAAGCACTGTAGCTTGGGAAAAAAGTAGGGAATGGTGGGAGAAATGACTGATACATGATTTGCTTATTTTGGTTTTGAAACTTTCTCCTTCTGCTCCTCCAACTCCTTGTAAATGGATGATGAAAAGCCCAAGAAGAATTTATCCAAGCTTTCAATATATCCAAAGCTGTTTGTGGTGAATTTTATAGATCTGATTGCTAGAGCCAATGGAAAGCACATATCTGTCTGTCTACAGCTCTCATTATCTGAGCATTTAGTTCTGGATTTAACTTCTGCAAACGATGGGAGGTTTTTCCAAGTTATAGATGGTGTTTTATAGCACATTCAAAGTATCTCCTCTTTCTCTTAAACGCTGCACTTGAAGGAAGATCCATCTTTTAGGACTTTAACCTGAAATGTAATAAGAAGTTTTTGGAGTTTTGTTTTTCTTTTGTGTTTTGTCCACCTGATAACAAAAACTTCTGAGTGGTAGAAGGTCACTCAGGACCAACGACTTGAGTCCTGCTCATTTCCTGAGCAGGGAGAGTTTAAGAGCACTTGGATGTTGCAGGTCTAATATTTCAGGAGGAGTTGAAATGAAATGCACTTCACTATGTAAACAGATTTATGTCCATTGACCATACTTGTTCATTTGCCCAAAAAACTTCTGATTTTGATTCTTTATTTTATATGTGGTTCTTTACTTCTTATATATATTTCAATTTTGGTAGAATCTATTGACAGTTTCAACTGTTCTGTAAAAGAAACTGATGAAATAGCTTTATTTGTCAAGTCTAGACAACCCAATCCAGCTGTATGTGCAAAACTAACACTGTATGGTGGGGGAGACAGCACTTCCTGATGCCTCTGGGCCAAATTGAGGTTGTTACTTTAGTTCTCTAGGAAGCCCCAGTTGTGTTTTCAGAATTAAAATCATTTAACAGCCATTCCTCTCTAAAACCAACAACAACTCTATGCAAGCCCTTGCCATGTAACTCAGTTGTCTTCTCCACCAGGATTTTTTTTGTCCAACTTACCCAAGGCAAAGTAATTTTTCTCCCCCTTCCTTCTCATTTGAATAGTGTATTTTAGTGATCTGAGACGTGTCTGCATAGCAGAAAAAATAATGATTCATATTGGTTCATGGAAAATACACAGCAAACTGAGATGAAGAAATAGCTGCCTCTGAGCACAGTACCCTTTCTCTGAATTTGTCTTGTGAATGTGACATTTAACTTAAAATCTGTTCTGATTTAGCCTGAAAGAGTAGTAATAAAACTATAAAGTGATCCGTGCGATAGAGGGTGAAATCACAGTCTTATTTTTCAGTTGAGCTTATTCTCAAGCCATGATGAAACTATCAGTAGCTCCTGACATTCTGCTGAAAAAGCAATAAGGGCAGAATCAGGAGCATCTTGACTTCAGAAGCAGACTATCATTCAGAAACACAATTCATGACTTAAATTCAGTGTGATGCAGCAGCTAGGATTCAAAATTACTTTAAAAGAAGGCTCTAATATTTGATAAGGCTATTAATAGACATGTAGCCACACAAAACCAGTCACTACAGAAACCTATCACATAACACTGGAGACGATTCTGTAGGCTGCCCTAAGCCTATAGCCTTTTCAACTGGCATTTAGTAAAGAAACTGGGTTGTCCTACTACTCAAAGTAAAAATTATTTGATTGATGAGTTTATTACTAGTCATTCTTGTCAAGGTACTCACTTGTCTGTATTTCTTTCAAGATCCCATCAGGCCTTTTCATTCCCAGCATGGCAGTTGGAGCCATGGCTGGCAGGATGGTTGGGATTGGAGTAGAGCAGCTGGCATATCACCATCATGACTGGATCATCTTCAGGAACTGGTGTAGACCTGGGGCAGACTGCGTCACACCGGGACTTTATGCTATGGTGGGAGCAGCAGCTTGCTTGGGTACAGTACCTGCTGATCATTGGTTTGTGCATGAATACCACTGATGTTTGGGGACCTACAAATTGTTTATGAGGGCTTTATATTTGTGTTAGGTACTGGGCTGGCATTTCTGGAAGTAATAGAAATTGAAATCAAGATGTGATGGGCTAAAGCAAGGGCAGTTTCCTCTAATGGTGTCTCCAGTGATCTATCAGGTAGTCAGCAACAGAGAGGCTTGCAGTCAACAACAACTACTCCTTGTAATCTGCCAAAAAGCACATAGAAGGAAAGAAAAAAGTAAAGTTAGGTTTCCAAGAAAGAGTGGTTTTGCTTGGATTTTTTTCTCCTTTAACGTAATGAAATCGGCTGTAGCTGGATTAAATCTGCTCTTTGTTTAGACTGTGCTCTTTCAGTGCAGGGGACAAACTTCATAGCTCTGGCCAAAATTTAAGCTACACAGAGTTAAAAACTCTGCATCTTATTTTGGCTGCTTGTCACACTATGGTCGACTGGACTGTATTTTGGGTTTGAGTTTGATCATGGGCCAGTATCTGATTACATTCAATCAATAAATTTATTGGATATAACAGGAACGATCTGCTAACCATTAAAGCAAGACCATTGAATAATACCTCAGATATCACATTTCTAGTCACTGAGGCAACGGGAATGTTATAAGCATACCATCTGAACATGTTTTTGCTTGATTGTATCTGTCCCCTTCTATGGTTCTTGTATGTTTTACCTCCTTTTTTTTTTTGTTGTTGTTGTGGTTGATATTGTCATTAGATGATGAAATAATAGTGGAGAGGCATAACACATGATTAATGTAATTGGGTAGATTTGAAATGAAAGATGAACTCAGGAAAGAGCTGGAAAAAATTCAGTTTTGGAGTCTTATAAAAAGCAGGATCATTTGTATGATCTGTTATAAGGGAAGGAAGGGTGGGATTTGCTTGTCTAAATTTAATGTCTGTAGTATAGACATCAACATCTGAGCTTGCTGTGTTGATATCTTTCACAGTCAAAACAGAAAAATGAGGTACTGGAAAGATTAGTCTCATCTGGTAATAAACATCTGAAACCAGGCAAATGAACAGATGAATTTGGCCTCAGGAGTTCTTGCTTTTCTACAGAGATTACAAAGGCAATCTGCATCACCCCTTTGGATGTGAACATCTACAGCAGTGTAGGCACATTAAAAACAGTGAAGTGCTTCCTCTTGTTCATAAATGTTCTTAATGTACATAAAATAGGTGATACATGTATATTTTGCTGTGAAATTCCAGCTGCTAGTTGGTAATCACGTTCCCTTTCAAAAGGTCCAAATCAAGCTGCAATGACTTTAATAGCATAGTGACACAGACAGGGGAATGTTCACTGCTTGTTGTTAAGCCCAAGACCTGACTCACTCAGAGTAAATGATCCACACTCTCGTATCTGCTCTCTGCTTTTCAGAGTCAGAAGTTTAAGGCATTCTTCAGATGAAAGTCATATCCGGATCATTGTGTTAAATAATCAACAATTGAATTTTCCTGTATGCTGCTAGATTAAAAGCATTTTCTAATGAGCTGTTTTTGATTTCACTCATCTAAAATGGTGCTGTATTTTGAGGCCCAAAAAAAGCATATTTATTACATTTACCTTTTGAACAGAGGCAAAGAAATGTTACCTAATAATTCAGTGGTACATACACACTTGTCTGCGGTTATGTGATTATTTTTATCCTTTAATGTAAACTGAGGGAGTAAGGAGCTTGCTTATGAAATTGGTACTGAAAGACTAGATTGAAAAACACAGCTACAACCCCATCTACAGCTGCACGCCTACCTGGCTTCAAACCAAGCTGCATACAGTTCAAACTGTATGTTATACTGATATCAAAACCCAGGCTTTAAGCTGTAACATAGCTCTTGCAGTGTCCCTAAACTATCCTTATGTAGGATTTTGTAACCATGTCCTGCCCAAAGGTAACACTTAGCTTTCTTTTTAATATGAATGCTAATGTGAAGACCAACTCTCCGTGCTCCTACCTGCTGCGTGGTACTTAGCTGATTCTTGGGAGGATTCAGGTGTAGTTTCTCAGGTGTCCAGTATAGCTGATCTTCTGGTATGTTTTCTGGTTTGATAGCTCTGTCTTTTAGCATTTATTATTTCCTTCTCAGTGTTAGCCTCTTTATCTTGAGCAAGTTCTCTCTTTTTTAATGAAAAGTGCAGTAAACAGAACAATCTCTTTCTCCAGTGAAATGAGCTCCCAGATGCTTAGCAAAGTATAAAGGCAAAGTACTCATAGTAAGTAATCTTGTGTAACACTCAAAAATATAAATGGCTTTCTTGGTAGGTTGAAGAGCACTCAGGGCAACTTGACTACTTTCCTTGTTGGCAGGTGGCGTTACCCGAATGACGGTTTCTCTGGTGGTGATTATGTTTGAGCTAACTGGAGGCCTGGAGTACATTGTACCTCTGATGGCTGCAGCTGTCACAAGCAAGTGGGTGGCAGATGCCTTTGGGAAAGAAGGGATCTATGAAGCTCACATTCATCTCAATGGTTACCCGTTTCTGGATGTGAAGGATGAATTCACCCACCGAACCTTGGCAACAGACGTGATGAGACCGAGGCGCGGGGAGGCTCCTCTGTCTGTTCTGACGCAGGACAGCATGACAGTGGAGGATGTGGAGACACTAATCAAGGAGACTGACTACAATGGCTTTCCAGTAGTGGTTTCCAAGGACTCTGAGAGACTTATTGGATTTGCACAGAGACGAGAGCTGATTCTTGCTATAAGTGAGTACAGTATCAGTGTATGTCCAAGTTTGATTTTGATAGGGTGGGGTGTTACCAGTTTTATTCACCTTGAAGAATGGGTAAATAAGAACTAAACTTATCAGCCCAAGTCTGGCTTTTACTAGTTACTACAACCCATAGCTGGGTTGTATTGCAACTTACTAGCTGTTAGATTTCTGTAGGCTTGACATTTGAAGGCTTAATTTTGCTGTGACTCAGAATGGTACAATTCTGCAAGAGACAACAGAGGTAAACCTGTCAGAACCAGATCAAGAGCCACTGCAGTTCCAAATTCTTTCACTCTCCATGGGCTGTCAGCAGCAGCTGGGGTAGTTGTCAACCTTTGTCACCAGATGACAAAATACTCTGCAGGCCTAGGAAATCAGTCCCATGGTCAGCTCTCAGTTCTGGCAGTCCTGTGGTGTTGAGGGATAGCTGGATGGGCAGGCAAGATGCTGGAGTGAATCATAGAGTGTCAGGGGCTGGAGAAAGATCATCTGGTCCAGCCGGCAGCAGATCACACTGGAACACATCCAGACGGTTCTTGAATATCCCTAGAGAGGGAGACTCCACAACCTCCCTGGGCAGCTGATTCCAGTGCTCTGACACCCTCACAGTGAAAAAATTCTTTCTCAGGTTCACATGGAACCCCCTGTGCCTCAATTTCCATCCATTGCCCCTTGTCCTGTCACTGGGCATCACCAAGAAAACGCTGACTCCATCCTCCTGGCATCTGCCCCTTCCATATTTATAAACATGAATGAGTCTTCTCCTCTCCAAGCTAAAAAAGCCCCAGCTCTCTCAGTCTTTCCTAATAAGGAAGATGTTCAACTTCCTTAATAATTTTGTGGCTCTGTGCTGGACTCTCTCAAGCAGCTCCTTGTCCTTCTTGGGCTGGGAGGCCCAGAGCTGGGCACAGTACTCCAGATGAGTCCTCACAGGGGCAGAGTAGAAGGGAAGGAGAACCTCTGTCGACCTACTAACTAATAGACCCCAGAATGTCACTGGCCTTCAGTATTCAGTATCACCAAGGTTGGAAGAGACCTCACAGATCATCAAGTCCAACCCTTTACCACAGTGCCCAAGGCTAGACCATGGCACCAAGTGCCACATCCAACCTTGCCTTGAACTGCCCCAGGGACGACGACTCCACCACCTCCCCAGGCAGCCCATTCCAGTGCCCAATGACTCTCTCAGTGAAGAACTTTCTCCTCACCTCGAGCCGAAATTTCCCCTGGCACAGCCTGAGGCTGTGTCCTCTTGTTCTGGAGCTGGCCACCTGAGAGAAGAGAGCAACCTCCTCCTGGCCACAACCACCCTTCAGGTAGTTGTAGACAGCAATAAGGTCACCCCTGAGCCTCCTCTTCTCCAGGCTAAACAACCCCAGCTCCCTCAGCCTCTCCTCGTAGGGCTTGTGCTCGAGGTCTCTCACAAGCCTCGTCGCCCTTCTCTGGACACGCTCAAGCATTTCGATGTCCCTCCTAAACTGGGCCTTCTTTGCCACAAGAGCACGTTGCTGGCTCATGGCCATCCTTCCATCCACCAGGACTCCCAAGTCCTTCTCCCCTTCACTGCTGTCCAGCAGATCAGTCCCCAACCTATACCGATACATAGGATTATTGTTTCCCAGGTGCACAACTCTACACTTGCCCCTATTAAACTATATTAAATCTCTCCCTGCCCAACTCTCCAGCCTAAGTCTCTGAATGGCAGCACAACTCTCTGCTGTGTCACCCACTCCACCCAGCTTGGTGCTATCAGCAAACTTGCTGACAGTGCACTCCAGGTCATTAATGAATACACTGAATAATATTGGTCCCAGTACCAACCCCTGAGGAACTTCACTAGTTACAGTGGAATTACACTCTACAGGGAAATGGAATGTCTGGCATATCCAAATCTTGATATTGACTTGCTTCTCTCTGTGTGGGCCTGTTCCATTCCTCTGCTTCAGGCACCTTTAAAAGCTGTTGTCTCAGTTGGAAACTCCCATATTCTTTGGAAAAGAAAATCCATAACCAGAAAATTAAGGCAGTTTTAAAGGACTACTCTCCTACTCCTCACAAAGCTAAAATGAAATCCAAAATGACAATTGTCTTAAAAGCTGGGGCTTTTTTTCCTAATGCATATTTATCTCCTTGATATAAAAAGCTCAACCTAAGTGATTAGACCTAAAATTTATATTTGTATAAGGACACTCAGCTGTTACTTGACTCCCTTTTTTTTAATCCCAATTAGCAGCAAGTCACCAATGTTGCATCACTCCTACATGCTGAAGAAGAGAAGTGGCAGAATCCAGTTTTCTATCCTTAAAATGTTGTGCAGAATTCAGTAAGATTTTTTTCTCTCCTTCTGTGGTGTAAGTTGCCATTTCAGTTAGAGAAAATAGTTTAGGAACTGAATTAATTTTGCATTTAGTTACATCACTAATTTCTCAAAACGTAGGAAAGAAGAACAGGCCTTAGTGCCAGCAACTTACTACAGGTCCTCCAGTTGTACAGTTGTAGTGTATCATAGAATCGTAGAATCAACCAGGTTGGAAGAGACCTCCAAGATCATCCAGGCCAACCTAGTACCCAGCCCTAGCCAGTCAACCAGACCATGGCACTAAGTGCCCCATCCAGGCTTTTCTTGAGCACTTCCAGGGATGGTGCCTCCACCACCTCCCTGGGCAGCCCATTCCAATGCCAATCACTCTCTCTGCCAACAACTTCCTCCTAACATCCAGCCTATACTTACCCCGGCACAACTTGAGACTGTGTCCCCTTGTTCTGTTGCTGGTTGCCTGGGAGAAGAGGCCAACCCCCACCTGGCTACAATGTCCCTTCAGGTAGTTGTAGACAGCAATGAGGTCACCCCTTTGAGAATCTAACCCACTATCATTTGTTGTTTCTTCATCAAAAAGTTATAATTCTCTGTGTGCTGAGCTCAGTATAAGAGGATTTTAAAGGCTTCTAGATTAATTCCAAGGCTGGTGGCTGCAATACCTCCTTCAAACAACTGACTTTTTCAGAGAGCTAATCTTCTTTTGATAGTAACAAAGGATGCTTTTAATGGCAAAGCTAGGAAAATTAGGTATGTGTCTGAAGTCTCACTTGAAGTGTTAATGCCAAGAGCTGATAACATTGATGAAATGCTTTTGCTGGAGATTTTCAAATGTCTCTTGCATTCCCCAGTGAAAAGTAAAAAAACTTAATTAGATATATTTAGCTTAGCCTGTGTCTGACTTTTACACTGTCCATGCTGTGCCTAACACTTGCTACCACTTTAACTTTATAGCCTTTTGTGTCTCCCTTCTGGGGAGGTGTGCCAGTGGGAAAATTGCATGGATTGAAGATGCAGAGCCCCTGTTTTAAAAGCAGATTTATCAGACACTGAAGCGAGTCAGAGAATTTTGAAGGACTGTCTTTTGATTCAGGTAGTAGATTGCAGTGTGGCTGAATGGGCTTGCTAGAAGACGTGTAAAATACCTGTTCACATGCAGCTCTGCCTTGAGAGTTACCTCTGTGTCGTTTCTTTGTTTGTAAGAGGGGCACTAAGCATTCTCTAGAAATACATCCAGACCCTGAGAAGGGAATGGCAGTGAAAACCTCCCTGTTCTCAGAAGCACCTTCAGAAGGATTGCATTCTTCCACTGGCTCTTTTTGAGCAGGTAAACAGGTCATATGGGTAGGGTCACATTCTGGGAGTAGATGTCTGCATTTTAGATGGCACCTACTTTACAGACTTACAGAGGGGAGTTTTTGACCCTGCAAAACTCCTCTTAAATTCAGTCAGTGCAAAAGGCAGGGTCTTGGACACAAGCCAGGTGGCCTGAATAATGTATTTTTTCCAATGTGGAGTTGAGAGAGCAAGGCAGTTAATGTTGATTGTGAACTGTGAACTCCTGAATATGAGAGGCCATTTCACATTTGGGAGACTTAATTCACTCTCTAGCTATGACAAGAGCCTTCTGAATAGATTACTGTGTAAAACCAAATGTCATCATCCATTCGCTTTGCTCTTTCTGTTAAACTGTATCTGTTGGGTTTTTTTTGCCCAGTAACTGCAAAAATGATCTGTTTTTCTGGTTTACCTTTACTCTAACTCCCTGTTCCAGTGAGACTGCATACAAATTCCACCATTTTTTTTTTCTGCTGCTGAATTTGTTCAGTAGTACTACATCATTCAAATTTCTCCAGAGAGATGTTTGACTTGGAAGAGTGAAGTCATGGCTTTCGCTAATCACTGTTGTCCAGGTCATTTCTGCTCTGAGAGCAGCAATGTGGTAACTGAAATGCTTGGCTCTGTTGCTTTGGGTGCAGCTTTGGGAAGGAAATTCCTAGCTGTCAAGGGTTTTTATCAAAGGGTAGGAGTTACCTTGATTAATGTTACCTCTTAGCAAAGATCATATATCAAAGAGCTAGGCAGGCATATTCACACATGAAATTAGATGTATGAATCGAAACAAGATGAGACAAAGTTAGCATCGTTCCTATAAATTCCAATAGGGCTTGTAATGTGTGGGGTGAGAAGGTTGAAAATCATACACTGTACTGATATTAGGTTTGAGCCAGCACTGCTTCAGTTCCAGAAATGTTACAACACAATGATCATTAAAGGGAAAAAAATGCAGCTGGAACATGTTAAAAATCATTACTGTCTACACATTACAAGTCACAGCAGCAGGTTTTTGCACTTTGATTAATGGCAACGAGCTCCAAGACTATACACATACACTTTGAGTATGTCTGATTTGCTACATGTCTCAAGAACAGAAGCAGTCTGTATTAATCAAAGATAATAATTCAACTATTTCCACAAGTTTCATAGAGTTATAAAATGCACTGGGTTTGGAAGAGACCTGTCAAGGTCATCCAGTCCAACACCTCTGCAGTAAGCAGAGGCATTCCCAACTAGATAAGGTTGCTCAGAGCCCATCAAGCCAGACTTTGGATGACTCAAGGGGTGGGGCCTCAAGCACCTCCCTAGGCATCCTTTTGCAGTGTACCACCACCCTCACAGTAAAGAACATCTTCCTAATGGCCAGTCTAAATCTACCCTTCACTAGTTTAAAACTGTTGTCCATTGCTATGCCTTCGTAATTTATACAAAAAGAGTTAAAACTTCAGAGCCAAGCACAAAATGTTCATATCCTGTGGTAAGAGAAGTTGGTTAGCATTTGGAAGCTCATTGCATGTGTTAGCTACACCCTGTTGTGTTGAGTAGGAGCACGGTAAACACTTCAAAGAAAATAAACCAGTTCAGTTGGCTGTTCAGCCTACAGAAGAAATCTCATATCTTCAATTGCCATTGGAATGGGCTGCCCGGGGAGGTGGTGGAGTTGCCGTCCCTGGAGGTGTTGAAGAAAGGCCTGGATGAGGCACTTAGTGCCATGGTCTAGCTGACTGGACAGGGCTAGGGGCTAGGTTGGACTGGATGATCTTGGAGGTCTCTTCCAACCTGGTGATTCTATTATTTCAATATCTGAAGGGCACTTACAGGAAGGATTGGTTAGAAGACCTTGTAGTAACAGGATGAGGAGTGATGGTTTTAAACTGGAGCAGGGTAGGTTTATGTTGGACATAAGGAAGGTTCTCTGTGATGAGAGTGACGAAATACTGGAATAGGTTGCCCAGGGATGTGGTTAAGGCACTGGAAACATTCAAGATCAGACTCAGTGTAGCCCTAAGCAGTCTGATCTGCAGGAGGGGCTGGACAAATTGACCTTTGAGGGTCCCTTCCAACCCAATGCAATCTGTGAATCACTGAATCCTAAAAGTTCTTCTTGGAGCATACTTTAAAGTAAAAGCCCTATACCAATCATGCAAATTCCAGATACAGTGTGAAGTTCACATCATAGTTTGATCCAAGTAAGCATGATGGCTTCTGAACTTAGGGAAATGGTCAAACACACACTGTTGAGAAAAATGTATCAAACTAATTTGCTACTACATGTTGTTCCTCCTTTTCTTGTTCTTCTTTAAGTAGGATTCTATCATTTTCTGCCCTTTTAGAATTTAGATATGCAAACTCGATGTACAAATCCACAACATTCACTCTGCATGCCAGGTGTGTTGGTTTAGAACAGCACCCACACCACACCTGGATCCCTGGGTTGTGGATTTCTCTTGCCCTTGCTTTGTGTTTATAAATCCATTCACAGTGCCCAGATTTCCCCAACTTCATGGAAAAGTATGGGAACAAACACAGTGCTCCAAGCCAGCTGGGACCATGCACAGCTGTTGAATTCACTGTTGGGCATGTAATAGAAGTTTCTGTGGTGACTGTCACAATGGAGGAAATGACACATAGTAACTTGAATTTGACAGAATTTGCATTAGTGGTGCTTGTGAACACAACAATCTGCATATTTATTCAGAAAACATTACCCCAACCGAGCAAAAGTGTATGTTAGTAAAAGATCACTTTACACTTGTTGTGAGAGGGAGGCTGAGGGAGCTGGGGCTGTTTAGCCTGGAGAAAAGGAGGCTCAGGGGTGACCTCATTGCTCTCTACAACTACCTGAAGGGAGGTTGTAGCCAGGTGGGGGTTGCTCTCTTCTCCCAGGCAACCAGCAACAGAAGAAGGTGGGACAGTCTCAAGTTGTGCTGGGGGAAGTCTAGGCTGGATGTTAGGAGGAAGTTGTTGGCAGAGAGAGTGATTGGCATTGGAATGGGCTGCCCAGGGAGGTGGTGGAGTCACCGTCCCTGGAGGTGTTCAAGAAAAGCCTGAATGGGGCACTTAGTGCCATGGTCTGGTTGATTGGCTAGGGCTGGGTGCTAGGTTGGACTGGATGATCTTGGAGTTCTCTTCCAACCTGATTGATTCTATGCATTAAGGGCAGTGTCTCAAGGAAATTCAAGTTTCTTCTATATTTCAAACCTCTGGGACCTCAGTGTGTTTAAGGCAAACTGCAACTACTGCCTTTGCTTTCCAAAGAGCAACATTCTTGCTTTGCTTTGTTGTTAAGCCTAACTTAGCTATCTACCATGTTCTTTCTGTTGCACAGAGAATGCCAGACAGCGTCAGGATGGAGTGGTGAGCAACTCCATTGTGTACTTCACTGAAGACCCCCCTGAACTGCCACCCAACAGTCCCCATCCCCTGAAGCTCCGGCGTATTCTCAACCTGAGCCCTTTCACTGTCACTGACCATACACCGATGGAGACGGTGGTTGATATTTTCAGGAAGCTTGGGCTCCGGCAATGTCTTGTCACTCGCAGTGGGTGAGTAGGTGCTGTGCTGTGCCTGCTCAAGAGATTTTCTTCAGTATTAACTAACCCACCCTTTTCCCTGTGTAAAGCTAAGCATAGACAGTAGCTAATTCATCATCACCTCTGAGACAGTCAAGTAAGGATTTTGATGATGTCCATTTTGTGAAAGGAAGAATAAGGACAACTGAGCCAGTGGCTCCCCAGGGCAGCAAAAGAAGTCACACACAGAACCAAAATAGCACTTGCTGGGTGTCATGTTTATCCTGCTCTCCCAAATCTTTAGTGTATTGTCATTTAGATAAGGTAAAGATAAATCCAAAATAAACTGTTCCAACTGCAACTATTGCTTAGTTTTCTACAAAGGCAGATGTGGCAAGTAGTGTTGTTTGAAAAGAATGTGCCTGTTTCCAGACCTCCAGCTAGATTAGATGCTTGTGAAGACAGTGATAAAGATGTCCATGGAGGAAAATGGATCTTTTCAGCTTTCTTTCATGGGAAGTGAAAAAGAGTATCAACTAGAAGTCCAAAAAAACCAAAACCAAAAGAGCTGAAGAAATGTGGGCAAACGTGAAACTAGAAAAATAGAAAGCCACAGTTTCAAAGGGATTTGAGCTAGTTTGGAATCATTGCTCATGCCAGGATAGAAAAAAACATCATTTGAAAATATTAAAGACTATGTCTTCTGCAAAAAGCCTTTTTGTTATTAGAAAATATTGTGCATTAGCTGATCAGCTGTTACTATCAATGCAGTGTCCTTACCACTAAGAAAATAAGAACTGTTGTCAGAATACAGGTTTGGATGCCTGGATTTTAATCTCGGAATTCTTGCATTTACATGAAATGAAAGGTGGAAAAAACTGTAACAATGACATAGCTTCAACATTCTGTGCCTCATGACCTTCAAAGATTCAAAAGCCCTTAAATGCTGAGGGTTAGGAAACTTTCAACTCTTGGGGTCAGACATCCCACAGGCCTCTTCTTCACAGGTATACTTTTTTAGGTTCACATAAATGAGGAATTTTCACTCAAATTTGTAGTAATTATGCTGTTGCACAGTGAAGGTTTCAGAAAATTTGTTCTGTGGCTTAGTTTGTAGATCTCTAAACCCCATGCCCAAGCTCAGCACGCTGGTACCTTGGTTTTGTGCTGTTTGTCCTTTATAGCCTGAGCCTAAGCAAACTCCTTACTTGTTTTGTACAAAGTATCATTAGTTGTAGTTTCTCACTCAGTCAAATAGAGGTAACAACCAAAAGTATTTCACCTAATGATCCTGTCCAAGGTAGTAGAAGTACACAAAGTGAGAATGCTTTTTGTAAAAGCTAATAATTTAGGAATGGGTGCAATGAACAATGCTATGTAAAGGCACTCACACAATGTCCACACAGCTGAACAGGGTAAAAAAAAACAGATGATATATGAGATGATTGTTGACCTTTCCTTTCCTTTTCTCCTCTAGGAGGCTGCTGGGTATCATAACTAAAAAGGATGTATTAAGACATATGGCTCAAATGGCAAACCAGGACCCTGAATCTATCATGTTTAACTAGACTGGTAAAGGAAGAAGAAAGTAACCCCAGAGGAATCCCTTCTAGGTTAACGCAAAGGCTACATTTGGTATTTCATTTTGTTTCAAGAGCAAATGTAATGTGTGTGAGGAATGACCCAATATGCCTCTGACAGAGGGATTGGATGCAGGATGGCACTTATTTAATGAGGAAGGCAGTTTAGAAGCTCTGAGCAGCTGCAGACATCAAGCTGTGTTTCCTTAATGAGATTCTCAACAGCTCAATTGGAGTGTTGGTGTGTATAAATGATGTGGTGCTTAGAGACCAGGAGCCAGGAGCACCAGTGGGGTGCATCAGTATTCACAGTAACTCCTGCAGCAGGTGTGAAGACTTGCAGACACTGCTTATGTATAAACTGTTGAGAGATACAAAGATTTATGTTCCAGACTGAAGAGTGTATATGAGTAATGTCTGTTGCTTTTGTTACTGAAATGATGGCTATTTATTTGCTACTGAATTATACCATTTTCATGAGAGGGGAAAAAAAATGGCCATATTTTAAAATGAAAAAAAAAAATGTCATCTTCATTTATTTTTGTAGAAATTAAGTGAACCAAGACTGGAGTTAAAGGAGCAACACCACATTTCCATTCACTCCAAAATCTAGTGTCCCCTGCTCCCTGCCTTAGTTGTTTGGTTTTTACAAAGTTTAGCACTTCTGTCCATCAACTCCCCTTTATTACTGTTGGGATGTTACTTACTTGTAAGGATATATTATTTCTCTATGCAACTTTGCATATAGGTGTGGTATCATTTAGTATTATGCTGCTTGTTGTGGACAAAACAAGAGAAAAACAAGCGTAGAAGCCCAGGGAGAAATTTTCAAAGACACTAAAGGGAGACTGGTATCCATTTCTCCTCAGTGTTAGTGACAAGAGGTTGAATCCTTCCTCTGTTTCCCTTTGTGTACATCGTCACTGTTCACAAACTAATGAAGTTCTGCATTGATTCTTGATTTTCCGTTTAGTTCCTTTTCATCATTGCTGCTTCACGACATTGAACTGCCTTGCCAAGAGATTGCTGAAGTTGTTAGCAGTCACAGATATTTATTGTTAGCAGATCTACTCTTTAATGCATCTGCCACTCATAGGACTATGGAATCCCTCCCCACAGCACTGTGGCTGGATAAGGTCAAAGGGACTGAGAATGTTAACAAGGCTAGCAAAGCTTTAATTATTGATCTGTGTGCAGTAAGAACTCAAGATTTAACAGCCGCTGGTAAGGACACCTCCAACTCTCTCAGGTAAAAATGTTAAATTTTCCTAAACCCTCATTCTGGTCCTTTGTGAGATTTGTAAAGTTGACATTGTCTGTGTTAATATACTAGCACTTTAGTGAATATTGCTGTCAGTAACACATGACCAAATTCTACTCTAACGTGCAGTCCACACTGTCCATTGTTTGCTTTATGGCCGCAGACTTAGAGATTGGAGAGAGACGCTGCATCCTAATGTCGATGCCCTGAAACACCTTCAGACCCTCAGAGAGTCTGGTCCCTTCATTTATATTTCAAGGATTTCTGTTTAAATTCATACAGATACTAGTTTAAGGTCATTGCATCCAGATGGTCTTCACAGACAGAGGTGAGTGGAGTTCTTTCATGCCAGAAGAGTCTGTTGCTTCCTCCAGACAAAAGCCAGACTATTGATCCAACTTGTAGGCAATCCGTGTGATTATTGTGTCCCTGAACTAAGGAAACTAGCCAGGTGCAGCCTGAGTAAGATGCCCAAAGTTACATGTCACAAATTCCTCCTCTTATCTCCAGTGACCCTGCTTCCATCTGGCATGTGTCCCACTGCATTCACACAAAATGTGGCCCAAATTGTTTAAGTAAAAGAAACAGAAGTAAAAGGATCGTTTTAATCTGCTAAGTGCTCCATTTAACAGTAGTGTTTGCAACAAACTGACACAAATATATGTCGCTCTGGCCAAAGCCTATAAATATTTCAGTGTATACTCTTTGTGAACTGAACATCTGCAGTACAATGTGTTATTGAAGGGATATTGTTAAAGCTATGTAAGCTACAGAACTGAGCAACCCTTTCCTTCTGAAAATAAGATATACAACATAATATTTTTGTTTCTTATGTTTCTCTGTGAAGCTACCATCAGCCAAACTCATAAAACCCAACCAAGTCAATAAGTAAGCTCATAAACACTGGATTCCCTCATTTGAACAGAGATGCCATCATAGAATAAAATCACTTCATTCCCACAAATAAACCTAAAACTACTAGAATCTAGGAGATTTGGACTAATTTGAATAGCCAGTTTTTGAGAGCAAGCTCATTCTGAAATTAAAGCTCAAGGATTGTGTTCTACTTTTCACTTTTATAGCTCTTGATGTTAATACATACATGTTTAATGAACATTTTATTCATCTCCCTTTTTATTTACTCTTCCTCACTTAAATGCTTCTAAATACCTCTTTTGCTTACAAACCAAGAGAAGTAAGTTTGGAGTGAATTCCTCTGCTGCTTGAAATCAAAGTTAAGGCTTCATGTATGTCAGGGAAAATGAGAGGTCTAAAGCCTACTCTGTTACTGAAGGAAATTTCAGGTCATGTTGAGTTGTAATGTAGCCCATAGTAGAGCTATGGACTACATTCATAATGTTGAGGGCAGTGTTTGCTGACAGGAACCTGAGTGGAAGACTCTTTAATTTCCTGAGAAAAAGGCATGGAATCATCTAACTGAAGTTACGCTGGCCATGAACAGAAACTCATTTGGGTATCAACTTGGGTTATCAGCTGAAACTCAGCCCATGACTATTCACAGCCATAATGAGGAGCCCTCAGGCCTTAAAACCAGGATCCATGAAACCACTATGGTGGTTTGTAAGAAACAAAACCAGAAGGAATTGAGATTTATGCGTTTATTGTGGGTGCAGTTTTATCGATCCTGGAACTACCACCCAAGCAGAAAACAAGTAAATGTATGTACAGTTCTCTTCTATCAAACATGTCCCTCTTCAGATGGAATGGTTTAAATATCTAAAGGCTCAAGGAAAAAAAACTCTGAATGTGTAACTGTGTACTGCTGCTGCTTCTTCCAGTGTCTGCTCAAAATATGTTCTACCCCCTTAGAGCAGGGATTGATAACTAACTGTCCAGAAATGGCACAGTCATAGCTAACTTCAGCTGCTTGGAATTATGAAGGCTGAGGTGATGCCAGAATGACAAGTAGACCTTTGAAACTGCACAGATTTTGCTAATTAGAAAACTCCCTCCGTGCTGCAGTCTTCATGGCCTGTATGAGTGTCTGAATGAGGAACACTCTTAATACAAATTAATAACATCCTGTCCTCAAAAAAAAATGCTGTTCTGATGTAATGGCTTAATGTCTTTCCCCATAACAAGCTCATTATCAGTCACAGTTTTCCATCTGTATCTCCAAATATGTCTGAGAAGTTACCAGATAGACTCCAAGAGGCATAGATCTGAGCCTTACCTATTTATTTGAGTTTCTAGAGCTCAATAAAGTCACATAGCCTGATAAATCCGGGAGTTACGTAAGTAGTTGAGTATACAGTGCTGACTTCATGCAACCTCAGTTCAGTCCTTGTGGTCAGGCAGTGGGACTTCAAAGATGTCAAGCTAAACAAGAGAACAAAAACAAGTTCAGTATTGTACCTTTGTTTTGCATGAACTGTGTTCAATTACATTCAGCTTCTGATGTGTACTTGAAGCAATCTGTACCAGAAAGTATATTATTAAACTTCAGAATGTGGATGAGATTAGCCAGACCCTTTGGCTGTCACAGTGATGCTAATTATTCATTCTTATGCTTTGACAAAGCAAAACAAAAAGAATGCTTAAGAATGACAGGGGACTGATTCTGTGTTGGAAAGGACACTATAATTACGAATATGATTTTGCTTTGGTTTGGTGTTGGGTTTGGCTTTTACTTTTTTTTTCTTTAATTGTAGAAAAGATGATGCACCTTATCAAAAACAATGTTTGGACTCTATTTTTAAAATAAAACTGACAGTACTGGAAAAGTTTCTTGAACATCTTAGTAATTAGAGAAGTATTTCATATTTCTGTGTGATTTTGATGTTTCCCCTTTGCATCTATAGGGATAAGTCACTCTTGATGAATGATTTAGGATATTTAATTCAATTATGGTCTAGATAATCATAGGATCAGAGAATCAACCAGGTTGGAAGAGACCTCCAAGATCATCCAGGCCAATCTAGCACCCAGCCCTGGCTAGTCAGCTAGACCATGGCACTAAGTGCCTCATCCAGGCTTTTCTTGAACACCTGCAGGGATGGTGCTCCACCACCTCCCTAGGCAGCCCATTCCAAGGCCAATCACTCTCTCTGGGAAGAACTTCCTCTTAACATCCAGCCTAGACCTCCCCAGCACAACTTGAGACTGTGTCCCCTTGTTCTGTTGCTGGCTGCCTGGCAGAAGAGAGCAACCCCCACCTGGCTACACAGCCTCCCTTCAGGTAGTTGTAGACAGCAATGAGGTCACCTCTGAGCTTCCTCTTTTCTAGGCTAAACAACCCCAACTCTCTCAGCCTCTCCTCATAGGGTTTGTGTTCCAGGCCCCTCACCAGCTTCATCACCCTTCTCTGGACACGTTCCAGCACCTCAACATCTCTCTTGAATTGAGGAGCCCAGAACTGGACACAGTACTCAAGGTGTGGTCTGACCAGTGCTGAGTACAGGGGCAGAATAACCTCCCTTGTCCTACTGGCCACACTGTAACTGATGCAGGCCAGGATGCCATTGGCTCTCTTGGCTACCTGGGCACACTGCTGGCTCATCTTCAGCCTACAATCTACCAGTACCCCCAGGTCCCTTTCTTCCTGGCTGCTCTCCAGCCACTCTGTCCCCAGCCTGTAGTGCTGCTTGGGGTTGTTGTGGCCAAAAATGTAGAACCCTGCACTGAGCCTTGTTAAATCTCATCCCATTGGCCTCTGCCCACCCATCCAGCCTGTAAGGGTTCCTCTGCAGGACTCTCCTACCTTCCAACAGGTCAACACCTGCTCCTAGCTCGATGTCATCTGCAAATTTACTGATGATGGACTCAGTCCCCTGGTCCAGAATATCAATAAAGATATTGAAGAGGACTGGGCCCAGCACTGATCCTTGGAGGACACCACTAGTGACTGGCTGATTGTCAACTTTTTTATTTTCAGAGGTAAGTAGTTTTTTATTACATCGTAAATTCCCTATTAAAGAAGTCTAAAAAGAGGAGAAGAAAAGTTTTCCTACCAACTTGTTCTATTTGCAGTAATCATGAAGCTTCTTTAAAGTGAGATGTTGCAAATCCCTCATATGTTTTTAGTCTTTGTGTATATTTTTTGGTTGCTAAGCTCAGAGCTCAATAACTGAAAATTGCAGATTCAATCACACCCACTTAATTGGATGAAATAGCCCTTAAATCTCTGTCAGAGGCTTTTAGGTGGTAGCAAAGAATATGGGCTTTATCCTGATTGATGTACTAACCAAAGAGAAAGGCACTATGGCTTTAGGTAAATGAGGCATTAATCAGGGGGTTATCCAAAAGAAACATTATAGATTTCAGGATATGCTCCAGGGAAGAAGTTTGGTAAAATTGCTATGTCAGCAATATCCTAGTTTAAGTTAAATATCTCATTTCAGAAGCTGATATTGGAGTCTCAGGGCCTCCAGCTTCTTCCATTGATTGCTGTGGCCCTTAACACAGTCCAGTGCGTCCACTGAAAAGCCAGGAGCTACCAGGCATGCAGCAACTTGAATAAGTAGTAGAAGTTCCTGTATCTAAGAGACTGAGCCTTAGACCTACCTGTCACCACTTGTGATGGCACAGCTGGGAAATGGAAAAGAAAATGGTGAGAGGAGTTCAGTCCTGCCCTTCTAAGGCTGTGCACCATGTATTCTGCCACAGGTCCTCATTTCACCTGAAACAAGTGGCTTGTTCCCATCCATACATGCTCACTATTTCAACCAGTAACTAAAGACTTCACAGTGAAGTCAATCAGAATCTGGAACACGATCGCCAGAACTGTATCCTGAAGCAGTTATAAGATCTCAGGCAGAATGAGATAGGAGTTGCTGTACTGTAGGTTGCAGCATTTGGTCAACTCTGCATCCCTCCTTTAATCTTTCTTGCATTCTAAGCATAATTGACATGCTCAGTTTGAGCACATTATAAGCACAGTTTGAGCACAGTTAATGACTTCAACCCTTGCTGTCTTCAGAATTATCTCATATAGTAAGGGTCACAAACAATCAGAGTGTTCCTACAGATAGAGTGCTTTCCCCAGCCGCAGCAGTTAGCTAGTTAGGAAGGCACTACCACATGTAACAGCCAGACTGAGGACAGTAAGTATTTGGCCCTTCAGCATTTGGCATTTCTCAGTTTGAGAAATGACTCTGCAGGCTGAACCATCAGTGCACGTCTTTTTGTGGGGATTTGCAAAGTCCCTGTGGTTCATCTCTGGTTTGCACAGGCTTTGGAGAAGTATCTTTGTGGGCCAGCTGTCACTGTAGATCACATGCTCTACAGATTAACTAGCCTTTCTTAATCTACATTGATTCACTAAAGGACACAGAAAAAACGGTGCTGATTGCCTAGGAAACTAGACAGTTACCTGTCTTAGCTAGCGACAGCCACTTTGTTGTCTCCAAGCTATCTCCATGGTGGTATCTAACTCTCAGGAGAACTATTCAATGCTATTGGTTTTCTTTTCTAATGTAGTCTGAAAGACAGCCTTTCTTCCCTTTGAAGTGAGCTTGCTCTTTCAATAGTTGCTAGTGAGAACTGGACTGGGACTTTGGTGCACATGATTTGATGTGGAGTGCTGCAGGACTGGTGCATCAAACACCAGCTGAGTCCTTTGTTAAATGCGGCAGAAATGAGCGGCTGAAATAATTGTGCCATGAGAAAGGACCATTCCAAATAATTGAAAAGTAAGCTTAACTGCAGTTCTCTGCTTCTGAAGTTTCTCAACCATGGGAAAGGTAACATGGAAAAATATTTCTCTATTATGTAGCCTTGTGCTTTATAAAATGTATTTATGTTTAGACTATTGCCAGACTTGCATTTTGCCTACAGACAAATTTTGCTCACTTAAATCTCGGATTAGATAACCACTGAGCACTGAAATTTCTGAATGAATCAGAGAAGCCAACCATTACCAAAGCCTGGGAAGAAAGACACCTAAGATCTGCTGCAATTGAGGGCTTATGAACTCTACCAAACCCCCCCCCCCCCCAAAATGGCCCATGTCAGCACTGAGTTGCAGGTACTATCACTGGCCCTTTCCTTTTTCACAGTAGCCTCATGGTTAGAGACTCTTGCCGTCTGGTAGGGCTGGGATCCAGTTATATATAAGTGTAACTAAATGTCCTAATGCCCATACTACAGTTCTTGTAAGTGTTGAGTGGCATCTGACCTCCTGATGTAAACAGAGCTTGCTCAATTATCCCAGTGCAGCTACCTAGCTAACTGCTGTTCTGGTTGCTTTTCTGACAAGCCAGAAGGGAGATTGTCCTACAAGCATTTCTAGACTTTTCCTTAGAGGTGTCTTTGACAGCTCTTCTGAATGATGTTGAGATGTAGACTCTATCTTGATTTTTATAGGCAACTTAGGCTCTTGAGGGCACTCATAATTACCGTACTAGGGGTTTGTGTGGTGTGTTGCACACTTTTAGGCCTTGTCATAGCTCGAACGCAGTACTTGGCATCAGGTAAGTACAGTTAAAAGAACAGAATAGACAAAGTCTGAGTTTGCCTCTAGAATTCTTCAGTTTTGAGACTCTTGCTTTCTAGACTGCTAAGCAGTTGTTTCACAGTTCCCAGTTCCTTAAGGTGTTTCACTGGGACGGAATATGCAGATGGTCAAACAGTTGGAAAAAACCCAACAAGCAGAAAAGTGAAAGAAAAGAACACTTAACATCCATTTGTCATTGACCAGAATATTCAGTCTTCTTATGTGGAGTTACTGCTTGAGATCAATTGTCATTTGGATTATTGGAGTAATTAATGATTTTTAATCTGTCCTACATTTACACATCTGTTTCATCAGTTTGTTTTTTTTTTACTCAAATAATTCAAGTGGTACTATAATTATAGGTAGAACAGAGGTATAAACACAATCTGTCTGAAGATTTGCCAGATAGCAGATAATCAACACTGAATCTGAATTATGTTCCTTAAAAGCTCAAGGAACACTACCCCAAAGTACTAGTCACAAGAGTGCAAGGAATAAGTCATAATCTCCACTGCACCTCTCCTTTCCAAGCCTGTGTGAACATAAATGAAATCATTCCCTCTGCCAAGCTGTGTTTAGACAACAGAAATCTCTGCAGTTTTGACAGCTGCAACAGCTTTAGTTTACTAAATCTTGCCATGCCAGACTGCCTCTTTCCAGACGCACAGGAACCATTCCAAGTGCACCAGTGTTCCCTCTGCATAAGAATAACCAGGTAGGGCAGGTAACTAAAAGTCTCATCACCATCCTCCTTTTCTCACTTCCCTGCTCTGATCTGAGCACTTCTGCCTTGTTTCTTGCTCAGCCTTCAGGCTTATTCTGCCTCTTCCTTGCAGTTTTTCTGTAACAACCCCCAAACCCCAAACAAATCAACACATCTGCTCTTTTTGTTGAAAAAGAACTACTGTGCAGAAAGCGAATTTACCAGGAACCAAATCATTAACTGAGCTTTAGTCTAGTTCCCAGCATTATTTGCACTTGAATCAACATTCAGTGCTGGTGAATTGTGAAAGACAAGCTGTTGAGGGGCCAGAACCAGGAGCCAGCTTGCTCACGTGATGGCTTGGTAACTACAGACCACAGTAACATATACTTTCTCATTTGTTCTTTTTTTCTGGTTCCATGTTATAATTCTGGTTTCTTGGTGTTCAAGCTTCGATAACAGGGGGCAGAGGGGGAATTTTGCCTTTTTTTTCCTCAGCAGAATGCCCCATTAATAAGGTTAAGGCATTTTGCCTCTCTTCATAGAATCAACCAGGTTGGAAGAGACCTCCCAAGATCATCCAGTCCAACCTATTCCCCAGCCCTATCCTTCCTGAAGCTGTTTATTTCTTCATGAACATACCATTTAGACTGGGGAAAAAACAGTCTTCTCAGCAGTGGTTACATTTGCTCACTGGGTGGGGAGGTGAGAACTGAACCCAAGGCTTCCACCTGCCACCTGCCACCCTGCTGAAACCATCGAGATGTTTGTGTTAATTAAGTCAGTGTGTGCAGGGAAACAAGGAACTGTGAGAAGTGTCTGGTGTAATTGCCAAACACGGACACTGAGAGATCCAGCTGTACATTCAACCCAGAATAAGGCAAAGTTGAATGTAAAGCTAGTCTCCAGTTTCTAGCAGGCATCCTACCCAGATGAGCAGGTCCTGTTTCTATTGTAGGTGCCCAGAGTTACAGCACACATCATATAGGACACACAAGCTCTTCATGCTGGCCTGTTAACACTGATTGTCCATCCTTTCCAGTGTAAAAACCTACAACTGTGACTGATTGCTAGTCATAGAAAGAGTAGGGGCGAGACTGAAATGTTTTCCTATGGCATGCTGTACACAGGTAGCTGCTTGGTGGCCAGCCCTTTGCAGACCTGCTCTTCTGTGGATCACACAATGTGTAAGGGGACGAGCCCTTTCTTCTCACCCCCTTACAGAAGCTGACATTTAAATCAATAATTGAAACTCACTATTGACTCAAGGTCCACTCCTGCCCTTACGAGGCTAATGCTTGCATCCTGTATGCTTCCTCAGTAATAAGTTTATGCTTTCATTCACATGGTTCCTGGCACAAACACTCTTCAGCGAAGCCAAACCTGCACCACTTCTTTCTCTCAAACCACTGGCACACCAAACCCCTGTGCACACCAGAAATGCCAGGTGCTTTGCTCTAAGCAGAATGACATGCAAGCAACACTGAGACCAGCAGTGTGGACACCTCCTTCCCAGCCCATGGCAACTGCTGCCACTGCCTCTTCCCATCACCATCATCTGGTGATTTAGGGCTCTGGAAACGGACACGCACAGAGGAAAAAGGTGAAGAGCAGTGATATTAGGCCAAGAATTCTCCCTCTTGAGGCTGACCTTTTATCCAGGGATCAGAAGGTTCGCTTCCTTGCCATTGCTTCCTCCTGCTAAGTTCACTGGATGTTATGGGAGTATTCAATGATTGCATCATACTACGCAGTCATACCGCGAATGCTCATTTTCTTGCAGGTGCACACAGTCTGCCTTTCTCGGCTCCATGGAAGAAACAAATCAATCATTGCATCTGTCACAGCTCTGTATGCACTGAGTACGGCAGGCTGGCAGTTTGTCACAGCATTCAGCCACCATCTATCCTCCTATCTGTCCTGGAGCACCTGACGTGCCTCACGGTTGTCTTCTCATGTAGGTTTTCTATGAACTTCATCTTTCCTTTCTCTTTCCTTTCTCTTTCCTTTCTCTTTCCTTTCTCTTTCCTTTCTCTTTCCTTTCTCTTTCCTTTCTCTTTCCTTTCTCTTTCCTTTCTCTTTCCTTTCTCTTTCCTTTCTCTTTCCTTTCTCTTTCCTTTCTCTTTCCTTTCTCTTTCCTTTCTCTTTCCTTTCTCTTTCCTTTCTCTTTCCTTTCCTTTCTCTTTCCTTTCTCTTTCCTCTAAAATACATGGTGATCTACCAGTTCTGTGGAAATTCCTTTAAAAGAAAATGAGACTAAGTCAATCACATTGTTGGAGTAGTGACATAATACCAAGAATACATAGATGATATTAATCTGACCTGGCCTGTAAGGTATATAATTATTTTAAACTAAATACATATTTTAACCTGAGTACAAGATATAAATATTAGATACTAAATATTGTACTTCACATAAGTTGCTATTTTCTCCCTGCTATTAGAGTAACAGATTTATTCACAGGAAGGGTGACAAAGCTGGTGAGAGGCCTGGAACACAAGGCCTGTAAGGAGAGGCTGAGGGAGCTGGGGGTGTTTAGCCTGGAGAAGAGGAGCCTCAGGGGGGACCTGATTGCTGTCTACAACTATCTGAAGGAAGACTGTAGCCAGGTGGGGGTTGGTCTCTTCTGCCAGGCAACCAGCAACAGAACAAGGGGACACAGTCTCAAGCTGTGCCAGGGGAGGTATAGGCTGGATGTTAGGACGAAGTTCTTGCCAGAGATATCTTACAACAGCTGCTTGGCCTCCATTTGCTGTTTGAGAACTCCATGGCTTTACTGCAAATATTTTGTTGTATATTCCAGTTGTATGCAACAGGAAACATCTTGCGCGTTACAAAGGCATGCAAGTACCAGAGGACACTTGGGAGAGGTCTAAGCCCTTGTGTGCAGGACAATTGGTGCATAGGTGCTCTGTGCAGCTTCTGAACCAGCAGATCCTGTGAGATGCCATCTCGGGCACCCCTGCTACATGCTGTGGCAAATGCCTCCCTCAGCTGCTGTTGCTCCTGCTGCCTCGGGGTATTTAGAATAGAATAGAATATAGAATCGATCAGGTTGGAAGAGACCTCCAAGCTCCTCCAGGCCAACCTAGCACCCAGCCCTTACCAGTCACCTAGACCATGGCACTAAGTGCCTCATCCAGGCTTTTCCTGAACACCTCCAGGGATGGTGCCTCCACCACCTCCCTGGGCAGCCCATTCCAATGCCAATCACTCTCTCTGGGAAGAACTTCCTCCTAACATCCAGCCGTGCCCCGCTGCTCCCGGCTCCGGGTGCAGCTGCAGGACGCGTTACTCGTTGTGAGGGCAGCCAGCAGGGACCCGGCGTGACGGGACCCGTGTGACGGCCTCCGTGGGCTCAGGCGGCGGTGCCCACTAGGTGGCGCTCGAACCTTCGCCATGGCGGCAGCTGCCGGCCGCGGGTGCCACAGGCCGTGCGCCGGCTGGGAGCGGCCGCTGGGGCGTCCTTGCTGCCTGCTTAACTTCGGAGTCTTGCAGGAATCAAAGCTGCTGCTCGAAATGCGCCGTTTTCCTCACAGATTTTCTTAGATACGTCAATGAAAAGCTATATTTTTCTTTCTAAGCTTGCCCTAGGGATACTGCGGAGAAGAAGTGAACCGGAGAGGGGAGGAACCCCCTTTCTCTCTTTGGACTCTTTGGCAGGACTGAAGCACCACTGCCTGCTTTGCCTGCTTAAGCCACGTATCACATCTGTAAAAACATAGTGGCAAAAGGAGGAAAAAAAACCACTCTACAGTGTTTTCCTGGTGGTTTTGGTGAGGCTTTCATATATCCAACACATTTTCATCAATTATGCATTGAGGTCGTAGGAAGAAGGAATTCTTTTGCTGTTTCAGAGTTGCTGTCAGGAAGAAAATACAGCTGAGCTGATGCAGCTAGAAGAAATGCAGTTTTGTTCTTCTGTTCTGATATTTTCCTTCTCCACTTGCTTTACCATCTTTCCTATTTGCGTAAGCATTTCCCCTAGCATAGCAAAATCTGCGTAGGAAATGCACTGAGGCCCTTAGAGCATGGAGAGCTCTCATTTCACAAAGGCGAGTCTGAAACATAAGTAAACACCATTAGAGAGCCAAGGAAAACATGAGCCAGCAGTGTGCCCAGGTGGCCAAGAGAGCCAGTGGCATCCTGGCCTGCATCAGGAGTGGTGTGGTCAGCAGGAGCAGGGAGGTCATTCTGCCCCTGTACTCTGCACTGGTTAGACCACACCTTGAGTACTGTGTTCAGTTCTGGGCCCCCCAGTTTAGGAGGGACATTGAGATGCTTGAGCGTGTCCAGAGAAGGGCGACAAGGCTGGGGAGAGGCCTTGAGCACAGCCCTACGAGGAGAGGCTGAGGGAGCTGGGATTGGTTAGCCTGGAGAAGAGGAGGCTCAGGGGTGACCTTATTGCTGTCTACAACTACCTGAGGGGAGGTTGTGGCCAGGAGGAGGTTGCTCTCTTCTCTCAGGTGGCCAGCTCCAGAACAAGAGGACACAGCCTCAGGCTGCGCCAGGGGAAATTTAGGCTGGAGGTGAGGAGAAAGTTCTTCCCTGAGAGAGTCATTGGACACTGGAATGGGCTGCCCGGGGAGGTGGTGGAGTCGCCGTCCCTGGAGCTGTTCAAGGCAGGATTGGACGTGGCACTTGGTGCCATGGTCTAGCCTTGAGCTCTGTGGTAAAGGGTTGGACTTGATGACCTGTGAGGTCTCTTCCAACCTTGGTGATACTGTGATACTGTGAAAAGGCCTTCCCTGTAAAGCGTTTGATCACAACTAGAAAACAGCACAGGCTCCTTGGTGGGCAGCGTTACCATATGGAACCTTTGGGCTCCTGTGCAATTTACAGCTGCAAGTTAGGTGCTTAAATACCCTTTCAAAAGTATAATGATAATTAAGTGCTAAAGAACAGCTTTCGCTGTAGCCACCACACAGAGCAGGCAAAAGCTGATGGTAGCTGCTGGAAACTAATGAAGACCTTAAAATCTCACCTCTTCCATTTAATAGAGATCACAGGAGTTTTCTGTCCCTCTGGATCATATGCATGAGCAAATTCAGAGCACTTGCTCACTTTTCTTGTGAGGAAAGACTTGTCCGTCTAGTGCTGTGTCCTGCATCTTACATGAGCTTAGAACATTGAGCAGGCAGTAGAAAATGAGGGCTCAGGACTTTCCACTCCCCCCGTTTCCTTTCAGGAGAACACCACCACTCTCAATCCCTTCAGAAAAAAAACTTGTGAAAGGAAGGAGGGAGAGAAGCGCAGTTGGTGGGATAAGGAAGCCCTGCATTTCCATCCCTTCTCACAACTCTCCTTATGTGTTTTACTTAAATATTCAAGATACTACCAAATCTGGGAACAAGGACGGAACTGAAGTCTCCCACTTCTGAAGTAAATACCACAGCAATCAGGTTAGAGATTTTTTCCTTTGCAATACTGTGGTCCACCATCGTGGATTCCTGTGGCCCAGTGTCAGCAAGAAAGGCAAGGACTGCTTTTCTCTCTGTTTTTTCCTAGTTAGCACAAATCCCATGAGACATGAGGCTGTGGCTGCTGGTATCTCCAGGACTGAGGAGGATCTTACAGTCTGCTGACACTCTTCTGGTTCATCACTTCTTCCTTGGGTCAAATACCTGAAAGTAAGTAAGTTGTGACATTCGTCGGTGCTGGAGCACCAGGCTGGGGAGATGCCGGATTTATGAGCCCCAAGAGGCAGGAGGTGGATGCTAGAAGGCCAAGTTCTCCCGTGTCTTGGAGGCTGCCTCCAAAAGCTTAGGCAGCCATGGAAAAGCACAGCACATCTGTTTAGCAATCTATAGCTGCCTATGGATATAGCTCTTGTACAAGAGGCAATGTAACTTGTTGTTCAGGCTAGCAACAGCTCTTCTTCCTAGCACAGGTGGAAAAAAGATCAGCAGAGAGTTAAGTGTTTTACTGACAGAGCTAGGAGACCCCAGGACCAGGATTAATGTCATGGTGTAGCATGTATTGCCATGTACCAGCTTGTTTGAATCAATGCAACTGTCAGTGAGTTAATGAATTCCTAGTGACTCTGAGGGATCTGAGAGAGGTGATGGAGATTTTATGAAACCTCATTTGAAGTTGTTAGGGACCAAAGCTGCTTATTACAAAGCCATCACCTTTACAGCCCTGGACAGAGGTCTTTTTCTGCTAAGAGTATGCCTATTTAATGCAGAGCAACTTTTATTCCTTTGGTTTAGTTTTGGAAGCAAAAGAGGTAAGAACTACTTCAAAGGTAAAAATTAGCATATTTTAAGTATATATGCACAATAATTTAGGATGTTTAAATTAATTCTTAAAATAGCTTCCACAGTAAGCAGAAAAATCTCCTAACTGGCTTAAAAGGGAAAAAAAGAAAGTTAAATTCTGTTGCAATTAAGGTTGCACATGCACAAGTTAGCAGTTTGCTTATGTTTGTGAAATAAATCTGTCCTGTGGGACAAGGCACTTGGAGACAGGCGCCTTTATGCCTTCCTCTTGGAGTTGCCCTACTTTCCACAAAACTAGACTACTACTAAATATGCACTTCACTGAATGAGCATCCCTTTGTAGAACAACCTCTAGGATATTTACCTAAGGCCTGTGGTTCTGCTGTTCTCTAGCAAATTGTTTAGTTGATTTTAGCCAGTAAGAACATTAAAGTTCATCTGCTTGTCCTAGTATTCTCCCGGGGATGATGCCTAAATCACTGGGATGCTGACTAGTATTAAGAAGTGAAAATGGCATTTCCCAGAGTAAAAGCATTCATTTCCTTTACTTCTCTTGCAAATACAATGAAGTGAATCATGCTGAAAGAAAGAAAATCTTTTTATGACATTTTTGTGATGAAAAGGCACTCAGAAATATTGCACTTCCCCCCTCCCCCCCCAACTCAAGAATTTGATTTTATTGCTTAGGCAAAAACATTAGTCATCTCTACAGCCCTTCTTAACCCCTTGTGGGCACTTAGGCTTAAATCTTACCATTTCTTCCAAGGCTGGTTCTGAACTAAATTGGGAGAATAAAACCTTGTCCTTTGTTAGAGTAAGTACTAAACTATTCATTTACTTTGAAGGACCTAAGTTTTACAGCCTGTTTATGAAAGATAAGAAAAATCAGGCTTTGAAATTCCCCCAGACCAATTTTGCAGCAGTTGAACTGCTAGCTTTGTTCTTCTAGTCAGCTGCTAGTTTGAATAGTTGTGGTTTACTTTGCACTAAATCCTGTTTACTTTCTGTTTTCCAGCAGTGCTATCAGCCAGAAATTGCCTTTCACTCTAGAACAGTATTTTGTTCTGTTTCTGAACAATGGTATATGTTGAAGTGTGCTAAGTGCTTTTAAGCCATAGCATGGCAGGTGCTGTATAAATATTTATCATTGTTATGATTGCTTAAAGCAGAAGGCTCAGAAGTATATAAAAGAAAATAAACCTTTCACCCTCTCTTCTGTCCTTGATTTTAACATCTATTTCATTATCAGTTCAGTGAGACAAATCCCTCACAGAAAGAAAACATTCAATTAATTCAGATTTGATATGACCTGCAAAACAGTTTATTTCAGACAATTGTAACAGAACAGTTTCGTAGCAAAAGCCCCCAACCAGACAAAAAAAAAAAAGCAAGCTCCTCTTTTATAGTCTCTTCTTTTCAGTCAACCCAGATTATTTTTTGCTTTTGCTGAAGTGGACTTTATTGAAAATATTCCAGTTGGTGGGAAGGCTGAAATGGTAAGAATGTTTTTCTTTGGGGAAAAAGACTATGTGGCACTGGTCAGAATGTGTGTTTGCTGGACTGTTCCCATGCTATTGTTCCAGAACTGCTAAGATTTACTTAACCCCCCCCCCCCCCGAGTTTTAGAAAGGCCAGGTGCCTTATATTATGTGCTTGAGTGTTCCTTCCTGACCAAGTTGCTTTTCCCATTAGATTCTTATCCCATTCTCCATTTGAGGTTTGTTTCCTGCTCCTTTTCGTTTCACCTTAGCTTTTTAAGCAGTGACATCCAAATAGAAAGAGACAGTCATTGCCATGGTCTTCACTCTAAAACTGAACTTCCTGGCTTTATTGGCTTATAATCAATCCCACAATGTCCTATGATTTCTATGTGTGAGTGGCAAGAAGTAAAAGGGACTTTATTTTGTCTGTATGCAGACAGGCCAACTTTCACACATTAGGAGCAGCAACTAATCACCCACAACATATCCTAAATTTTATGGTGCCAGCAGACAGCTGTTTTCATTCTGATATGATGGCTGCTTCACAGACTTCTGCTGCCAGCAGTGTCTGAACCACTTTACTAGCACTCCATGCACCGCACATCCTGAGCTACTGCTTTTAAAACTCATTTTTACTTCATACACACAAAAGCAAACTACACTGCCAACAAAAGACTGGATAGGTCTGGGTGACAGGTTGGACTGGATGATCTTGGAGGTCTCTTCCAACCTGGTTGATTCTATGATTCTATGTTGTTACTATAGCCATATGCTATACCAAATCATAGAGTGGTAGGGATTGGAAGCAACCTCTGGATATCATTGAGGTTTAGCAATCTATAGCTGCCCCTGCCAAAGTAGGATCAGCAAAGGGAAATTTCAGTTACTGACACCTCAAACTAAAAGAAGAAAATGAAAACATGTAAAACTGCATATGAGGTCTCTCAATAAAAGCTTCTAACCTTACTTTTGGTTTAACACCCCCCCCCTTCTGCCCCCTCAGTCTCTCCCTAAAAATCTTTGCCCTGGAAGCAGTAACTCTACAGCTTATGCATTAACTCTACTGCTTATAAGAGTATATATATATATATTCCTTGAAATGTAAATTATATTACCATAAACATGTGTATCCTATATATGCTAGAAATGTAAAGAAGCTTGAGACTTGCCTAAGTGATCATTTGCAACAATATTTAACAACTCTGTAATATTTGACTTGATTACCGTGGAGCTTAAGAAATTTGGGAAAGCATTAATTACAGATCTGCAATGTTTACTGCACAGTTTTGTCTGTAATCTCCTATCTGCAGACTTGTTCCAATGTCTCTTGTCTTCAAGGGCTTCAAAAATATGTTCTTGAAAGGAAAGAGCATACCCACACCCCTTCCCCCCCAGCTGTTCAACTATCTTTCTTTAAACAGAACTAGCACTGGAAGTCTAGAATCTTAGGTGATGAATAGCATGAGTCTGAGTTCACAAATAGTGGGATGAGGCAACCAGAAATGTTCTCTTTAACCAGTTCAACTTGATGATTGGCAGCCTTAAGATAATATCTTCTAGGAATGAAATATGGAAAAGCCTCAACAAATTCTACAGATAACTGAACTGCTGTCACTTGTTAAATACTGGAAGGGAAACAAGTGGATTGAGGAATGGGGAAGAGTTCTCTTTAATCCATCCTTTAAATGAGTATTTATAATCTCTGGGTAATGCAGCATTAAAATCTGAACATTGAAAGTATATTCACTTTCCTTGACTCCCATTGATAGAGACACATTTGTGATCATAGAATCATAGAATCAAGCAGGTTGGAAGAGACCTCCAAGATCATCCAGTCCAACCTAGCACCCAGCCCCATCCAGCCAACTAGACCATGGCACTAAGTGCCTCATCCAGTCCTTTAGTGAACACTTCCAGGGATGGCAACTCCACCACCTCCCCGGGCAGCCCATTATGTGTGTTTGTTCAGGATGGTCATGTTGGTTTTAGCTTCCATCTAATTATTATTTATATGATTACACTTCCTAGGAGATCAGTCACAGACCTGAAGACCACAGTGCTTGGAGTAGAAGAGATGTCAAAAAATGTCTTAAATCTCTAAGACTATAGGATATCTATCCATTAAGTTCAGTGTTGGTTTGCCAGTTGGTTTTATCATGCTTCTAATTAATCTGCTGCACACAAACCCAGTAACAAACAAAACTTACTAAACCCAACACGAAACCCAGATCTTAAGCGTGTCAGATTTGCTGATGCATCTAAGTCTTTAGAGTGGAAGTTACATTTTAAAATCCATTGAAAAGCTTTAAATACTTTGTAAGACCCTTGTAAACATAGGTTCAGTAAGTAATTAGTTAAGACATTGTTTTATTTATCTTTTATGTGAGTGATTGTGCTTACATGAAAAAAGGAACAACTCCCTAATGCTAGTATGAGAGTGAAACTCTGTAGGGCCTCCATTATGCAGAGGCTCAAAATTGCCAGTTGTAGTGGTCCTATCTTGTGTTGCATCTAAGGCACATAGATTTAAACAAGCTGGAATAAATTAATAAATAATGCTTGGTTTTGGAGGTGCCTAATGCACAAAAGAAAACATTGTCCCAAGAGACATCAAAGGGCACTTTTCTCAAGCAGCAAAGAGCTGCTTTGTTCTTGCAGAGCTGCTGGGATTGTCATAGCTTGCTTAACTAGTTATCAAGAGATACCCTCTCTTCAGGTGACTTCTCCAATAACTCAAAGGCCACTAACTTCTCCTCCAATGACTCACTGCTGTAACTCCTGCCATGCTTCTTTTCACAGTGATGGTGTTACTGTGGCTGAACAATACCTATCAGCTCACCTGGAGAGCTGCTTTTGGTTTCAGCAGCATCTTATGCAATATATTGTTATGGTGATGATGGGTTTGATGATCATATTGGATGGAGGGAGGAAGATACATTACAGCTGTGTTTCAACTGCTAATCATGCACCACAAGTGCAAGGCCGCTAAGCACAGACAGGCACTGGAAACTGATTTGACATCAACTAGATTCCAGTTAAATGTGTTAGATGTGTTCATACTGGGGGCAGTGCCCGGTGGCTTGTTTTAGGACTCAGGCTACATTAGGCAGAGTATCACTCCTGTGAGACACAGCCCCTCTGGCGAGTGCGGCAAGCACAGCTCAAGCAGAGCTCTGCTGGGTGTAATCTGTCCCTGCTCCCTGCCTGCACTTCACTTTTAACCAGTGGACAGATTTCCTCCTGCCCTGAGCAAGACAAACATCTCTAACAGTGCTTCTTCTGAAATGTCAAGGTTCCTCCACTGTTAACTATCTGCCTGAGGAGAGTCACTGTGGCTAATGTCCCAGCTGTAGAAAAGTGGGCTCAGAATTAAAGGCACGAAACAGTCACAGCTGAGGTACTCCTAAGGGGGCACAGGACAGCATGCATCCTATCAATAAGCACAAAGCAGGACATATAACCCTCAATATATTTGCATGTATTTGCACCCTTTATATCAGACATCTAGCCTGGGTGCCTACTCTCCTGGGACCCTCTTGGAATCAAAAAGATTGAAATCCTCTCCTCTGAAGCATGTGCTGGATGCATGTACTATTTCTGCACTGGCTACCTAGGAAGACAGCATCCCTCCTTTGGGGACTTAAAGATTGTAAGTGCCTTAAGTAGATGGTGTGAGCAACTCCCTCTTCTGCTCCACCTCCTCAGTGGGTTGGCAATTGACAGCAATGCATGCAGGTGAGGGAAGAACAAAGGAAATCACCTTTATTTCTGGAAAAAGAAAAAAGAATGTTCTATTTTTCTTTTAAAGTACATAGGATTACTGATTCATTTATTCATAGTACTTGGTTTTTAATCTGTCAGGGAATAATGACCCATTATTTTATACTTATGGGAAATGACACTTTCTAGTACCTGGTATTTGCAGCTGTCAAATTATATATGTCAGCATCTGTCACTCTGCAGCGGTGCTTAACGAATGAGTTTTTCACATCCCAACGAGGTTCCACTAGAACAGAGAGAAATATTAACACCTTTTCTGGCAACTGTAAAGACTGACTAGTTTTTTGGCATGTTTACTTCTGCTTCATGTGGCCTTACCTTATAAAGCCCAGACTACACAGTCTCAATGGTTGCAACAGGCTCGATTAAATATGCTAACATATGAATTTCTGCCTGTGAACTGTGGAGTGGAGTAATTTTCTGTCCTTATTCGAATGACTTGATGAAAAAGGAAAATAGCAGCACTGATCTGAAAGTATGGAATCCCTAGTAGCATGGGCTAGCAATGAAAAACTTAAAAGCTTTAGAGCTTTGTCCAGTTAGTTTTGTGTAAAGAAAGTCTTTTGTGGTCCTCAGATCTTCTGTAAAGCTGACTTGCACCCAAAACTTTCCAGAGTAAAAAAAAAAGGCAATGAGTCACTCCATACATCACAAAAATGAAGGGGAAAGGAACAGAAAATCACATATTTACATTTTAAATTTTGATGTCCTGAGAAACTAGGAAGTTATTAAATTATCACAGTGCAATCACCAAAATCTTACCCCAGATAAGCATGGCAATGAAGTGTCTGTAGCATCAAATGTCTCTGCAGATTTATTTCTGTCTGTAACTCTTAACAGCTTTATCTTCACAGAGAGAGTGATTTGCCATTGGAATGGGCTGCCCGGGGAGGTGGTGGAGTCACCATCCCTGGAGGTGCTCAAGAAAAGACTGGATGAGGCACTTGGTGCCATGGTCTGGTTGACTGGCTAGGGCTGGGTGCTAGGTTGGCCTGGATGATGTTGGAGGTCTCTTCCAACCTGGTTGATTCTATGATTCTTGATCACTTTCAAAGATATTGTGTCAAACTTCATGCACAGATACAAGACTCTTCCTTAATAGAAATTCTTTATACAAAGTCACTGAAATAATATTTTCCTTTTATTTATTCTTCTTCTTCTTCTTTTTTCTTGGTCACAAATTCTTCATGTTTTTCTACATTGCAGCTTGGTATCTATTGTATAACAAATTATTTGCTGCAAAATACAAGACTTTACCCAGGCATTATTTAACAATGCCAAGTGGACAAGCACATCTGAACACCTTTGCTTCCAAGGTTTATTGCATCACTGTAATGTATGTAGAGCAAAAAAGACAGAAGCAAGACAAGTCAGGCAGCAAAGAGTAGGGGATGCTGCCTCTGGGAAGAAAGATACTGTGCTTCAACTCAAAGGCATGCAAGTATTTTGTTTGGTTGGTTGGTTTGTGTCTTGTTATTATTTTTTTTAAGATAAGAAGAGCTCCCATAACAACTCATGAATTTTTCAAGTTGCCAAGACTTCTGTGCTCTTCGTGACATCCATGGGTGAGATTCTGCACCTGTCATTAAGCTAAACACTTTCAAAGGGGCAATGTATGGGACTTTGGTCTAGAACTTTCGCTAGAAGACAGGCCACAATGTGATCTCTTGATTTTAGGGAGGACAACTATGTTATATTAAAGCAGCTGTATTCTTCAGTATTGGCTTCTCTGTGTTCTGGCATGGTATGATAACTTTTCTCATTGGAAATTCAGTGGGGGAGAAATATTACTTCTTTGATGAATGAGTCATGTGGAGGAAACTTCATGCTGAGCTTCTATGACCAGACACAGCTGCTCCTCCTGTTAGGTATAAAAACCTAATTATTTCAGAATCAGGGTTTTTTATATTTTAATGAAGATCCTGTTTGCTGGGATTCCCTGTCTCTGATGCATGGCAGTTGACAAGCCCCTGAATGTTATAGAGGATTCACAAGACTGTGAGCCTACATGTTTTTCTCAGCTGCCTGAGGTAGCAAGAAGTAGGAACATTCAGCCAGGAACCTATTTCCACCTTGTTTCTTTCTTAGACTTGCTTTTCTACAATTCACATAGGTGTCACAAAGGAGTGGAAGTTACTGAATCTCTGCTTACACTGAACAGAAACTGACGCCAGCACATCTGAGTCCTGGAGATTACTTGAAGCTTTCTTCTGATGAAACTGCAAGATGCCACCCACAGGTAAGACAAATGCATGCACTGCAAGCTGTACAGACAGCTGAGAGCTGGAGAATAGGGCAGTGAGACTTACCATCCTGCATGAAGTCCTAAAAACTAAAGCTGACTCCTAGGTCAAGTTTATTCATACCCACAAATGTCTATATTGTTAAACAATACATTTAGCCACAGTAATCATTTAAGTTTTTCACTTGGTCATAACATTTTAATAACTGAGCAGAAAATCAGCCCCAGTATCATTCTTTCCCCATAGTATTACATATGAAACAGTGTATGTCAATGAGCTAATGGCCAAAGTGGAAAGCCAAGCTGAAGGTATAGCAGTACTGCAAAGGAAAATAAATCAGTGATGTCATGAGCTAACCAACCACTTTTGTAGAAGAAGAAAAATGATATCCTGTAATTCTCCTTCCGTAGTTCCTTTGGCCAAAACTGGTTATCAGATTCAAACAGGATATGTGAAATTGATTTAGTCTTTGAAAGCCAAGTTTTCAGGAACATTTCTATTCTTAAATAACACTTCTTGGTCTGCTCAAAGGTTTCTAGAATTCTCTGAAACACCTCCATAGCAGTGATTTCAGTTGTTTGTTTTGGAGGTTGATTCACAGAAGGTTTCATCCCAAACCCTTTGTTTATGCTCGTGTTGACAATAAAAAGTACCAGTATTCACTGTGACTTGAATATGTCTTAGCAATATTTCAGATATCAGCCCTGGGATTAATCTGGCTAAATAGATTTCTGCACTGTAGATGTCTTTGGCACCTGAAATAATCACCGTAGGCTTCCTCTGTAAGGAAAAGAATAGAGGCATTACAGCACAGCCAATCTCATTCTGAAGTTGACATCTAAAAACCATGTCACAGTATCACACAGTATCACAGTATCATCAGGGTTGGAAGAGACCTCACAGATCATCAAGTCCAACCCTCTCCCACAGAGCTCAAGGCTAGACCATGGCACCAAGTGCCACGTCCAATCTTGCCTTGAATGTCCAGTGAATCTCACTACATGTCTAATTGTATCTGTTAAGGAGTAGTGAGGTGGGCTGTCAGCATTTATGGGACAGAAGTCTAAAGTAAGGTGAGAGGAATTCCATCATCACAAAATATTAAGATTAATGTAAATGAGGTTGCATTTAGATTTATGGTGACCAGCTCAGTACTTACATGGAAATCTGAGTACTCATTGCTCCTTTCTGTTGCATACTGCATACAGTAGGGACCATTTGAACTGGGTGTTTAGTGAGGAATAATGGAGTTTGATAGATTAATAAAAATAAGCAACAAGAAAGATCAACAACAAAAATGAGTGGGTGGAAAGTTGATCTCACTTGGCAAAGGTTCTAATTAAAGCCCTTTGGCAAAATCACCAGCAGCAACCCGTGAAATTAGAGCCACTGACCTGAAGCATCATGACATTTTTACCTTTCTAAAATGATTAAAGAGAGTCTTTTCTGTTTTAACTATTTGAACATTAATTCACCTTATCTTAGTGCATTCACAAAACCTTTTTCAACTGGGCAAATCACCAAAGTAGAATATAAACCAGCAGTGATCTAATGTAGTTTGTGTGGCATTAAAGAACATACATGATAAATTTTGGGGTTTAAATAGAATAAATCAGTCATTTAAGTTTAATATAAACTGCATAATTTCATTCTGCTTCATTAGTTTATATAAACACAATAAAATCTGTCAAGTGCAAACAAAAGGGCTCCTAGAGGTGATATTTTAATTGTAATAAAACTGTCATCTAGATTAAGAGGCCAGCTGAACAATTAATTTCTTCATAGAAGTTACTGTTGTTCTAGAAAATTAACATTAGGTTTAATTTCATAGAATCACAGAATGTAATCCAGTTCAACTCCCTTGCAGTAAGCAGGGATATCCTCAACTAGATCAGGATGGAGCCCCCACCTCTTCCCTGGGTAACTTGTTCCAGTGTTCCACTTGATGGTGCTCAGAAAGCAAGAACTTTGCCCCTTCCCTCTCCTGCAAGTAATATGCTCCATGGCCCTGAAATCACATCAGGGGGGGAAAAAAAAGGAAGAGAGAAACCTCCGAAGTTGTACCATGAAGCTCTGTCTCTGCTGCCTCCATTGGATGATTATCTTTACCAGTAGTGGGAGTTTAGCTTGGAGATGGAATACATGTGAGGAATTCCTGAGCTAGGCAAACAGAATCATAGAGTGTTTTGGGTTGGAAGAAATTTTTAAAGGTCATCTAGTTCACCCCCATGCAGTGAGCAGGGACATTTTCAGCTAGATCAGATTCCTCAGAGCCCCGTGCAAATTGGGATGGGTCACCTATCAGCTTTAGGCAACCTGTTCCAGTGCTTCACTCTCACAGTAAATAATTTCTTCTTTATATCTAGTCTGAATCTACCCTCTTTATGTTTAAAACCATTAGCCCTTGTCTTGTTGCAACAGGCCCCAATGAGACAGATGCTAAAACATCCTCCAACATGCTTTAGTTAGCAAGAAGAGGTTTTCCCTGATGCCTCCTGCACAAACCAGAGCACAGTGGGGGTTGGTCTCTTCTCCCAGACAACCAGCAACAGAACAAGGGGATAGTCTCAAGTTGTGCCAGGGGAAGTATAGGCTGGATATATAGGCTGGATATTAGGAGGAAGTTCTTCACAGAGAGAGTGATTTGCCATTGGAATGGGCTGCCCAGGGAGGTGGTGGAGTCACCATCCCTGGAGCTGTTCAAGAAAAGCCTGGATGAGGCACTTAGTGCCATGGTCTAGTTGACTGGCTAGGGCTGGGTGCTATGTTGGCCTGGATGATCTTGGAGGTCTCTTCCAACCTGGTTGATTCTGTGCTATGATTCTTACCCACCCCGGGCATCTTGCCACCTACAGGACTCCCTAAAACATTCCCCCAGGAAACATTCAGCAATGCACACTAGCAGACAAATCTGTACCTGCATTTCCTTCCTGTTGCCAGTAGGAAGAAGTATCTTGTTTTTCTTGTTCAATACAATTCATGGCTCATTTTAGCTGGCTGAGAAGCAAAACACTCAGATCTTCCACTGATTGGCTTTAATTGCTTGCCTAGATGTCTTTCTGCTGCTAGTTATGAAATATTCACAAGTGACATAATCTAATTCCAGCTGGGATAGTTGACAATCAGAAGCTAATTTTGCTGGCTTTACTTCCCCTGCCCTCTTTCCTCCATATATATTCATTCTGCTCTTCCATAATTTATTACTATACCTGAGAGTTTGTGTAGCCTACACAGGGAAAAAATAACAGTGAGGGCCTCTTTCATCAGCCAGTTGTGAAAGCACTAACCTGTGCTGAAGAGAACAAAAATCATCTCTTGCAGTAAAGATTTATGTGCAGTTCTTGTTTACCTTATCCTTCACATTTTAATCCATAAACCCAATTTCCTCCCTAAAAATAGAGCTCCATGCTTTCTAAAGCAGCCATTTAGCAGCCAGCCAGAAAAGCTACCACCATACCTTGGACTGAATTCTTAGCATCACAGTTTAAAAAGAAACATCTTAGCAGCTCCTCTAAGTGACAGAAACAATATAAAAAACATCAACAGTGGACAAGAGATGTCCACAAGAGAATTCATCAAGGACTTTGGATGAGTCACTTAGTGCCATGGTCTAGTTGACTGGCTAGGGCTGGGTGCTAGGTTGGACTGGATGATCTTGGAGGTCTCTTCCAACCTGGTTGATTCTATGATTCTTCATGAACTACTTCTTAAATGTGTCAGTGTCTCAGATGTCTTCATCTCTGGTCTGGCTACCTCCTGTGTTGTAAGTAGAGGCTAGTGACTACTCTTTAGTTTGACTAGTTAGACACCTGTGCCTGGCAAAGCCATTAGCCAAAGCTTCCATAGCAGAGAAGCAGTCATTACAGCTTTGATTTCAGAAGGCTGTTTCTGGGGAGTCCCTCCTGCATCACGCCAAAGCCTGCATGCTTGGTCCCCATCTGCAATGGGATTTCAGAGCTGAAATGCCTCCTGTGAGACCCATGGCTGACCTGTAGCCAACGCTGCTCCCTGCGTTTGAGGAGCTGGGGGCAGTGTTTGCACAATTGTTTGGGGAGCAAGTTAGGCGTGTCCTGATGATTGCTACTGCTCCCCAGCAGTTTCTCTCCCTCATGCAGCACAAATTCCTCTCTACCAGGTACTGAGTCTTGAGAGATCATTTGTCTTCCTACAACTCAGCTGGATGTTTTTAGCAGGAGAAAGGTCTCAGATTAAACCCAGGTCCAGCACACAATGTGCTGCATTGGCCTTACTAGAAAAACTAGTACGGAAGTCTTTCACACATGTAAGGTATTTAATTAATCCAAACCAAAACATTTCCATGTCCCTTTGAATTTCACTGTTAAGATTTTCTTGCCCCCCAGAGGATTCCCTAATCTCCAGAAGTGAAAGGCCAGTACATTAAAATAAATATCCTGAGAGGTTACCAGATCGCTGGATATCTCCCTTGTTTTTTGAGTGAGGGAGCATAACATAGTTTGCTTGTGCAAATGAAAAGAAATAAAGGAAAAAAACCTATAAGAGATGAGGGCAATTTTAATGAGTTCAAGATGATGAGTATCTGTTCCTGAGGACCATAGCCAGGCAGCCAGCATGCACAGTGGAAGGGAGAGGATATCAATGCTCCTCACTACAGCCTGCTGTCCTGCTGGTTTCCATATACCTCCCCGGGCTCAGCTCTTGAGAACTCAGCTTTGCTTATGTCTTTATCCAGCATCAGCTCAGCATGCTCTGAACTGGGAGAATGGAACAGGGGGTTTGGGTGTCCCTCCTACCTTGCAGCCCTCCTCTGATGACCCAGGGCATTCCCAAATATTTGAGTGTTTACAAAATCCAGGCTAAACTTACAAGCTATTGTAGATAATTGCAGCCTCCACTGAAAACATTTTAAAGGCTTTCCCTGAACTGGCTGCACCCTAGTTGTGGATGTAAGCAGAGCACAGGAGCACACATTGGTCCATGTCCTTTCCTCCTCCAGCCTGGCCACCTGCCTGCAGAGAAAAAGCCCCAACACACAGCTGAAGTACCTCCAAACAGCTCTGGATGCAGACACATCTGCTCAGTGGAGGGAAGCTCAAGATGACAGAATTCTGAGGCAGCTGAGCCCCTGAAAGCAGATCAGATCCAAAGTGTCTATGAAGTGCTTTGCTTGACATAGTCCATTCAGCATCTTTCCATGCTGCATGATGGTATAGCTACAGGAAGAGAGTTAGTTTTTAGCTAGCCACTTCAGACAGAAACCTATATAAACACAGCTTTGTGCAAATATATGTAGCCTGTGCAAATATTGGGATACTATGCATGGAGGCAACCACACAATTTAGTTAACCTGAAAATCAAAGCTCTGTGGAGCAAATATTGATAATTACCTGTGCAAGAGCATGATGTCATTTTTGTAGTTGAATTCAAAGGTAGTAATGAGCAGAGGTAAAACTCAGCCACCAAAGATTTGTTTTCAAAATATGTTATCACAGAGGCTGCCAAACTGTGGTAATTTTGTGCAGAGCTGGTAGTGGTTTACTACAGTAGAATAGAGATCAATACAATCAGCTTATGTCTTTGGAATTTGGAAGGGTACTATCTGATCAAATTGATTGTTTAAAGTGACTTATGAAAAAGACTTCTATTTGGAAGGCATTTTCTTTTGTGCTGTCTTTTCTTCTCCTGATGCTTAAAATTGCCCTGTTTGTGTGTGCCTTTCATCCAGCAACAGAGATATGAAATAACTTCTGTACCTTTTTATAGCAGGAGGTAGTTCTGCAAGTAAATGTAGTTATAAATCTACCATAAAGGTTTTGATTTTGTCACAGCCAAGTTCTTCCTAAAATAGCTGTGAGTCATTCACGCTTCCTTTGGCATATTACAGTTTTTACCCATTGGGAATCTGCAAGCATTTGCTCAAGTACCTTTTGATTTAATGTTAGAATCCAACCAAAACAGCAGGGCAGCAACCAGACATTTCCAACTGGTCACTTAACATAACTGCATGCCATTTGAGGCACGTGTATAGTTAATAGCATGCTTGCCACTGTTAGGCAGAGCAGCAGCTGTGATAACTTTAAGCACTGACACTGGTATTCATGTCTTCCTTGGCTTTAGAGGTGTAATGAGGTCTATTAAATGTGTGATAAAATTAATTCAGCTACACACAGATCCATGTTTAGCAACTGTGTTTCTTCTGCAGTTTAGAAGAAACATCCCTGACCACAGTATGCTGACTATTATGCATCTAGCAGTGAAGAGATTTTTTTCCCTGTTGTAAGACTTCCAGATAGAAGTCAAATTAGTTAGTGATACCTACATCAGTACTAACGAGTAATGTCTTTTATCTTTTACCAGTAGAAAATCAGATTTTCAGACATTTAGCAGATGTAAAATATAATGCAAGAGGAGCTCCAGCTAAAATTAGTTGACATTTTTTTTACAGATAATTGGATCAAGATTTTACTGATATGTCAGATGTAACTGTTAGCAACAGAATAGAGAATGAAAGACTTTCTTGATCTCCTGTTTGTGAGGTTTGGGTTTGTTTTCCATCAAAAAAAGGAACTGAAGGATCATATTTTCTAAAATTTCCATTGTCCAGGCAGGGAGGGAAGAAGCAAAAGGGAAAAAAAGAAGATTAATAGAATGAAAATAAAATGGAACCAGGATGCTGGCACAACTGTAAAGAGCAAGGAACATTCTTTCAGAATCAAAACATGGCCTTGAACACTTTCAGTGATGGGACATCCACAAGTTCTCAGGGCAGTTCCATTGTTTCACCATTCATATCACAAAAAAAGTCTTCCTTATATCTAATCTAAATCTACACTCTTTTAGTTTTCTAAAAAAACCCTTCATCCTAGTAATACAGTTCTTGATAAAGAGTCCCTCTTCATCTTTCCTGCAGGCTCCTTTTAAGTACTGGAAGGTCACTGTTAGGTTTCCCTGGAGCCTTTGATTTGGGCTGAACAACTCCAACTCTCTCAGTTGTTCCTCACAGGAGAGGTGTTCTAGCCCTCTGTCTATCTTCATGGCCTTCCTGTGAACCTGCTTGAAAAAGCCCATATGTTTCTTATGCTGGGTGCCCCAGAGCTGGATCACAGAACCACAGAAAGGTAGGAGTAGGAAGGAACCTCTGCAGGTCATCAATTTCAATCTCCCCCTATTAGAACAGGATCACCTAGAGTAAATCACATAGGAGAATGTCACAAAATCACAGAATAGTAGTAGGGGTTGGAAGGACCTCTGGAGATCATCTAGTCCAACACCCCTGCCAAAGCAGGATCATCAAGGGCAGACCACATGGAATGCATCCAAACGGATGCATTTAAAATGCCTCCAGAGAAGGAAACTCCACAGCCTCTCTGGGTAGCCTGATTCAGTATTCTGCCACTCTCAAAGCAGAGAAGGTTTTCCTTATGTTTATGTAGAACCTTCTGTGTTGCAGTTTGCATCTATTGCCTCTTGTCCTGTCACTGGACACTACTGAGAAGAGTCTGGCTCCATCTGCATGACCCTTGTGCTTTAAATATTTATAAAGAGTAATGAGATCTCCCCTCACTCTCCTCTTCTTCAGGCTAAACAGACTCACTGCTCTTAGCCTCTCCTGGCAAGATAAATGTTCCAATTCTAGTTCCAGTGTTATTAAAGTATTAAAAATCTTAAACAAACACAAGAACAAAAAATAATATAAAGTCACATACACACACACATGAACAAAACCCAACAAACCTCTGCCTCTACAGACTGGACAATTCCAGTGCCCTAATCATCTTGGTGGCTCCCTGCTGGGCTCTTTCTAGTATCTCCTTGTCCTTCTTGCACTGGGGATCACAGAACTGGACGCAGTATTCCTGGTGAGGCCTCATCAGGGCAGAGTAAAGGTGGAGGAGATGGAGGAAAATAATCCCCCACCCAACTGGATGCAGCTCCATTTTCTGATAAAACATCTTGTTATTAGTTAACTGCATGAGAGTGCACCTAAATAGGATGAGTCTAGAAATGATAGGAGAGCTAAGGGCAAGGCCAGCATTTCTTCCAGAGACTCTTTCTAACTTTTCCCAGTATAATATATGTGGTAAAGAGTGTATGAGGTTCTGCACCTAAATAGGATGAGTCTAGAAATGATAGGAGAGCTAAGGGCAAGGCCAGCATTTCTTCCAGAGACTCTTTCTAACTTTTCCCAGTATAATATATGTGGTAAAGAGTGTATGAGGTTCTTTCAGCAGAACTGGTTCTGTGTACACATGCTTTAGGGACAGGTTTTAATTGTGCAGATATTCATAGAGATAATTCAGTTTTGATTGACTTCATTATGGTTGACTGGCTGCATGCAAGAATGAAGTTTAATGGTGTCAGTTCTGTATATACGAGAGTACAGAAGGGAAATGCAGGTCAAAACCAACAAGCTCTGGCTAAGATTTCTCCTGTTTTGTTTCACCCCCACCTTTTCATGGCATAGTGCACAGCAAAGCTCCTGAACTCAAACCAATCCTCATCCATCATCTAGGAAATGCAGATGCAGAAACAGAAGTGTTGTGAGAAAGTTCAAGGGCCTGGTTTATTTTAGGTTGTACTTGGGTTTAACAACAGCTGGGATTTGCCTTGTAGATAAGGCAATTAAAACCAAACCAAATCACAACAACAATAAATAAATAAAATCCAGAAAAACAGCCAGGGGAAATTTGGAACAGGTACACTGGAAAAAAAATAATTAAAGATCACTGATCTATCAAATCTTTGATTGATTTGTATTAAAGGGCAATGCAATACTGCTTGAGAACTGGCAATTTCATTAGTTCTGTAGAAGCTAGTTATGCTGGGTTAAATGACTTTTAAAGTCATCTATTCTGCTCTAGAAGGATTAGAAAATCCTTTCAAACGTTTTAAAAGGCATATCCAAGGATTTCCAGTTGTTCCAGTAATTTTTCTTCTTAATCTAGAGCTGAATGCAACTTTGGTGAGGCCAGCAGGAACAGGAAGGTCATTCTGCCCCTGTACTCTGCACTGGTTAGACCGCACCTTGAGTACTGTGTTCAGTTCTGGGCCCCTCAGTTTAGGAGGGACATTGAGATGCTTGAGCATGTGCAGAGAAGGGCGATGAGGCTGGGGAGAGGCCTTGAGCACAGCCCTACGAGGAGAGGCTGAGGGAGCTGGGATTGGTTAGCCTGGAGAAGAGGAGGCTCAGGGGTGATCTTATTGCTGTCTACAACTACCTGAGGGGTGGTTGTGGCCAGGAGGAGGTTGCTCTCTTCTCTCAGGTGGCCAGCACCAGAACGAGAGGACACAGCCTCAGGCTATGCCAGGGGAAATTTAGGCTGGAGGTGAGGAGAAAGTTCTTCACTGAGAGAATCATTGGACACTGGAATGGGCTGCCCGGGGAGGTGGTGGAGTCATCGTCCCTGGAGCTGTTCAAGGCAGGATTGGACGTGGCACTTGGTGCCATGGTCTAGCCTTGAGCTCTGTGGTAAAGGGTTGGACTTGATGATCTGTGAGGTCTCTTCCAACCCTGATAATACTGTGATACTGTGTGATTCTTTATTAAAAAAATATTTGAAGGCAGCTTATGTGCATTGTGCTCTACAGTAGGCAAATATCTGTCTGTATGTGTGTGTGGTGTCTCCCCCCCAAAAAAAAGTACTTGAATTAAAAGTACCTTTCTACTGAAGAAAACTAAGGTTCACATGTCACTGAAGGTTATTAAAGCTGGGCTGAGTGCCATGTTTTGCCTTGATCCTTCAGATTCCCGTAAAAGATTGATTGGGTTTTCCCAACAATTAAACTCCCAGGCTTTTTTACAATCCTGCATGATACCAGTTAGACTAGTAATAAATTGCTTACATTTTTCTGAGCATGAGGTCTGTTGATTTTGTAGTACTAAGCATTTTCTTTCTTTTCTCTGTCATCTATTTTTGGCTATGATAAGCCATACGGAGTATGTCATGTATTTGCTGTGTGACAAATCTGCTGTTCTTAAGGAAAACCACACTGGCTAGGTTGGGGGTAGAATATATGGACAAGGGCCACCATTGTGTGGCTTTACCTTTAACTTCCAGTCATTGCTAGCAAAGACAACAAATTTTGCAGACAAAGCTATTTCTCTGAAAAGTGAAGTATTTATCTTTGGATGAAGGAGAGCACAGCAGGAAAGAAAAACAGCAGTGCTGTGTAGGGAGCAGTTGTATGTGCCTAAAGGAGCAGATGCACAGTTGATTTTTCCACCCATGAAGCACTACATGCTATAATCCTTTTACTCTTTAGCTTTATGCCTGCTGTTCTTGTCTCCCTCATTCATACCTCTTTTTGCCATTTTCTATGAGTAGTTTATTGAAGTCCTTGGACAAGGTGTCTCTTCTGGACCCTGGGAGCTGACTGTTCTCAGTGAAAGAGGGAGAGAGAGGGAGAGCTGCAACTCAAGTTTTCAGTTCAGCAGGTCCTAAAACAGGTATCCAAGAAAGGTGGCTGAATTGCCCTGCAAAGGCTTCTAAAGTTGTTGTTGTTCTTTTTTTTAAGCTGGGCTTGAAAGGTTAAACGAGCCTATCCTTTAGGCAAGTGAAGATGCTTCTCACTTGGAGTAAGTAGTATGGGCATCAGTAACCTGTCCTGGACTAGTGAAGCTTGCTACAATAATTCATCTGGGCTTAAGATAGTCTGAGTTACAGAGATCTGTCTGTCATAGCACATGGGATTGAGAAGAGCTTCAAAGCAGCTATTTCCCACTTAGACTTAAACACAAATTCAGTCAAAGTATGAAGGCTTGCAAATTAATAACTCCCAGATGGCAGGAGAGGAGCTGCAAAAAGAATCTCTTTTTTTCTTCCTTCATGTCTGTAGTTACAAGTACATCATGAATAACCAGATCAGACTGGGCACCTAACCTCCAAACTGATATAAACCATTTTCCATCCATATTTCTAACAGCAAGAAAGCCTGAGTCCCATATGCAGAATGGCTGTCATCGTATGTGATCATTTCTCTCTCTGATGAAGCCTGTAGTGGCCTATAGTGGTGGCAATCAAAGACAAACTGTGTGGAAAGCCAGTGTTTTTTCAATGTTGGCTGTCAGGTTTAGTGTAGTCCAACCTTTTTAGCCTCTGTCACACTTGCTGGCCAGTTAAGACATTTCATACTTCCCTGACATAAGTAGTTGCTGGAGTGTCTGCCTTCCCCTCCTGCTCTTACATGTGTTGGGAAGTGTGACTGTACACTGGGAAATGGTTGCTGTTTACATAGCTTGCTCCCTGGGCATTTTTTCCTTGTCAGTACAGCTGTAAATATCTCCATTATCTATATGCACTTCCTTGCTTCAGTAAAGAAATCCTTTCCCAGACTAAGTAGTGAGGGACTACGGGTGAAAGACTCAGCTGCTTTGTGTTAAGTTTTTTCAGAGATGCAGCTACCTGAGCTTCCAGGAGATAACTTCTGATCTTGCACAGGTTAGGATTACTGGCTGAGAGACAACAGATTCCTCTGGCTGGAAATTGTTCTCACAAATACTATTGCAGCACCTGAGGTCATTGCAAACCTTCCAGTTGCATTCCCTGCCTACAAAGTCTGCTATATGAAACGTCAAACTCTTGCATTGGGAAAGCAAAGCTATGTACAGACAGGGTACTGAAATTTGCATGGAGGATCTGCGTTGTCTTGCACATTTTTAGTGCTTCATTTACTAGAAAAAGGTGGGGATATCAGCTGACTTCCTGGTTTTCCTCTTGATTACACAATTCATGTGCCTGAAAGACAACTAAAAGAGGATAGACAGAAAATGCCAAAATTTATCATTGCTGCAAATGCAAATACAGTCTTCAGAGAGACCCATAAGTCTCTTCTAGGATCAGCTGTATTCCTCTTTAATAGTGTGTGAATTCTTTCCCTCCTCATCCAATATACTCTGCAGTGTTACTGCTTGTCGTAAAATCTGTGCTCAGCCATTTTTTGGACATAGTCCTCAGGAAGTAAACGAAAGAGAAAAAAAAAATTGAAAGAATTTTGGTAAGGGCTCCTCTCCTGTCATCTGGGGATTATTAGTTTACAAACCTTCAACCTTTGACCTGGTATTTTTGCTCAAGTCTGAGTGGAGAACAAGCTCCCTTTGAAGCTCTCCACATCATGCACTGAGGAATGCAGGATCGCCAGCACTTAGTCTCTTTAAAGCCTGGATGAGTTATTGTAGCAGGTTTCACCGGCTCAGAATGGGGGCAGGGCTCTTTCTCCTCATGATCAATCGAGAGGGATCCATGCCATCTAATTTTTTCCCCTCCATAAAAGCTGTCTATCTGTTCTCAGTATTCATCAAGGCACCCTCCATGGAGACACGTAGTCACCCAGAGAGGACGTTTCAGCTGACATGATAGGCTGTGCCTGGAGGTGATTATTTCTCTCTGCTGAATGCAGGGGGACACCAGACAGATAAAGTCTGATCAGACAAAATCAGCCAAGAAAAGACTCCAGTTTATAGGCACCTTCAAAAGGAGGCCAAACCCTTATTTGCTCAGTGTGTGCAAAAGCTCTCTGTTACCTAGCACCGCCACACTCAGCCATCCAGACAAAGGATTTGGAAATAAAGGCTTCTGCTCCCAAAGAAATACCTTTATCTAAACATTTTTAGACAAGTTCAGTATAAGCCAGTACAAATAAAATCTTGAGGTTTTTTTTCCCCTGCTTCTACATGTTCCAAATAAATAAAGAAGGCTAAAGGAGTCTTAGCATTTGTGAAAAACATCTGTCAAATTGTGGTACTTCAAACAGTATAGCCAATGTTCATTATTTCTGCCAGTTCTCATTATAATCCCCACTACTTGAAACCATACAATGTGCAAAGCCTCTTTTTAATAACATTTTAGCCATTATAATTGCAGCAAAAAGCTAAATTAAGCATATAACTAAAGTGCACTTTAATATCCTCTATTAATTACATTGACATATTCATTCTGTTCTATTTTGTCCTGTTTAGGTTTATTCTATTTGACATATTTAAATGGAGACTCAGCCAGGTGGTAATGCCTGCATGTTTTCTGAACAGGGAATAAATTAATTAAAACAAAATCAAGATCACAAGCAGTGCATATAAAAGCAATCATGCATGAAGGAGTAAGTTCTTCCCAGAGAGAGTGATTTGCTTTTGGAATGGGCTGCCCAGGGAGGTGGTGGAGTCACTGTCCCTGAAGGTGTTCAAGAAAAGCCTGGCTGAGGCACTTAGTGCCAATTTTTAGTTGACTGGCTAGGGCTGGGTTGCTAGTCTGGACTGAATGATCTTGGAGGTCTCTTCCAACCTGGCTGATTCTATGATTCTGTGTATTCTGGAGGTGAAGTGTGAGAGTGAAAACGGTTTCCCAGTTTCTTTGCAGTGTATTCTAAAGCTGCAACTTCAAGGACCTAAATTTCTCCCTAGTTACATATATCAGTAAGCACATTTTTCAGAGATGTGTGCTCCATTCCTATGAATTAGTGCACAGGGGAAAAAAAAGTAACAGGTGAAAATAACCACAGCTTTTGTTTGGAATGGAATTATAGCTACTTTAATATACTGGAAAATAAGGAATTTGTACTTGAATTACTCATTTCTGCTTTGAAAAAGCCCCAAATGGTTACTTTCTAACTTGAAGCTAGTAATTAGAATCTTATTTTAACACATCTGGGACTACCTGTGTTTAAGAAGAGACTACCTTTTTGAAAAGAAAACATTCCAGAATACTTCCAACTTTTCTATACTTAATTCAAAAGGGAATCCTAGCTTGGTGCATTGCAATACAAGAAGTTAAAGGGCACAGGGACAGTAGGCACAAGAGCCCTGTGTGATGGGACTGCTGCAGCCCTAGAACAGCCTGGAGTAGCATGCAGGGCTACTTCCTTGGGCCTCTTCCACTAGCATGAGCTAGCCTGGGACACCAGGCAACTCTTCCTTCCTCACAGCAGCCCTTTTCAGCAGCTGTCAAGTATAATAAGGCTTTCAACATGCAGCACAGTCTGAATGACAAGTTGTTGTATGTTTTAGCCTAGCAATATCCCCAAACCAGGCAGAAATTTGCTGTGTTGCACAAGACAACCTTGCTAATGCACTGAGGGTGAAATGGAGACAGTGCTGCCAAATGTGTTAAAAGAGGAGAAAGATCTTAAAAGGCAGCACATTTGGGAACACTATCAGGAAGGGTACAGACATGCCAGTGAGTGAAGTTGAACACCTTTTGACCAATGGAGAGCTAAGAATAGTACCAATGTACCACAGGATAAAAAAATGCTTTATATGCTAATATTTATTTGATATTAACATATGTTTAATACAAAAGGCAAACATAACATTAACAAAATGGTTGCCTGGAATGAACTGTTTTGGTCAAATGTACAGTTCTTGTCAGGGAGAAAATAAGGACCATGTCTTCAGAGATGGAAGGTTCGATAGTAGGTACCTGTAATGTATTCATTTGTCTTGCCCTTGGCTTCGTGACACAGTAGGTAGAAAAAGTCTTGAGAGAGCCAAGAGGACTTTTTCTATTTGAAAATATCACTCCTTTTACCCTCTATCATGAAAAACTGTGTGGTTTGTTTGAATGAGATTTGTTGGCTGGCTCACTGTCATGGTGTCACCACCATTTATGAAGATAGGCATGAAAGACTCCTATCTTTCTCGCATTAGCAGACAAAGGCTGATGGTGGATCTGTAGTATGGTATGGGTAACACTAATGTGTTGACTGGAACTGATTCTCAATTTGTGATTTGTCCTACCTGATTTGAAATGTCTACCATAGAACATGTTTATACCTGTGTTCCTTGCCTATACCTCTTTTCACAGTCAGATAAAAGAAACAAGCACTCCTAGGATATGGTTCTTGTAGCATGCATAGAAACACATCCTATGAAAGGGAGCTGCCTGTTGCCAGGTGAATTTCCCCAGTTAAGCCCTTGCTAGGTAATACAGCCAGATGACCACCTCAAATGCAACCATCTACATCTGGTCAGATAAATATCACCTGAGTGTCCTCTTGACTATATTCCTAGTGCAGTGTGGGAAAAAAAAAAGCATTAATGTTTGCAAAAAGATGAAAGGATTTAGAAAGTAACTGGAATTTTTAAAAGATGCCTACCTCATTTAGGAATACAAAATCAAGTTACTTGCAAATGAGTCTTCCTTCTTGGTGTAAGGCACTCCAACATTTTCCCAAAAGTTTTGCCTTGTCCTTGATAAAGCAAAAAAAAGTCTGTGGCTGTTGTGGTCATGATTCATTTATGCTATTTTTTTCTTTTTGAAAGTCCACATCTTCTCCTACAGCTTTGTTTAGTTCCTGCCTTGTGGCTTGACAATCTTAATTTGTGAGTGCCATCTCGCTTTAAAACACATAATTGGAATGCAGTAGACAAGTGGCTCTTGTAACTGATAGGTCAGTGCTGCATAGGTTGGATGTGGTCTCTAAGCATTGGAAATCCATTCTGATGTTTAGGATGCGATTTTGCTGCTATGCCTGCCCTGACACTACTGGTAGCAAACCTTGCTGCCCTTATTCTCTTTTATCACACTTGTTATTGAAATACTTCTGTCCTACACTGAGGTTTCTTGCTACATTAATGCACTGCTTTAGAATGCAATCTTTATTACTAAAAAGTACATGTACCTTACACATTTATAAAGCAAGTATCAAGAGATGTAAGCTACTTTTTCTTCTCATCTCCAACCAGCTTTTTTCATGTCTTGCCAACACGTTTTTGGTAGTATCTATTGTTTAGATGACTGTTAAGAAGCAGAGAAAAGTCAATACAGGCTGGTTAGAGCATAATATTGATGAATAATAATATTGAAAAGTTAAAAGCAATATACAGAAGAGAAAGTCTTTCAATTAAACAGAACAGGTGAAACAGAAATACAGTGCATGATGCACAGATTGTGTTTATTGGAGTAGTCCCAGTTCAAGATCAAAGTGCAGTAGTGGCTGGAATCCATAAACTGGTTTCAGTGCCAATAAATGTTTCAAAGAACCATGCAGAGAAGTCTAGGATGTTCTTTATCAGGACCATATTAAAGGAGGAAAACCACACAAAAACACAAACCACCAAAACCCAACCCAAACCAGCAGCTGTTACACCTCTGCTCAGGATTTCCTCTATTCTATAATGTAGCAGAGGGCAAGTCTTTCAGATACAGATTTTGATGTGAAAGGAAAAAAAAAAAGAAGAATAAAAGGGGAAAAAAAGTAGTTGAAATAAATGCTGTCTGCTGAAAAGCAGCCAAAAACTGATGCAGAAGATTCAGTATCAGAACCATAAGCAATTTCAAACAGGTTCACAGCAGGGAATGACTTTGACTTTGTGTGTGTTTGCTTTGACCTGGATTTCTCTTTGGCAGACAGGAGAAAGGAGCCCAAAGCAAGGACCAGGCCATGCTGGAAAGATGTCTAGAACAGAACATGGGTAAGGCCTAATCAGCTATGTTGACTTTGGCTCTCTATGTGTATAATACCCAGAACTTATAAACCTGTAAAAAGAAAGGATGTGGAAGTTGAACTGAGGAAGTCTGTTCCTAGGGTTTCTACTAAGCTGCCAAGATCATTTGGGGTTACTGCAATCAAATGTTAGATAATTGGGGTTAATTTCTGAAGCATTTCTTCATTAGCAATGGCTAAAACATGGACAGATGTATAGAAATCACAAAACCTATCACAGCAAAGTAAGAGAACCTGCATATACTGGAGACTGACCCCATTCAACTATACCTCATCCTGTTGCTGATATCTCCAGCATAGCCACAGTTTAGGGCAGTGCTATGGAAACTGATTTTTGCAGCTGCATTGCAAGTCATCTTGTTCAATATCACTTTCCACAAGTGACCATCAGACACCAACAACCTAAAGAAAAGTAAGCATAGTTGTTATGTTTTGTATTGTGTTTTGCAAGATAACTTTCCCGTTTCCTTTGCTTTCCTGCCTTGATCAGTTGCTCTTGTTCTTGATATAGGAGTCAAAAGAGGAGAATTCTCCAAAAAATTGCTCCCTGACCCAAACCCCTCTGTGAAACTTGGTGTCTACTGAAAGACAGTAAGTCATATCACTGAAATAACAAATGTGAAATCAAGAGTAGATATTTCACACTGCTTTGGCAGGGGGGGTTGGACTTGATGATCTCTAGAGGTTGCTTCATACCTCTGACTTTCTGTGCTTCTGTGAATGTATCATTCCTAGTTTGCAAACTCTTACTATGTAGCATTTTATATTTTAACTCATCTCATCTAACTTGAGAGAGAGGTTTCCAGGGGACAGTTTTTTTACTTCCAAAAAATAGACATTTAATACAGATAGGACAGTTTTGGGATAGAAAGGGAGTGCTTTGATAGCTCATTAATGGAATGTGGAGTAAGCACAGTAAACAGCATCGAACACTGATTTTTGTATTCAGCTGACCTAGGGTGAAATGTGTCATCCTTAAATATCCAACTACATCCCTCAAGGAGATTTTTCAAGTTGTTTTCTGGAACTGAGAGAAATTCCATTTGGAAACATTCCTATTGAAAAAAAACCTTATTTGAAAATGTTGAATCACTGAATCACAGAATCATTGTTTGCTTGGAACATCTTTCACCTGAAAGATTTGATGAGCTTTTGAAAAGAAATATAAGGTATGGCTTCTGAGGTAATTCAGTCTGGATTTCTAACTGGTCAGCCATTGAAATTTGCATTGTTCAGAAATCAACCTCATAAGCTTGTGACTGAAGTTCTCTCTGGACTCAATCAACTCTTTTCTATGTAGCTAGTGCAAAGAGTTTGTGTTCAGAAGTAATGGGCACCTGCAGAAGTATTTGCCCAGAGAGGCACATCCCTGAGGGTGTTCAAAGCCAGGCTGGATGAGGCTCTGACCAGCTTATTCTAGGGTAGGATGTGCCTGCCCATGGCAGAGGGGTTTGAACTAGATGATCCTTCTGGTCCCTTCCAACCCTGACTGATTCTATGATTCTAAGAAGTGCTGGTGTTCAGAAGTGCTTGGTTTGTTTTCAGCAGAGGTCTGTGGCTAAAGAACCACATTAAGATTGGCATGTACATGTTTCCTCATGCAGTGTTTATGCAGACCATTAAGTCTGTCTAGAAATTAATATCTTTGGCAGAAGGACACCTTTCTTGAATCTGTTCCTTTCCATTAAGAAAAGCAGAGCATCTCCACAAGCACAATATCTTTCAGTGAGATTCATGTCTCCTGACTCCAGATAGCAACAATGAAGGTATCTGCACCTGAGATTATTGAATTGTCTTTGGCTTCATTTGCAGCCAGCACAGAAAACCTGTAGGGTGTGATTCCTCTGGTTTATCTGAGATTTTACAAAATGATCAATTGCATTTACAAGAACATCTTTCTCTCTATTGACTGCAAAGTGAGCCTGGGATGTGTACCTGAGGTGTAATTACCTAGTGCTACAGATTATATGATAAAAATAGAGAAAAGAGAGAAAGAGGTGTCTTGCTACAATGGTGCTGCATAATGTGAAGGCCAGTACTGCTACTTCAGGCTTCAAAACTAATACTTCTGACTATGATCTCTCTCTCCTTTTGGTTGGTTGGTTTGTTTTCCTTTCTAAGTGACCCCATTAAAATCTGAAAAATTAAACTAGGCAGTTGGCCTGGAACACAAACCCTATGAGGAGAGGCTGAGGGAGCTGGGGGTGTGCAGCCTGGGGAAGAGGAGGCTCAGGGCAGACCTCACTGCTGTCTACAACTACCTGAAGGGAGGTTGTAGCCAGGTGGGGATTGGTCTCTTCTCCTAGACAACCAGCAACAGAACAAGGGGACACAGTCTCAAGTTGTGCTGGGGGAAGTCTAGGCTGGGTGTTAGGAGGAAGTTGTTGGCAGAGAGAGTGATTGGCATTGGAATGGGCTGCCCAGGGAGGTGGTGGAGTCATCGTCCCTGAAGGTGTTGAAGAAAAGTCTGGCTGAGGCACTTAGTGCCATGGTCTGGTTGACTGGCTAGGGCTGGGTGCTAGGTTGGCCTGGATGATCTTGGAGGTCTCTTCCAACCTGCTTGATTCTATGATTCTATCTAGAACTGGGTATTTCTACTGCCTTTTGAAACCTATTGGTTCACTTGTAGGAGCTTGTTAGTTCCCTCCTCTTCTGACAATTTTTGGCCCAATTGTCCAAAACTAGTGGGATCTGATTCATGGTGTTTGCTGCCCTCTCATTAAGACTACATCTGGGCTCCAGTTTATCAGCAACAGTCTGAAAGTATTTTAATCAGTGTTGACCCCCATCGCTGTCAAACAACCCTATTGAAATTAATGAGATGACAACCCTGTAGAAGCAGGGAAGACTGACTGATGGGGAAGTTACCTGATGGCAAGAGAATCTCTTGACAAATCAGATGTGCTCAGGTGTCTTGTCAACTTTGCAGTCTATTTTTCTAAGTGAGCCACCAGAAATAGAGGCTTCTGCTTTATTCCACTATCACTCACTTCCTCAGGGTAAACAACCACCCAGAGCAATCCAGTCTTACTAGACTCAAAGGATCATATAGGAATAATGAAGCTATGTCATGGCCATACAATTCTGGCAATTTGAAGGCACAATTTGTAGGAGAGTGAAATGAAAAATAAATGCTACGATAGGAGTTGGGTGTTTCCTTTTAAAAGCTGTTATTCCACAAGAAATAAAGATGAACAGTGTCTTAAATCTGTATATTTTTAAAGCAGAATGTTGATCGTTGATGTCCATCAAAAGTTCATAATCAAGTTGTATCAACAATATATCTGGCACTGAAAAATGTTTCTAAAACAATCTGAGTTAACAGTGGTGAATTGCATTGGAGTGCTTCATGTTCTACTCCTCAGCTGGTCAAGGTTGCAGTTCTTCAGCAAGGCAATTGTTTTCTACTAGGAAGTAAGAAAATTAAGGATTGTGGAAATTAAGTCTGATAAAGAAGAAAAAAAATAGAGTTAAAATTGTTCATATTCTCATAGGTGCTTTTCGGAATTAATGCTTTATATTAAACAAACAAAACCCCAAACCACCACCAACAAAAAACCCTCAATGCCCTCAGCATACTAAAGATTTACAGATGCTGACACTGTGTTTCAGATGACCAGAAAAATGCTAATTCCTGCACAAATGACCAATCAATGAAAGAATCATAGAATCATAGAATCACAGAATGGTTTGAGTTGGAAAGGACCTTTGAGATCATCTAGGTCCAACTCCCCTGCCATGGGCAGGGACACCTCACTGTAGCCCAGGTTGCTCAAGGCTTCATCCAAGCTGACCTTGAACACCTCCAGAGAGAGGAGATCCACAGTCTCCTGCTGCAGCATTTGGGAATCTTGGAATCACAGAATCATAGAATGGTTTGGGTTGGAAAGGACCTTTGAGATCATACAGTTCCAATGCCCTGCCATACCTGGTCATACTATCAATGCAGTGCTGACAGGAACGTATTTGCTCTGAAGGAATAAAAATGCCCCATGGGGGTTATGAATCCCTTGTGACAGGCACTGTGTACCCTTGCAGTAAGAAAACTGCAGCTCGATTGGTTTGTTTCATGTAGTTTGGCTGTAGATAGTGAGGAAAAAAAAAGCTTCATTCAGCTTTGTGAAGTTCCCATATTGTACAATTCTTGGTGATTTTGGAAGAAAAAAAATCTCTGTTTAACTGCTCACTTTTAGACTTCTGAGGAAGCAACAGCAAAGTTATTTCATTTGAGTCTTGAAGGAAATGAATGTGGGGCTTTCTCAAGTGGGATGCCTATAGGTAAGGTAAAAAAATCACTGCAATGCATAAAGTTAGAGTTACATGAAGACTACCTAGTTTTAACACACCTCCACTTTGCCAAGGTTGAGATCTTAAGAGCAAAACAGTTACTTCACACAATAATTAAGAAAAGTGAAACTTAATGCCACAGGAAGTTGCAGAAACTAGAATCAAGTGAGACCACTGACCAAACTAATGAAGGAAAAGATCACAGATGATCAGGAACCCAGTGTAGGTCATGATGGGAAGAATGCCACTGTGATAAGATGATTTTAGATATGTACCTCGCACATGATTCAGAGCACTTTACCTTAAAGCATACATTCCTGTTTAACCACTGGAGAGAGTTAGATGACTTCAGAAGGTTGTTCAAGTGCCTGAAGGTAAACTATGCAAAGTCTCTGGAGCAGATTTCATTACCACAGAAGTTTTAATGCTGTATGCTCATGTGTGTAAGTGGAGAAGCAATTATTGAAAGACCTGGAGAAGAAAAATCCCTTAAATACTTTGCTTCACCCACTATGCATCTTACTCTTTAAGAAAGTGCTATGAAGATAGACCTCATCCTGTTTCACAAATATTTGTGCCACTGATTTAATTATGGAACTCAGTAAGCAGCTTCCTTTACCCTGTAAATATCAACCTCCCTAGAAATCATGTTCATAATATACAGATCTGCATACACACAGAGGTTTTTTTCCCCTAAAAACATAATTTCCAATGTAACTGCCTCACATCTCTTTGTTAATAGATAAACTTTTATACTCAGGGAAGGAAAATGCAGTTCATAGAATCACAGAATCAACCAGGTTGGAAGAGACCTCCAAGATCATCCAGGCCAACCTAGCACCCAGCCCTAGCCAATCAACCAGACCATGGCACTAAGTGCCTCAGCCAGGCTTTGCTTGAATGCCTCCAGGGACAGTGACTCCACCACCTCCCTGGGCAGCCCATTCCAATGCCAATCACTCTCTCTCCAAAAACTTCCTCCTAACATCCAGCCTACACTTTCCCCAGCACAACTTGAGACTGTGTCCCCTTGTTCTGTTGCTGGTTGCCTGGGAGAAGAGACCAACCCCCACCTGGCTACAACCTCCCTTCAGGTAGTTGTAGACAGCAATGAGGTCCCCACTGAGCCTCCTTTTCTCTAGGCTGCACACCCCCAGCTCCCTCAGCCTCTTCTCATAGGGTTTGTGCTCCAGGCCCCTCACCAGCTTTGTTGCCCTTCTCTGGACATGTTCCAGCACCTTAACATCTCTCTTGAATTGATGAGCCCAGAACTGGACACAGTACTCAAGGTGTGGCCTGACCAGTGCTGAGTACAGGGGCAGAATAACCTCCCTTGTCCTACTGGCCACACTGTTCCTGATGCAGGCCAGGATGCCATTGGCTCTCTTGGCCACCTGGGCACACTGCTGCCTCATCTTCAGCTACTATCTACCAGTACCCCCAGGTCCCTTTCTTCCTGGCTTCTCTCCAGCCATTCTGTCTGCACCCTGTAGCACTGCTTGGGGTTGTTGTGGCCAAAGTGCAGAACCCTGCACTTGTCCTTGTTAAATCTCATCCCCTTGGCCTCTGCCCACCCATCCAGCCTGTCTAGGTCCCTCTGCAGGGCTCTCCTACCTTCCAACAGATCAACACCTGCTCCTAGCTTGGTGTCACCTGCAAACTTACTGATGCTGGACTCAATCCCCTCATCCACATTATTACTAAAGACGTTGAACAGGACTGGGCCCAGCACTGATCCTTGGGGCACACCACTAGTGCCAGCTGCCAACTGGTTGTGGCACCATTCACCACCACTCTCTAGGCTCTGTCATCCAGCCAGTTCTTGATCCAGCACAGAGTGAATCTGCCCAAGCCATGAGCTGCCAGCTTGGCTAGGAGCTTGTTGTGGCAGACGGTATCAAAGGCTTTGCTGAAGTCCAGGCAGACTACATCCACAGCCTGCCCCACACTCACCAGTTGTAACAATTTATTAAAAAAAAAAACCCAAACTTTTTTAGGCAAAGAATACTATTGCCATGTGTTTCAGTTTAAAATAGTCTTGGTTTACCTCCCTTTCTTTCTGTAAAACGTTAAGTACAGTTTATTCTTTCTGGGCTGGTCAAAGTTTACAGCTAGGCTTAGAGAGCATATCCACTTTTTTTTGATAAACACCTGCTTTTTCATTTAGAGACATCCAACTGTGCTCTAAATTAATCAGCATAAAGATTTAGACTTCCAGCTGTAGGACAGGTTAAATCACTGTGGCTTTAAAGTATACAGGAAATCCTTTTGTAAATGTTTAGTGCATAAGGTTGGTACCTTTGAAGTTGAGTTGGTTTTTTTTTCCCTTTTACTTCCCTCCCCCTCAGAGTTTGCCCTTGACGTTTTTCTGTATTGTAGGTGCTATTTGGATGATTCTGCCATGGCCCTTGAAGGCCATTTTGTTGCTGAAATCCAAGCTCTCAGTTCTGTGTCAGATGACATGCTCAAGAAAACAGCAGACATAAAATGCACCAGCTGGGACACTCATCTTCCTGGAATAGCAGGGCATAGGTAAGACACCCAAAGGTGCCTAAGACCACACTTCATGCCTACATTCAGGCAGCTGAATCCTTCTGTAAATGTTGGCAACATACCATAGTGTACATCTATCTCATGTTATAATCAGTGGTCAGAACTCAGCAAGACTCTCTGCTCTCTAAAGCCAGCATGTAAAAACCTGTGAGTCATGCCCAGATCTGTTTCTCTGTTGACCAGTAAAGGTATAGACACCAAAAGCTATGTGACATCACTTAACATCCACATAAAGTGATGCAATCTGTGAAGCTCCTGACTGAAGTCAAGTGTTACTTTGAACACATAAAAAATTGACCCTGTACCACTTCATTTTTATTTAAATTGTTCTATATTAATTGCAGCATCAAAATTCCTTTACTTTCCCTAAAGTAAGGGAATTAAAGGCTTTCCTGTTTTCCCACTCACATTTTCATGTGGCTTAATGCATTTCTTTAGGAGTGAGCAAGTGGTCCATTATGATTCTTGAATTATTCAGGTTTATTTAACTGCTTAGACTCTCACAACCATTATGGCATTAGTTCTAGGTTCCCACTATGAGAATCTTTCTGCTCATTAATATATTTATGTGTCATGATGTGAATAGGCTGCTACATGCTGAAGGTGTTAAAGAAAAGACTGCATGAGACATTTAGTGCCATGGTCTAGTTGACTGGCTAGGGCTGGGTGCTAGGTTGGCCTGAATGATCTTGGAGGTCTCTTCCAACCTGTTTGATTCTATGCTCTTTGCTGGGGAGTGTATACTGCAGTTCATATGGTCCAAATACTTTACAAACACAATAGCCATTGCAAATGTTTCACAGATTGAGTTTATATGAGCTCATAGAGTAACTAATTATATGATAGAAGCTTTAATAAACTGCAGTCTTTCATGGTACTACATGAAATATGACACACTCTGTGTACTGTATATGAAACACATGTCTATCCCATAAAAAAATTAAGGGTGCAATGCTTTCACAATAAACTCCTACTGCCATTCTCTATAAAATATGACTATGGCAATCACAGGGTCTGAAACCCTTTAGCCTCATGTAACCCTCTGTAAAATGATATTATCCCTATCTTGTGAGTATGGGGACAGCAGAGCAAAGTCAATCCTTAGGGCTACAAGGGAAGTTTAAACTCACCTGCAGTAGTCTGCATCATCCATGGTCTTCTGTTTGCAGAAGAACTGGAATTGTTAACTTGTATCTCTCACTCTTGTGGACTACAAGGTGACTCCTTTATCAAGAATCTTATCAAATATTACTCTAAATTCTTATTATAATGTTGCAATAACCTTAATCTTTCATTCATGTATTACATGCAAGATAATGCTTAATTTTGCTGATCACCATAAGGTATTGATAAAGGAGAAATGAAAACTGATTGTTTTTTTAAAGAGTTTGCTTTGTATTGGTGGGTTGAATATGAGCATATTGAATTTGAGTAATGATGATTAAAGAAGTTACTGGTTTGCACTGCTGTGGATAAATTCAGGCAGGAAATCAGCAGTGCTACAGTTGTTTCCCTTTAGGAATGAAGGGAATAAAAGCTCAGCTAGTTTGAGGATGGCTGCTCAGTTTACCAGGAAGACTGTTTGAAATGGCAGAGGATCAGACTCAGTCACCCAGAAAATCTTTTCCAAGACTTTACTCCTCACTTGAACTTTTGTATTTCCTGTCATTTGATTACTTTCTTTTTACAACTCCTTACAGAAGGCTTCCAGCACTTTCCTTTCTAGCTTTTATTTTGTCTGTTTGAAGAGTTACAAGATAATTTTTAAAGATTGAAGGTGAACTTCACTGCATTGTCCTCGTTTGATTTCTCCCCTCTTTTCTTTCTGCTGGTATTTGCCTTTTTCTCATTAAGTCATTCAGTCCCACTGAGTGTCACTGCATTACTTATTCTTTCAAGATGTGGTATATCTGGAGGAAATGAAATGTAATGTAGCTTCAGTGAAGTACTGTGGGTTTTCTGCCTGTCTTCTCATACTCACCAACCTGATGTATGTACATAGAGTACCAGCAGAAGATCTGAGGAGTTTGCAAAAAGAGGACAGTCACATTCATGAAGAAAATAGAGAAGATAAATTGTTTTTATGACAACTAAGCTGCTCAGATTTATTTTCTTTCATTTCTTTCTTTCTTCCTTTTTCCCCCCCTTTTTAATCCAGATGAGAGAAGAATTCTTAGTAAGAACCAGACTATGATTAATTCGTCTTTGTGTCCTGGTAGGGCATAAATCCTGCCAGGCAGGTCTGCCCTGGCTCTCCTCCTTCTGTTGTGGGGTCTGGGAGTGAGTAAGATGAGCAAACAATCAGGGTTTCACCCCAGCAAAGCCTTGAGGGCTAGGGGGCTTAGCACCATCTGTCAGGTGTCTTGTGTTGACCCTCACCATGCCTGCATAGTCAGAGGATGCAGGAAGCTTTGAATTCATTGGCCAGAACAATGGTGCTAGTGCCTGTTGGCCAGTTTGGTTTCAAAATCAAGTATATAAAGGGGGATGATTTAGAAGCCCTGCCTTTCGTCATTCAGCATGGAGCCTTCCTATCTCTCCTTGTTTGCTGCCCATTAAAGGCAGCCACGTGTTGCAGCTAACACCAGTGGCTTAGCAGCATCTCTTCCCTCTGTCTGAAGTATTTGTATTTCACCCTGGGATCATCATCACGAGTTTGAAAGCATCTTTGATTCAGGAGACTTACTCAAGGACCAAAGAGTCGTGAGTACATCTGCTGGAGTGAATGCAAAGACTCCATAAGCATAGTTTGAATTTTTCCTGGTTTTGTGTTGCTATTTTCCAAGCTCTGATTGTTTAATTCTGTGCAGTTGCTTCCTGTTGACTGAAAATCCAAAGAACCTCAGGAATTGTCCTGATTTTAGAAATATTGATAATAAAAAATTAATATTCTTAGAGAAATTAATAGTCATAATTCATAACCTGATATTAATTTCTTATACACTTTGTGAAGTCAAAAGTAAACAAAACTTTCTTAGAGATGTTTGAAGTATTAGGACCTTATCTATTCCAAAAAGAGTGCAGAAAGGGCCCATTATGTATCTGGGAGCAATCTGAAGGGAAATAATGAAAAAAAAAATGTGTTAGACTTAGAAGAAATTGAAAGTTGCAATATGAGAAGGGCAAAGAAAGACCTGAGATTTGAAAGCTTTCCTCTGTTTTATTTTGGGGGAAAAACATCACAAAAAGTTATTTTAACAGGAGATATTCTAACAAAAAAGAAAAAAAAAGATTATTTCAAATAGATTTGGCATTGATAGTAATCAGACACATGCTCAGAAAGCAAACCCAAACATCCTTGTTCAGGCTACTGAGTAGCTCTTGCCTGAATAAAGCACATTGGATTGTCTTCTTTTGTAACACAAGGCAGGATGCAAGTCAATATTAGGACACCTGAAAAAGATAGTATTGGCTTGCAGCTGGAGCACCTTTCCTATGAGGACAGGCTGAGAGAGTGGGGGTTGTTCAGTCTGGAGAAGAGAAGGCTCCATTGAGACCTTTTTGTGGCCTTCCAGTGTCTGAAGGGGGGCTACAAGAAAGCTGTTGAGGGTCTTATGGTATTGAGTAGTGATAGGACGAGGGAGAAAGGTTCCAAGCTAGAGGAGGGGAGACTTAAACTAGAAGTTATAAAGAAGTTCTTCACCAGAAGGGTGGTGACACACTGGAACATGTTGCCCAGGGAGGTGGTGGCAGGGCTATCCCTGGATGTTTTTAAGGCCAGGCTAGATGTGTCTCGAGGCAACCTGATTTAGTGGAAAGCGTCCCTGCCCATGGCAGGTGGGATGCAACTAGATGACCCTTGAGGTACCTTTGAGGGACAGTTCTGTGATTCTGTGATATTTCTTTTATCACAGTCTCAAGTTGTGCCAGGGAAAGTCTAGGCTGGATGTCAGGAGGAAGTTGTTGGCAGAGAAAGTGATTGGCATTGGAATGGGCTGCCCAGGGAGGTGGTGGAGTCACCATCCCTGGAGGTGTTCAAGCAAAGCCTGGCTGAGGCACTTAGTGCCATGGTCTAGTTGACTGGCTAGGGCTGGGTGCTAGGTTGGCCTGGATGATCTTGGAGGTCTCTTCCAACCTGGCTGATTCTATGATCTTATTGTGCCTTCTCCTGGGATCTGCTTCTTCAGAAGTCTTACATGGCTTATACCACACCTAAGAGTTCTTTGTGGATCTGCTGGCTGTCCTGGCACATTTCACTTGCCATGTGGCACCTACCTTCAAGCTGCGTTTAGAAACTGATTTAATCCTGTAGCTCAAACATAGACATCTCAATTCTCACATATTAATCCCAAGCTGAATTCTGCTCCATGTTGTCCAGTGTATCACTGGAAGAAAGCCATCATGACTTTATCTGTGGAATGTCTAACAAAGCAATATATCAAGCAAAGAGCAGGAGCAGTACCAGAGTAGTGATTGACAGCAATTCAGCTAGAGCAATTGCACTGACCTACAAGAATAGAAATTATGAGGACAGTACAACAGAAGAGATTTGAAGCAGAAAGTGCATTTTGTTGACATTTCCCCCCCAAGCCACACAATTTTACAAGGAAAACCTTCTCTGAAAGTATGAAATATATGAACTAAAGACCAGGAAGCTTTTTGTCATGTTTTTGGTGTATCATACCTGCCATTCAGGTATGTGGAGAACTCTGAAGACCAGGTGGCACTTGTCATAATGCTTCACATAGCACAAAGTCCCTAGTTATGCATAAAAGAAAGGTCACAGAAACAAAAGTAGGCTTACTGAAGGGAAGTAATAGACATGTTCACATAAGAAAGTGTTCAGGACAGATGCATGAATATTATCAGAGCATTTCACAGTGTGTCCCCATGGTGAAATGAGCAGCAGGTGCCTGACTGCTGCAGGGGAAATTAAGCAGACAGTATGAAAGGGCAGATAGATACCATAGCCCTGGGGCACATTTGTCATAGCAGAGGAGATGTGAATGTTCCCTAGGCACAAACAATTACACTCTGCTGATTTGAAAACAACTGATTTTACTGTGAAAAATAGTCATGAGTGGCCAAAAAGCCAGAAGAGCTTTTGATACTTTCGGAGTGCAACATTTTTTTCCATGGAATGGAAGCACAAGGCAAGTCTGAAGCTATGAAAGAAGAGCTTCAGGGAAGACATCAATTTTAAACTTCAGGACAGGAGCAGTGGAGAGGAACACAAACCCTATGAGGAGAGGCTGAGGGAGCTGGGGTTGTTTAGCCTGGAGAAGAGGAGGCTCAGGGCAGACCACATTTCTGTCTACAACTACCTGAAGGGAGGTTGTAGCCAGGTGGAGGTTGGTCTCTTCTCCCAGGCAACCAGCAACAGAACAAGGGGACACAGTCTCAAGTTGTGCTGGGGGAAGTCGGAAGTCTAGGCTGGATGTTAGGAGGAATTTGTTGGCAGAGAGAGTGATTGGCATTGGAATGGGCTGCCCAGGGAGGTGGTGGAGTCACCATCCCTGGAGGTGTTGAAGAAAAACCTGGATGAGGCACTTGGTGCCATGGTCTAGTTGAGTGGCTAGGGCTGGGTGCTAGGTTGGACTGGCTGATCTTGGAGGTCTCTTCCGACTTGGTTGATTCTGTGATTGTGTGACTGGTCAGATAAAGTTCTCCAAACCCAGAGGAAGAAGATTTTTTCTTTTTCTTCATAGAAGGCAGTCCCTGAAAAGGAATAAGATTATTATAATAATACTGCTAGCTCTACAAAACAAATACTTCAGTTTAGATTTTTCCTAACACATTTATCTAACAAGGTGGCAAATGAAATCCTATTCTAGTGAAAGCCAAATACTGCTCCCCAAGAGAGAAACTGAAAATACTTCCACTGAGGTCAGTGCATTTAGGCTGGATTATACTACTGTGTCATGAAATTAAAGTACAGTTTGGCTCTTGCTCTGGTAAACAAGGGAACTGTCAATTTTATAGATGAAACCAGCAGCATAACCTGGTTTCCCTCATCCAACACACACTCTGCTCTTGATATCCATTTGCATTAAAGAAGCTTTGAGTCTTGAAACATTTCTGTATCAGCACATCTGCCTTTGTGATAAAGATTCCAAAAGTTGCAGGTGTGTCATCAGTAAAGGAAGAAAAGAGAATATTGAGGAGAACAGCTTTAAAACATTGTAAAATGTGTTAGTTATAACTAATATTTTTTTTTAATCCCTCTGTTAACTGGCTGAAAATACAAGATGAGCTGCAATATTTTATCAATACATCAAAGACTCCTAGTTACATCAAAAGACATTCACATTCTTTATCTATTATGCTTCGGGCTTAAGGTCTCCTATTCAAATCTGTTGTCATTTTTCCTTTTGAAGAGCAGATGCTCTAAAAGAGCACTGATACTTCAAAGGAATATAGCTTGTACATGGGGCAGCACTTATTAAACATTTTGTCTTATGCTCCTCTCTCAGGAAAAAACCCTCCTGAATTTAGTTAATATTCACTGTCCAAAATTGCATCACCATTACAGAAAAGAGAAAATTCCTCATGTTTTGCCTCCCTTCAGCCTGTTCTATACTTGATGAGAAATAAGAAATGCCTATTTCACAACTACTTGGACATAGCAGGGAAATTACAACCTTTGCACCAGTTTATGCTGCTGATCCTCTTGATATATATGAGGAGCCTTGTAGCATTTTTTTGTCTGGAATGGTCAATAAGTTGAAGAAGGTTAGAAGCACTCACCTGAAGCTGAAATTAAATCAATGTTTTTGTGACCTTTCCCAAAAGATTTCTGCAAACTTCAAGTCAGTCCCTCAAATGCTTTGTAAGTCAAGCAGAACTCAGAATCACATAATAGAAACATCACAAAAGTAAGGGCAAATGCAGTGCTTTTCCCCATTAGAGAACAGTAAAATCATAGAATCAATCAGGTTGGAAGACACCTCCAAGATCATCCAGTCCAGCCTAGAACCCAGCCATAGCCAGTCAACTAGACCATGGCACTAAGTGCCTCATCCAGGCTTTTCTTCAACATCTCCAGGGACAGTGACTCCACCACCTCCCTGGGCAGCCCATTCCAATGCCAATCACTCTCTCTGGCAACAACTTCCTCCTAACATCCAGCCTAGACTTCCCCCAGCACAACTTGAGACTGTGTCCCCTTGTTCTTTTGCTGATTGTCTGGGAGAAGAGACCAACCCCCACCTGGCTATAATATAATACAGAATTGTGTTTTTCATTCTAAGATTCTTAAACTATCCCACAAAATTTTGCCTGAGAACAGAGAACTTTTAGTATAGGGGTGTCCAGAAATGTAACTAATGAATGGGAGGCAATAGAGAGGTTCAGAACGTTATCAGACTGTAACAGAAGAGTAAACTAAGTAAAAACTTACAAAAGGGGCAGCCTTGTCAAGGAAGGGTCACTAAACAGATGATGGACAAAGCAAAGGACAATGTCCACAGAGTGAGAACTCAGTTTGGATGTTAGGAAATTCTGGAAGGCAGGATGTATGAAAAATGTAGGAGCCCAGTGCAGCATTGGACCAGGTGCCCAGTTGCATTGTGGCATTTCCCTTTCAAGATGCGGCAAGGCAATGCCAAGGCTGATGATTTGCAATAGTCTAGGGTTTTTATTTTGAGTTATATTTTTCTGGAGGATTCCTCCAAACAACATTTCTACAAATGTTTGTTGTGGTGACAGGGCAGCATCTGCTGTGTGTCATCATGTATTGTCTTGGAATGCATCTTGCGTACAACGTGGCAGCGCTTTGTTCATGCTGAACATGAAAGGGTGCACTGATGTACTGGGGCATGTCTGTGCTCAATAGAAACTGGCCACGCTTGGCATTTTGTCTGAGATGTGTGTAGTAAAAGCTTCCAGCCAGCTTCTCCCAGAGTCTCTGACTTTTATGGAGAGGTTTCACAAGGATTTTAAATTCCAAGAACTGCTCCTTTAAGCAAAAATAGGCACTGGCCTTATAAGTGTTATTAGTTCCCCTAGCTACCCATAACATTGAATATCTTACCTATTGTACTTGTTATTCCAGAGAAATTGGTCATTTTAACAGGAAACAGTCATTAAAGGTATCACAACTGCTTCATATTTGTACATAAGCTTTTCTAGGTGCCACTACAACGTCTTCTTAGAGTAGATAGCTACCAGATTCACTTCTCTGCAATGGAGTTATCTCCTTTTTTCACAGCTCTAGCCCAGAACACCTTGAATAATCCTACAACACATTAAATAATTTTAAGCAACTTCTTTTATTGAGTCAGGATTACTATGAATGCCTTGTACAACTTAAACACTTCACTGAGTGAATTTCCCCTCCTTAGATAATGGGATGGTTTGGGTGCTACTCACCCCCACACTCTTATGAAATCACCCAGACTAGACTCAGCTGAGCTGGAAGTTAAGGAATGAAGCTATCTTTACAGCTTAGCACAATGTACAAGCAGATATTTACAATATAGCACCAATATGTGTAGCAACAAAGCTGGTGAGGGGCCTGGGACACAAACCCTATGAGGAGAGGCTGAGGGAGCTGGGGGTGTGCAGCCTGGAGAAGAGGAGGCTCAGGGCAGACCTCATTGCTGTCTACAACTACCTGAAGGGAGGCTGTAGCCAGGTGGGGGTTGGCCTTTTCTCCCAGGCAAGCAGCAACAGAACAAGGGGACAGAGTCTCAAGTTGTGCTGGGAGAAGTCTAGGCTGGGTGTTAGAAGGAAGTTGTTGGCAGAGAGAGTGATTGGCATTGGAATGGGCTGCCCAGGGAGGTGGTGGAGTCACTGTCCCTGGAGATGTTCAAGAAAAGCCTGGATGAGGCCCTTGGTGCCATGGTCTAGTTGACTGGCTAGGGCTGGGTGCTAGGTTGGCCTGGATGATCTTGGAGGTCTCTTCCAACCTGATTGATTCTATGATTCTATGTACAGAAATATACAAGTTAAAAGTAATATAGAAACACAACATCCCTCCCAGAAATCAGAATGCCTAAGAGGGGCTCCAAATCACCCTTCCACCTTCTCTCCACCCCTCTACCTTATCCCAGAGTACGCCTTATGATCAAGATGAGGTTGGAAGATTGGCAAGGGGGATTAGAAAGCAGGAGGGTTAGTTACACAGAAGCAGCCCAGGGAGAAAACACAGGCTCTGACAGAGACCCACACACACTGTCTTATCTATGTTTTGTATTCTTGTTTTTATACATCTCAGCAAGCCTATGAGTGAAGTAGACATCACCATTGTTTCCTTTTCACCACTTATAATCTAATTTCTCTCCCTAAAATATTCCAATTTGTCTCAAACTAGCACAGATATTGAATATGTTTTAGAAAAGCATGCAGTCATGATTTTAAAATAGCTGCTGCTGTAGGAACTCCAATTAACCTGTTCCAAAGTTCACATCTTCTGGCTATTGCAATGTTGTATTGTGCTTCTAACTCATCTTATTTCATCCCAGCTTCCATTCACTGTATTTTGTGGTATCAAAGGTGATCTCTGTGTAAATAGTGTCTAAATGATGTCACTGGGGTTAGATTTCAAAGCATTTATAAAAGCACACACTAACAATATATTGTCTCTTATGTGCTAGAAATTATAAAAACACCTCAAATATTGAATAGAAAAAACCCCAACGGTTCAGGTTTCTCATTTCTTCTCTCTCTTATTACAAGCAAAAGATCAAACAAAGTGGAATGAGAAAAGCAAGCAATGATAGAAAGTATAGTATGTGTACAAAAGCTCATTCCCATGAGTTTATAATGACAGCAACAGTGGCTGGTTCATTGTGAATTTATATCAAAGGCAACATTGTGGCATTTAGTGCAGTTCAGTCAACCAGAGATCAATGTTTTGTCTAAACTATTTCACTCTTTTTCAGGTTTAGAAAGGGAGGTGCTTTTCTTCTGAGTGATGAGCAAAGGTTCAACCCTTTGACTCATACAAGTTTGATGCAGGCTGTGTCCCCAGATTCCTGTCATTCCCTTCCCCAGTCACCTTTCTTAAGGACACCATGTGTAAATAATAATAATAAAGCACTTGTCTTGGTTTGTTTAGTTTCCTATTAACAGCTGAAAGGAGCTAGGATTGATCTTCATAAATACATTAACAAAGGAAATCCCATGGCAGCAAAAGTGTTATTTAGGTTAAGGAACTAATATAACCTGGCTGTAAAGAAGATTACGCTGATAATTAGATGACTCCTAGATGTTCCTACAGTGAATCATAGAATCATAGATCTGGAATAGCTTCCTACTTGGAGGCATTAAGGAACAAAAAAATCTAATTAGCTGTAAAATAGAGCTTGATCAGTTATAAACCTATGGGGTTACGTGGTGTGACTGCCACAAACGACAGGGGACTTAACTCAGTGAAGTTCCTCTGCTGCTTTGACTCTTACTGAAATATTTCAGCCTCTTTCAGTTGTTCTCCTGGCTGAGCAGAATCCTTCGTGTGGCACACTAGTTGTATTTGTGATATAAGAGAGAAGAAACAGGATAGATACTTTAATGAGACTGTTCAGTTCCTTACATCATATTCCTCTGAGCCAAGACCTCCAGAGCAAGAACTTCATCATGCTTTTTCACAGCAAAATGTGCACTTCTCTAACACTACTGTATCTTTCTAATGATGTTACTAGCTCAAGACTTGCACTGAAAGAAATCATCTTTCAGTAATGATTTTCTCCACATTTTCCTGAGGAAAAGGGAAGTTTCCTCTACCCTGGGTGCTCATACCCAATTTTGGCATGTTCAGAGTATGACATCCTGCCCCTCTGACATGAGAGAGCAGAGCCAGCTGCCTGTTTGCACACTTACTGGCTCATGTGTCCTCTTGCAGCTTGAAATCTCAAGGATCCCGAAGGAACCTGTGACTATGTGTTTTTGTTATACTGTCCTCCACAGGGCTTATCAAGCATGCTAATTGGAATGCCAAAGACAGCTCTCCAGGTGCATCTGTGTGTCCAGCTGCAAAGTAGTCACATAGTGACGGGATTGCCATTGTGTAAGTACTTTGGAACGCTCTAGGGAAGATAGAGTTTCTCAGCCTCTTAGACCTTTGTGCAAATGGTAGAGACACAAAACATCCCATCTCTCTTGTGAGTTTACACATGTAAAAAGGAAAACTTTGGCATGGCTAATAGTTTATGTTTACTCTCTCTTTATCCTACCTTATACTATGGCGTCCTGCTCATTAATCTTTATGAAAATAGGTCTGTGCTACAAAAGAGTGGCTGGTAAGAAGTTTAGTCATAGAATCAAACAGGTTGGAAGAGACCTCCAAGATCATCCAGTCCAACCTAGCACCCAGCCCTAGCCAGTCAACTAGACCATGGCACCAAGTGCCTCAGCCAGGCTTTTCTTCAACACCTCCAGGGATGGTGACTCCACCACCTCCCTGGGCAGCCCATTCCAATGCCAATCACTCTCTCTGGCAACAACTTCCTCCTAACATCCAGCCTAGACCTACCATGGCACAACTTGAGACTGTGTCCCCTTGTTCTCTTGCTGGTTACCTGGGAGAAGTGACCAACCCCCACCTGGCTACAACCTCCCTTCAGGTAGTTGTAGACAGCAATGAGGTCCTCCCTGAGCCTCCTCTTCTCCAGGCTGCACACCCCCAGCTCCCTCAGCCTCTCCTCATAGGGTTTGTGTTCCAGGCCCCTCACCAGCTTTGTTGCTCTTCTCTGGACATGTTCCAGCACCTCAACATCTCTCTTGAATTGAGGGGCCCAGAACTGGACACAGTACTCAAGGTGTGGCCTGACCAGTGTACTTCATACTTTTCTTAATTTGAAGACATTTTTTAAGGTATTTTGAAACAGGATAGGAATTTTGTCACTATATCTTAACATATTTCAGGTCTGGATGAATACATTTACTCTGAGCATGGTATCTTTCAAACCTGCTTTAAACACTATTGGATCATTAGGTAGAATTACCTGCATCCTGTAAAACCTTATCTGTAGAGACTTACTGCAATCTAGCCTATGAAATTGTGAGGCAGATCATCACAAAGCTAGGCCAGATGGATAAAATAGCAGTTTTTCTTTAGCTATTTGCACCTTCTTTTACTGTACACTGCTTGGTTGTCTTTGTGGGTTTTGGGTTTGTTTGGTTGTTGTTGTTTTCTGTGTGTTGGCTTTTTTTCCTTTTCTTTTTTATGATACTTTTTTTTGCTTAGCCAACTCTAATTTCCTTCTCCCAGCTTGCAGAATCCATTCATTTTAATGGGACATAAGCTACCCTAGAGCCATAATTTAATCAGTTTGTTTACATTATTCATCCTTTTAATTTTTAGCAGCCTACATTCCCCCCCCCCCATTCTCTTAGGGCATTATGGCAGCAGCAAAGCTTTTCCAGACAAAGCTGCCAAGTCTGAGCTTTCAGAAGTTCTCCCTTCACAGCTCAGGATGAATGCCACTGTGGTCTTCCAATTAGAACAGGAACCTTTTGAATCTATAAGGTCTGTAAGGGATAAAAAGTTGAACTCACTGTGGAATTAGGATATCTCCTTGTTTTTCAGTCAGTCTGCATGTGACATATACCAGACACTTTTTTCCTGGTGCTTAGGGCTCCACTGGACCTCCCACAGAGGTTCTCTCTGGAGCCCACATGCCTTTCTTATCTGTCACACTGCAGCTCTCCTGGACAAACAGTGACTGTCAGTGCCACTCAGGACTTACCCTGGTGTTAGTGGGACATGGAGAAGTGCTTACTCTTTATCCCCACTTTTAACGTGGGAGAGAAAGTTTGAAGAGAACAGAGAGAGAGAAGAGAACACACTCACAAGCATGATAGGGAGTGAGCTCATGGGAGGGTATAAAGAGCTTCATGGCTCCAAAAAGCATAACAAGAAACTATGCAAAAAGAGAGAAGAAAGTGTTGGAGAAAGTCAGAATTGTTCTCCAAAAGAAAGACTTGATGATCTCTGAAGGTCCCTTCCAACTCCCAGTATTCTATGATTCTATGACTCTATTTCAGTCTCTAATGCAGAGATTTGGCATTTTGCAGTGCATAGCCCATGACTGTCAAAACCATGACTGTTTGTGAAGTAACGACCATCTGAGGAGCAACCTCCTGGTGCTTCGAGCGATAAAAGCTGCAGATGTCAGGAATATCTTAAAGGGAAATAACTTTAAGAATGAAGTGTTTGAAGAAATCTTGTTGAGACATACCACACCAAAGATAAATCAATGCAGTAATTCCTGGAAAGCCTGGCTGACAAATTTCCCTATCGCATAGTTTGTGGGGACAGCATAAAATGTTTCCTGCCTTACTCATGCAAACATTCCTGGTAATTTCAGTAAGACCCAGACTAAGCCTTGGAATAAGGAAAATAGGATTCAGCCAAGAGTTTTCTAGTGCTTATGAAAACTCCCTGGGAGTCAGGAAGAAAATTACAGCTATTCTAAAGTAGCCTAGAATATTTGGTGTAGACTTTTCAGGGGAATTTCCAATTTGATTGAAAAGTTGTTATTCTAATTGAGTTCACTAGCTGCAGAGTGTAATTTCTACACTACTGCAGTGATTTTTGGCTGCATAGGTCTTCCTTCATACTATGAAAACAGCTTTCTGGAAGACAAAAATGACAGATAGAAGAATATAACAGAATCATTGAAAAAAATGTGTGTTTCAATCTCACACTCGGTAAGCTGATAGAACAAGATTCTTACTCAGAAACCATTTAAGATCGTCAGCAAAAGGTGTGTAAAGGGTTAACCCTACTGGGGGGATGGTCTTGACCCTGACCCCAGGTCCTCCTGCCTCCTCCCTGGGGTTTGGTCTGACCCTCTCTCCAGGTGCAGTGGTTGGATCCTGTCTAGCCCACTATAAAAGCAGAGGAACTTTGTGTTTTGTTGTCTCTTGCCCTGTCTCCCTGCCTGACAGCATCATCTTCCAGTTCCTTCTACTCTGTGTTTTACCACGTGGCCATCGGTGCACAAGGTGTGGAAAACCTGTTGCTACCAATCTGGTTGTGTGTGTGTGTGTGTGTATATATATATATTTGGTATCTTATTTTTCCCTTCCCTATACCTTTTTGTATCTCCCCTACCTTGAATACCTTTTATTTATTGTTAAAATTTTCTCTTAACTTCCAAATCAACGTTTGACTACTTATTTGTGTATGCTTTGCCTTTTCCTCTCTCTACATCTAATTCCTTTTCTTTGGAAAAAGAAGGGAGAGGGAAAGGCATCCTATAAATTGCTATTAGTTCTATTAAGTATATTTGAGTCTCTGGGAAATTTAAACTAGAACCGAGACAAGGTGTTATAGTTGCTTCTAGCAGGCAGTAACTAGATGCACTGAGAAGGAGGAGAGATGCTGCTGCAAAACTAATCAGCAATGACATTTCTTCTGTGGAGTTTCTGTACCTTCTGAGTGATAGCAAATCGTATCAATGCTTAAGCAAATGGGGCAGCCACTCCTTATCCCATTTGGGAACGTCACTATTTGTGCAGACTGGAAGTGTGTTTTTACTGTTGGAAGTATTACTCTTTCAAGACAAAGAAAATTCAGCTCACAAGAAGTTATCTGTTCTTTAGCAGCCTGGTGCCTCTAAAATGCAAGTTGCCAGTAGTTCCTGGCAGTGAGTTGGATGTGGAAGACAGTTGAGGAAGATGCTGGGAGGAGCTAGGCTACATAGAGGAGAGAGTGATCTGGCAGTTGGGAATTGTGATCCCAGACACTGCAAACCACACACAGAGAAACATGTCCAAGCATTTACAGTCACATCCTTTCCAGGGACATTAGCAATTCTCGTTATGGGTTTCCTTGAGGATTTCAGTAAGCATTGAGAATATTCTTCCCATCCATTGTTGAACCAACTGCAGAAACTGAAAATACCTCAGAACTGCCTGGGAATGATTGTTGGCTGGGCCTGTTTAGCCTGGAGAAGAGGAGGCTCAGGGGTGATCTTATTACTGTCTACAACTACCTGAAGGGGCTTTGTAGCCAGGTGGGGGGTGGCCTCTTCTCCCAGGTAACCAGCAATAGAACAAGGGGACACAGTCTCAAGTTGTGCCAGGGCAGGTATAGGCTGGATGTTAGGAAGAAGTTCTTCACAGAGAGAGTGATTTCCCATTGGAATGGGCTGCCCAGGGAGGTGGTGGAGGCACCATCCCTGGGGGTCTTCAAGAAAAGCCTGGCTGAGGCACTTAGTGCCATGGTCTAGTTGATTGGATAGGGCTGGGTGCTAGGTTGGCCTGGATGATCTTGGAGGTCTCTTCCAACCTGATTGATTCTATGATTATGAGAAGAGAGTCCAGTCTCAGATCAGTTTTATTAGTCACATGAAAAGCTGTATCATGCTGGTCACTTATTAAAAACCACACAAGAAGAATTTTTAAATGGGGGGTGCTGATGTTTAAAAAGAAAAAAAAAAAAAAGAAGATACAATTTCCAGAAGTAATTATTTGGCCCAGTCAAAACATTAACTCTTTTTTTTTTTTTTTCTAACATATGAATATGAAAAAAGACAACAGATTCCCCCATGGCATCTTTCTGTGCTTCTGCTGCAATAATTAAGTTAACATGTCACATCTGCTGTACATCCTAATGAGAGAAGATAATAAAGATTCTATCCTAATCCATCCAAGATCAAGAGATGTGAGATACTTGTTTCTGTAAATCTAGGAGCAAAGCCACTATTGTGGCTGAGGTATGTAGCTGGCTCTAACATCCTAGATAACAGCTGGTGAGGAGCCTGGAACACAAACCCTATGAGGAGAGGCTGAGGGAGCTGGGGGTGTTCAGTCTAGAGAAGAGGAGGCTCAGGGGGGACCTCATTGCTGTCTACAACTACCTGAAGGGAGGTTGTAGCCAGGTGGGGGTTGATCTCTTCTCCCAGACAACCAGCAACAGAACAAGGGGACACAGTCTCAAGTTGTGCTGGGGGAAGTCTAAGCTGGATGTTAGGAGGAAGTTGTTGGCAGAGAGAGTGATTGGCATTGGAATGAGCTGCCCAGGGAGGTGGTGGAGTCTCTGTGCCTGGAGGTGCTGAAGAAAAGTCTGGCTGAGACACTTAGTGCCATGGTCTAGTTGACTGGCTAGGGCTGGGTGCTAGGTTGGCCTGGATGATCTTGGAGATCTCTTCCAACCTGGTTGATGTTTTTGCTGTAGCTATAGGCAATTTACACAGTTTATTTTTTCTACACTATTCCAACATATATCCACAGGCATATGTATTTAAATCTCAGGCACTATCATGTAAGGAATTAAAAGTGGAACTTGAAATTAGTCAACAAAAAGTAAAGAGGGCCTCAGCTTGCCAGAACTGTGGTAATAGTTTGAATTTTTAGACTTTCAAATCAACAGCACCATCTTTTGATTAAAAAAAAACAACAAACCAAAACAACCCCCCAAAAAACTAACCTCCCAAATTGTCTTAAAACCAAGTGGAAAAACAATGCTTTGACCCAGTACTGGTCACAACTTCTGAAAGAATTGTTCAGCCTATTTCAGTTTGCAGGAAGAACTAAAATTGTGATGCCAAATTTCCTATTCTAGCCCAAATCGTTATATATATCATGTCAAAAATATGTCTAGAAGGATGAATTTGCCTGAAGTTAAACTATTTCCCCTGATTTGCAATCATAGAATCCACCAGGATGCAAGAGACCTCCAAGATCATCCAGGCCAACCTAGCACCCAGCTCTAGCCAGTCAGCTAGATCATGGTACCAAGTGCCTCATGCAGGCTTTGCTTGAACACCTCCAGGGACAGTGACTCCACCACCTCCCTGGGCAGCCCATTCCAATGCCAATCACTCTCTCTGTCAAGAACTTCCTCCTAACATCCAGCCTATACTTCCCCCAGCACAGCTTGAGACTGTGTCCCCTTGTTCTGTTGATGGATGTCTGGGAGAAGAGATCAACCCCTACCTGGCTACAATGTCCCTTCAGGTAGTTGTAGACAGCAATGAGGTCTGCCCTGAGCCTCCTCTTCCTCCTCACACCCAGCCTATACTTCCTATGTATTTAGGCTGGTGCAAGCAAAGCAGAATGCAATTTGACTTGAAAAGAAATTCCTCTAATGGTACAAAAGTCACTGAGAAAAGTCAGATTCATAAAAGGTAAAGGGAAATGCTGACAAACCATAAGTACCAAGGTGGCATCCTTTGTGAAGTGTTATTTTGATAACTGGCAGTAGAAAGATGTTTACTTTGCAAATTCTCATCATGGTAATCACTGCCAGGTCAGCAAAGGTTTATATAGATATATAACTTCATCTGCATAAAGCAACTGCAGTGGGCTTCATCCCATCTAAAATTAATGAGTTTACAAGTCAAGCCCAACTTTCACATCATCCCATCTAAAATTAATGAGTTTACAAGTCAACCCAACCTTCAAACACTTGTATTTAGATGTCTACACTATATCCTCTGGATGCTACTAAGGTGTTACAGCAAGTTGAAGCCACTATATGGAATTTCTCTGCATCAGCTGAATAGCTCTTAAGGGAGGGCAAAAGTTCAGTTGCCTGAACAGGCCTTTTGGTATGGTAAATTTTTTTCTATTTAGATATTATTTTTTGCCTTGGTCTCCACTACTGAACATGTTTTTTGGTGCTTTTTAGAACACAGACTCCCAAGCTAATTTTGTAACTGCCTCTGGATCATATTTTTATTACAGGCCTTCATTAGAAGCAAGGATCATAGCTGAAAGCTGAGTTGGTTCTCTCTGTTTCACGTTTTTAGATGCATAAAAAGCTAAAGGAAATAGCTGCTTACTACAGAAAATAGCATCTCCACCTCTCTCCCAGGATTGCAGGATGTTAGGAGTTGGAAGGGTCCTCCATAGATCATTGAGTCCAACCTGCCTGCCAGAGCAGGACCATAATCTAGTGTAGGTCACATAGGAATGCATTGAAATGGGTCTTGAAAGTCTCCAGAGAGACTTGAGAGCCTCCCTCTTTAGGCAGCTTGCTCTAGTGCTCTGTAACCCTTACAGTAACTAAGTTGCTCCTCATGTTGAGGTGGAACTTCCCGTGCTGTGGTTTACATCCATTGCCCCTTGTCCTATCACAAGGCTCAACTGAGAAGAGTTTGTCCTCTGCCTCTTGACCCCCAGCCCTCAGATGTTTATCAACATTGATTATATCCCCTCTAAATCTTCTCTTCAGTAGACCAAGAAGCTCCAGGTCCCTCTGCTTCTCTTCATAAGGCAGTGCTCCAGCCCCTTAATCATCTTCACACCCATCTGTTGGAGTCCTTCAAGTAGATCCCTGTCACTCTTGAACACCATATTCCAGGTGAGGTCTCACAAGAGCAGAATAGAGGGGGAGGAGAACCTCCCTCGATCTGCTGGACACACTATTCTTGATGCACCCCAGGATCCCTTCTTGGCCACAAGGGCACATTGCTGTCCCATGGATAGCTTGTTGACCCCCAGCACTCCCAGGTCCCCAAGACAGACATCTTTAAAAAGGGATTAAAATGGGTTTGATGTTAGAAAGAAGTTCTATGCAGTGAGGGTGGTGAAATACTGGCACAGGTTGCCCAGGGAGGTTGCGGATGCTTCTTCCCTGGAGATGTTCAAGGCCAAGTTGGATGAGGCCCTGAGCGACCTGCTCTAGTGGGAGGTGTCCCTGCCTATGGTGGGGCATTGGAACTGGCTGATCTTTGAGGTCCCTTCCAACCTAAACCATTTTATGATTCTATGTTTCATAGGTGAGCAAGGACCAGATAGCTGTTAACAGACATCTGCTCCCTGATGTGGACAAAGGCAACAGTAGTGCAGGTGTCATGTCCTCTCCCCTCTGTTAGAGGTTTCTGTACTGGCTTAGTTCTGAGAACTCACAGTTTGATATTCTGATATGGGAACAGAAAGCAAACTAGGTGGTGTGATGCCAGGAGGAAGAGCCCCAGTGTGCCCATTTGTCAGAGTGCTGCATGCTGCCAGCTCAGATGTTCCTCAAAGGATGATTTCATTCCCCTCATAAAACCATGCTCTAAGTTTGTTCCAAAGCCATACTTTTGAGAGTGTTGCCATTATGTAATTCTTTACATCTTGCAAACTATCTCTAATTGTGGTTGAACCCTAAGTGCTATATTTTTGTCTCCAGAGGTTTGATTTCCAGCACTGGAAGCACTGAAGCTCCACCTCCCTACCTAATGCATTGTATTTTTATCCCTTCACTTGTCGATGCATACAAATGAAGACCTAAGTAAGCCTTTTCAGGATGCTAATGACAAACTCGGGTTCCCACGACAGTGCTAGCAGGGTGCAAGGCTGGGAGGAGAAAAGGAGGAAATTAGCCTGTCACTCTGGGAAAGCAATGCCTCTTGACACAAGGAGCAGTCTAATCTGTTCTATTTGGAACCCTGTTAAGGTCAGGAATAGTTAGTTGCAAGGAGTTTTGAAGATGAGTTTGAAGGTACACTGAAGTGCATAGAGAAGTGCCTAGACCATTATGATTAATTATTTATTGCAATAATTAACTCAGACAAGTGGAAGAAACAATCTGCAAATGCAGAAATGATGATAAATAGGCAGTACAGAAAATAAGAGGCAGTAATTCGAATCCTCTGAATCACAATGGGATGCAGATGCGAAGTAAAGCAAAGCCAATGTATAGGAAGGAACAGATGGAATTCCTGCATCACAGAACAAATCACCATAGGAAACGTCTGGAAAATATCAGGCAAAAAATAAACAAACAAAGAGGTCCCCTTAAACACCAGAGCTTTCTAATCACAAGCCATTGATTAAAAGAAGCTGGAAAGCAGAGGTACAGCAGATGCTGTGAACAGAAATTAGTATGACTAAAAGAAGAAAGGCTATGACAGTATTTGATAGTTGCTGTATTTGGGACGGGGTATAGCACCCTTAAGGGGACGCTGAGCAATGTCAAAATGACATTGCATTGCATCTCCAAGGCATATATGAACACGATAAAAGACTGATGTTTGCAATTAAATGTTCTAACACCACCAAACGGCATACAGACAAGGCAGTGCATGGCTCAGAAAGGGTTGAGCTGTTCTAGTTGACTGCGTGGGCATCCTAAGTGTCTCTACACAGCCAGCTAAATCTGTGTAGATGTGAGTGTAGCTAATTCACATCCACACACACACTCCTGTCTGGGTGCCTTGCACAGGAGAGGGGGAGTGCTGGGCTAGCTGAGGGATGCCCTCTGCCAATCATTTGTTTCAAGGCTTTGCTGCTCAGCAAGGCTGTGAAATCCGTGGTACTGTTTGTATGAACTTTTAACCAAAGTTAACCACTTTACAATGGCCTGCTGTGTGTAAATGAAATTTCTGGGTTTGTTAGATTGGAGGAGACTATTTCTCTTGCTTAGTGATGAATTGGAGCACATCTTCACTCAGTGCACGGGTTTCAATGAAGAGCTCCTCTGGACTATCTTCCTTGACACAGACACTGAAAAGAAATTCAGACTTCCACATTTCAGATCAGAGTCTGAAAGTCAACCATCTAACACAGTCGTAGCAGCTCATACAACTTCTAGGTCTTTGCTGATATTTGCCTTATATCATCTATGGCTCTGACACAAAGATTTTCTTTGGATTGGTGCTGGGATGCACACAAAATATGCCTTTTTTTTTTGTTGTTCTTTATTTTTTTTAATAGCATGCCACATTATTTTGCAGTTATGGGTGATTTTAGGATCAACCTGTGCCTAGGCATAGATGTTAAAGGAATATAACCAACAAAAGAGACTCTAGATGAGCAAAGAAAGGTCGTATTGAGTAACAAGTAATAGCTTATAAAAATTATAGTCCTCGAGATGGGAAAAATGTAGTTTTCATGTACATGGTCAACTCAAATAAAACAAATTAGATCTCAGTTAGTCCTTCATTTCTTTACCAAATTTATGGTTCCCATACATAAAATTTGTCAGTTTTACAAGAATGGCCAAACTAGCCCTAATGACCTCTGGTTTAACTAGCATTAAAGTAGGTTTAAATGCTCTTATGTTCCTACTTAGAGAAATCAAACCTCTTCATGGGTAGCTTATTATTTTCCTAACTTGACATTTTTAATACGTGCAACATTTTAAACCATATACTTCAGATTTCTTCTTCTAATTTAGTAAAGTGGAATTTAGCTTTAGTGAAGTGCAAAAATCACTCTATAAAACTTTGCTGGGGGGAAAAAAAAGGAGTCTAAGGAAAACATTATCAGAAGCAAAGAAATGTGAAATGGTTGAGATATGAATCACAGTCTGGGCCATAGACTGTTCTCTTCAGCAAAAGTTTGTTGAAATAGGAGTGGTGGCAATGACATTTTAGATCAGTATTTGCATAACTGGAATTTATTTCACTTTGCATTTTGAGTTTATTATAATGCTCAGGGTTGTGCATCTGCCAGTGATGCATTGCTGTATAATGAAGGTAGTAAAAATGCAATGAGGAATTGCTTTACCTTCAACAGTCTAAGAATCTTGTGCTGGTATACCCTTACAGCCCTGCAAGAGGCATGTTATTAATACTGAGCATTGATATGCCCTATACAGCCATGGCAAGAAAAAGCTGTGTTTCTACTTGCTCTATAAGGTTGCTGCTCAGATTCACCAGCTGTTTGGAGCAGATATAGCAGCTGTACATAGTTAATATGGGAAGTAATGGATGTATAAGCTGGTGTTTGACAGAGACAGCTCTTTCACGCGGTGGAATAGCACATTTGGGTCTATATTTATATATGCTTTTAATTACACACCAGCGTTTTGCTTATCTTCTTAAAAGCTTTATTTGCCATAATGAGAAATGGGACTGGGATTAGGAAATTTTCCTACTCTATTTTAAGAACTCTCTCAACAAGTAATTTGTTTCAGGGAGAGTTTGGTGCTGCATTCATTTTGAGAGAGTCCCCAGGAACTGTCTGCTCCTGCTCTTATTGGGTATCCCTAGCAGGTAATGACCTTAGAAAGGAAGAAATGAAAAAAAATATATATTTGTAGAAGTTCAGTGAAAGAGATTTAAATATTCTGACAAAGAAAACTGCACTAGAAACTATTTGCAAACTCAGTCTGAGCAGGCAAAGTCCTCCTAGAATTCAAGCTAATAGATGTGTCCCACACTGAGGTGCTAGTAACGTCTTCATTGGTGAAGCTTGCAGAAGCTAAGAAGAGGTATGTTGGAAGAGTAGTTTGCTTTTTTTTCACAGATTCATTCATTGTGACTGTTTTAATATGTCCTGATAGGATCTTTCTACTTGCTGAATTTGTACATTCTTATAAGATTTCTGGAAGGCAAGGGAAATTTTGTCCAGAAACTAGGGGAAAATGTAACTTTACTAGACATGGAAAATGTCCACAAATGACCTGTCTAGGCATTTAATGACCTAGAGGCATTTAAATCCAGAGTAAGTTTCTTCCGTGGCTACCAGTTTCACAGTGTCAGAGAATTTTATCCATTCTTGTGTTTTTGTCCAGCTTGTAGTTAGTAATACTTGAAGAGATATAGTGAAACAAGAAAACAAAAGCCTTATCATGACCTACTCCTTCAACTGTCAATCAAGCTTCTCACATAATTCTCCTAAATCTTTCTCCTGCTCCCCCAGAAAGTATTTGGCTCATTAAAGCATTTCTTTCTTTTGCTCTGCAGCATAGTAATATGATGAATATCTGTTTCCATTCCTCCATCTTGTAATGACTTTGATTCTGTTGTCAGGTCATCTTGAAAGAGTCTTTTGCAGACCAAGATTTGTAGCATCATCATAATCCTTGCAATGGAGAAACCAAAATTATTTCCAACTGAATAAGACTATAACAATGAGAGAAACATGTATCATATTTCCCCTCCCACATTTTCTCTTCCATCTTCATCTGCAAAGCGTTTGCCTGAAACAGAAAATGTGACGGAGCTTCTTTTAATTTGCAAGTGCAAATATATGAAAAGAGAAACATTTTTTTAGTGCTACGAAGCAGAATACTTATTTTTAAAAGGCTTTTCCTTGGCTCTAAATGCCAGAATTATTTCCTGTTCATTGAGCAGAGGAAAGCATAAAAAGTAAGACTTATCACTGCTTCCTGGGCAAGACACTTTTATCTTACTGCTTGGTAGGATAATGACTGCTTATAACAAATGCTTAGCTGTAATGGGAAACATTTGCCTCTGAATAACATAGGAGCTGGGGCATCCTGGCCTGCATCAGCAATGGTGTGGTCAGCAGGAGCAGGGAGGTCATTCTGCCCCTGTACTCTGCACTGGTTAGACCACACCTTGAGTACTGTGTTCAGTTCTGGGCCCCCCAGTTTAGGAGGAACATTGAGATGCTTGAGCGTGTCCAGAGAAGGGCAACGAGGCTGGGGAGAGGCCTTGAGCACAGCCCTACGAGGAGAGGCTGAGGGAGCTGGGATTGGTTAGCCTGGAGAAGAGGAGGCTCAGGGGAGACCTTATTGCTGTCTACAACTACCTGAGGGGTGGTTGTGGCCAGGAGGAGGTTGCTCTCTTCTCTCAGGTGGCCAGCACCAGAACGAGAGGACACAGCCTCAGGCTGTGCCAGGGGAAATTTAGGCTGGAGGTGAGGAGAGAGTTCTTCCCTGAGAGAGTCATTGGACACTGGAATGGGCTGCCCGGGGAGGTGGTGGAGTCGCCGTCCCTGGAGCTGTTCAAGGCAGGATTGGACGTGGCACTTGGTGCCATGGTCTAGCCTTGAGCTCCGTAGTAAAGGGTTGGACTTGATGATCTGTGAGGTCTCTTCCAATCCTAATAATACTGTGATACTGTGAGGTTCAGATCCAAATTTCAAACCAAGCAGAGAACTCTTATTCCCAGATTGTCGGGAAAGTGGCTGTCTGCGAAGGTGAATTTTCTCAGTGCTGCAACCATCCTTGAAGAAAGGATTGCAACCATCCTTGAAGAAAGGATTGCTTTCCCCTTATTGGAGAAAGCAATCACCTGCTTTAATCCTCAGGTGAGAGTGCCTGGCAGAAGATCTGAGCTTGAAGAGGTGTCCACACTTTCTGCAGGAAGGAATTCGTTTGCCCAATGAAACCTTCCCAAGGGTATTTCTTCCTGATAGCTTAGCTTACAGAAGACAGCACTGCTGAGTGCCACTCTGTCTCCACAAACTGAAGAGGCAGTAGGACACCTGTATGGAAGCTACTGATGCCAGTAGGCAGCAAAGATGCTGATGATATGATCTGGCAGTCCCTGTATGCTCAAATCTGTCACAAACTCATCTTTTGGAGAATATTTCAAGCACAGATTTTCATCAGACATTTCTGATATAAAACTCCAGGCACTGCCTTGCAATCTGCAGAGCTCAGGGATAGCATTTGTGCCTGTGTAAGCGTGCTGCTCTTAAGAAATAGCTGGACTTTGTATTTTCCCTTATTATAGGATCATAAAATGGTTTAGGTTGGAAGGCACCTCAAGGATCATTCAGTTCCAACCCCCTGCCATAGGCAGGGACACCTCCCACTAGAACCTCTTCCAGTGTCTCACCACTGAGAGGTGGTCTGTTGGGAAATGCTTGGAGAGGGACAGTACTGACTTGAGAGCTGAGGTCTCTTTCCTTAGAAAGGTATGTGTTGAGCAGTAAAATGCTGTGAAAAAACATAGTGCGAGACAATTTCCTCCCTATGTCTTTCTCAAATCTCACCATTGTAAAGGACACCCAAGTCATGCAAAAATCCACCTACTCTTTACCCAGTATTCACTGTTATTTTCAGCTACCTGATTCTATCTTCAGACTTTCAAGACATTGAAGCCTTTGCAATTCATCACTTTTTTAAATTACAGGTTGAAGTTTATATTTCTATGGTTCCTGGGCTTAAAATGGGGGAAAATAAACTGGGGGGGGGGGGGAAGTGTGAGCTTTTTTTTTTCCAGCTAAGGGCAATATTTTAACTCTGGTAAGCCAATCACCAGCTCTTTGAAACAGAAAATGAGAACATTTTTTGCAACTTTTAAATTGCCATCAAATAAAAATCCACCTAATACTTCACCCCCACCCACCTTAATCTTTGTTGGAGGAAAACCCCATGTGTATTTCCTCTACTAATTTATGTGAACAGAAGCTTCTTACTCATCCTGCTGCTGCTGCCTCTTGGGGCAGGAGCTGCTGGTTGGCCACAACGGTATTCCCCTAATCATTTCAAGGACCATTGGAGAATGGCTATGCTGTTTTACTTAATACCCTGCTTGAAAGCAAGCCCCGTACTGAGAAGCAAGGAGCAGACCATAAGCTTTTCTCCCTTGCCCACAAAGGCAATTTGGTTGCATTACAAAAACATTTGTCTCAGACTGGCTCCTCTGCCTGTACTCCAAGCTGGCCAAGCATGCTCCAGGCTGAAAGACAAATGCCCTGTGCACTAAGGCTCATGTGCACTGTCAGTAAGCACACACTGCCTACTGCAGATCCAGTACATGCTGCCAGTGCAAGAAAAGCTGGTACAAGCATGGATGTGTGCACATGATGACATGGCAAATATGGTTTTCAATAAGCATACAGATGGATGTCTTTAGTGATGGAATCATAGACTCAACCAGGTTGGAAGAGACCTCCAAGATCATCCAGGACAACCTAGCACCCAGTCATCTTGACCATGGCACTAAGTGCCTCATCCAGGCTTTGCTTGAACACCTCCAGGCACAGAGACTCCACCACCTCCCTGGGCAGCCCATTCCAATGCCAATCACTCTCTCTGCCAACAACTTCCTCCTAACATCCAGCCTGTACCTCCCACAGCACAACTTGAGACTGTGTCCCCTTGTTCTATTGCTGGTTGTCTGGGAGAAGAGACCAACCCCCACCTGGCTACAACCTCCCTTCAGGTAGTTGTAGACAGCAATGAGGTCCCCCCTGAGCCTCCTCTTCTCCAGGCAAATTTATGAGATGTTATTCATTTAATGTGGGTTTTCTGTTGTTGTCATCAAAGCAAAATAGAAATGCAGTAAATGACAAACTACTGTCAGGAACAAGACTCAAGTTCCCAGCTAAAGTTATTGCACAGATTCCATGAAAAGCAAACCAAAAGAATAGACACTCTCAGACTCAATTCACAGAGCATCCTACTGCCTGTGTTTAATGACAGAAAATGATGAGCTATCCACAGGGAGACAGCTGTTAGATCCTCAGAGATACTATACCTGACCTCAGTAGGAAAGGTTAACATGAACCACAAATCTGAGTATCATCAGCATGCTTATGGTAACGAAAGCCATATGACACAATCAGTGTTTCAAGGAGATTTAAATTCAATGAAAGAGCTGAGAGCTCATGACAGAGGCCAGAGGTTCACTGGGACTCACAGAGCTTACAGCTCTGGAAACCTTGATGACCCAAATCTCCTCCCAACCCATGGAGCTTCTTGGGTGACAGCTGTTGAAGTGATGCCAAAGGCAAACTGCTCAGCTGAGCTAATCTGAAGAAAATCCAGAGAATGTCACTCAAGGTCCTTGTTTCCCTTCAACAAGTGGCCTAAAAATGCAAATCCACCTGACTATACACTAAACTAAAATGGCCAGTTTGAGACAAGATGTGTGGAAGGAAATACCTTATAAATAAGTGCAAGTTTTAATGCCATTTTGGAGGTTCTAAAAGCTTTGTTTGAGGTCCGGTAATGGGGAACATCATAGCAGGCTCAGAATGTGTGTCTGGTGTAAATCCAGAGCGACTCACTGAACTAATAAAACTGGGAATTTCAAACATGGTTTCCTTCCCTGACAATTCAAACTCTTAAATTAGGCCCACTGCAGCAGAGATAAGCACTCTTTCCCCATTTTAACAAGCAAATCCCTAGCTGTTGGTCCTCTTACTTGACAAAATAATACATTGTGTTACTGGCACACAATAAATATCTCAACATACTAGTACCAGATTGTACTCTGATGTTGACTCTCAACAGGGAGATTTAAAGTATGTGTAATGGTTAATTACATCTGAGGATTCACATAATTTAAGTCATGTATTGCATTCCTGCATGTTCAAAAGGTCAATACATTTTTTTCTTCTCTTTAGTACTATTTCTATGACTGCACTGTTCAGCTCTGCTGCTAACTCTTTTTAAAGGCTCTAAGGTAACTTGAAAACTAGGCTGAGCTACCCTGTTTGAAAAGGGGTGTATAGGGAACAATCATTCACAGACTAGGAAATTACTAGTAGGGCTGGACTTTAACTTGAGGTCAGCAGTATTGCTCAGAGATACTATTTCCTGCCAATGGCTGGTAAGGATGCAGAAGTGCTGTAGGGAGTTTGCTCCAGAAATACAATTGCAGTCTCTTTGAATAGAGACATCTCTGGGAATCACAGAATCCCAAAATAGGGGGGGGGGGAATCAGCACAAAAAAAGTCCTTGGATATGCTATTGAGTAAATAACACTCACCCTGGTTTGGAAACCAGACCTGGTGTTTGATTTGCTAGAGGTATTTTTCCCAGCTAAATTTCATAGGTAAGATTTCGTAGCGCATTGGTATAACTGTGCATCTCCTTCCTTTGTTCTCTTGCTAATGAAGCTGGGGGTTTTGGTGTTGGTTTGTTGGGGTTTTTTTTGTTTGTTTGGTGGGGGATTTTTTTTGTTGTTTTTTTGGGTTGGTTTAGGGGTTTTTTTTGGGGGGGGGGTTGGTTGGTTTGTTTTGGTTGCCCCCCCTCCCCCCGCAAAGGAAAGGCTGCCAGGTTTGTCAGGCATAATTTACAGTATCACAGTATCACCAAGGTTGGAAGAGACCTCACAGATCATCAAGTCCAACCCTTTACCACAGAGCTCAAGGCTAGACCATGGCACCAAGTGCCACGTCCAACCTTGCCTTGAACAGCTCCAGGGACGGCAACTCCACCACCTCCCCGGGCAGCCCATTCCAGTGTCCAATGACTCTCTCAGTGAAGAACTTTCTCCTCACCTCGAGCTGAAATTTCCCCTGGTGTAGCTTGAGGCTGTGTCTTCTTGTTCTGGTGCTGGCCACAGAATTTGCCCTTGGTGAAGCCATGCTGATTGATGCTTACTGCCTCATCATTATGGATCTTGTGCACCATGATAGCACATAACAAAACCCACACAGCCTTGGCAACTTTCTAGCCTAGTTCCACTTACAAAAGCTTAGTGAGCTTATTGGTACAGCTAGTCATCTTGGCTGGCATTTTTGATTGCACTTCAAACTCTTGCTTTGGTAGCTCTCATTGCATTCAGTTATTTACTATCACAAAGTATTTTGAGTGATAAAATATTTCTTTTGCACTCTCTCATGAGTGGAAGTGTTCTTGGCTTATTTTTCTTTTATTCATTCAGAATCTACAAGTGAGTCCCGGTTTGGCCTGCCTGGCTGTGTCCCAGACCAGTTTCAATGGCATGGGCTATTGCTTTTCAGGACAGACAGAACACTCTCCTGCTGTGCCAAGCTGGCCAGTAGCTCTGCCTGAAGACACCTGTAGTTACAGAGCCCTCCATTCACTGTAGTTCACATAACTGCTATTCTATCTGTCCAAATGAAGGAAATTAGTTCAGCCTCTAAATCTCATTTTCCCTTAATACCTGCTCTCTAAACAATGACAGACTCTGATGCTAGGACAGCCTGGCATGAAACTCTGGCCTGTCTTTGGCACCACAGTGGCAAACCTTGGTCTGAAACCATAAGGTGTCCCCATACAGGGTCCAGAGCTCTTCAAGCCCTTCATTGAGCCTAGTAAACCTGACTTCTGGGCTTTCAGACATTGTGGCAACATCTGTCACATCAGTACAGGTTGTGTGCTGAGTGCCTACCATACTCAATGCTTTCTGATGTGCACAGGTACATGTGTGCATGTGCATGCATTGAGTTAATAATTTATTTATATGCAAAAGTATCTTCAATATTTCTACATTATTAACCTGCTCTTTATGCATTATGTATAGAGAGAAGAGCAAGAGCAAGCCTGTGAGTGGTGTTTCAGGGGTTTAGCTGGAGTCCATTTCTCTGTGAGCTTGCATAAAATATGTGATGGTGTGCTACAAAAACTTGCAAAGTTTTATAGAGAGGGTTTTGACAGATGACCCAAATGGAAAATGACCAAACTTTGAAGAACACATTCAGCTAGCAACAGCAGCCAACAGCTGCAGCACTTGGTACAGAAGGACGCATGAGAAGAGGATAGAAACACTGTATGGGGGCTTGGCAATGGTAGTGATATGGCACAAGACACCATGAGGAGGGATAACACCAGGTACTTGGGTGTCAAAGGGCTGAGAAGCAGCCTGGGAGAAAGGACCCACTGGAACAACTCCATCTGGCACAGCAGAGGCCTTGACCCAGAATGAGCTCTTCCAGAAGGCTGCAGGGCCAGGTACTGAGGAGTGCTGAGTGCTTCTCTTGGTGAGCCAGGGCAGATGGGCTCCTCACCTGCAGCCTGTATGCATGGTGGGAGACTCTATGCCAAAATGGAAAGAAGCTGGTTGATGAGATCAGCAGGTTGTGTGACCTGAGTGGTCTGGTGGACATCAAGCTGGCCATGAGCCAAAGAGGCAAAGGTGGCCAACAGCAACCTGAGCTGCTTTAGTGTCTTGGGTCTAATTTAAATTTCCCAGGGACTCAAATATACTTAATGGAACTAATAGCAATGTATAGGCTGCCTTTCCCTCTTCCCCCAAGAAAAGGAATTAGATGCAAAGAGAGGAAAGGTAAGCACACTCAAATGAATAATCTCATTTTGATTTGGAAGCTGAAGAAAATGTTTAACAATAAATAAAAGGTATTTGAGGTAGGGAAGTTACAGAAGGTACAGGGAAGGAAAAACAAGATACAACATATGTAAATGCAACCAGATTGATGGCAGTGGTTGTGTCTGCCTCGTGGATTAGAGCCACGTGGTAAAATAAAGAGCAGCAGGAAACAGGATGGTGATACTGTCAGGCAGGGAGGCAGTGTGAGAGAGAGAGAGGTGGGAAGATCCCCTGCTTTTGTACGGATCTTCGACAGGAGATGGGAGTGGGTTAACCACCACACCTGGTAGTGTTCCAACCCACCCCTAGGGAGGGGTCAGGACCACCTGGGGCCAGGGTCAAGACCACTGCCCCAGGAGGGTTAACCCTTTACATTTAGGCAAAGTGTTGCCACCAGGTCAAGGGAGATGCAAAAACTCAGGTGAATCTTGTCCTCATATATAAATACCTGCTGGGGGAAAGTAGGAGCCAAATTCTGCTTAGTGGTGCCCAGTGACAGGACAAGAGGCATTGGGCACAAACTGAAACACAGAAAGTTCTATTTAAACATAAGACAGTTTTTCTTCTGCCAGGATGCTGGCCCAGTGTGTTAGAAATGAATCATCCATTATGAATTGTGAATATTAACTTCTGAAGGTTCCTTTGGGTAATTAATATTTTAAAATTTGGGAAGTTTCCTGAGATTCTTTGGATTTTTGGTCAACAGGAAGCAGTTGCACAAAGGATATTTATGATCACAGAATTAAACAGTGAGAACAATCAGAACTTGGAAAAATAGGAACCTAAACCCAGGAAAATTCTAACTATGCTTATGGAGCCTTAGCATTAACTCCAGCATAGGCACTCATGACACTTTGGTCCCTAAGTTTCCTGTGCAAAGATGCTTCCAAAAGCCAGGCTAATGATGCTGAGGTAAAATACTAAATATTCCAGGCAGAGGGAAGGAGAGAAGAAGTGAGTTGCTGCTGCAAACAGGTGGCTGCCCTGATTCCCAGTGAAGGAGCTGCAAATGAGGTGCTGCTCCCGGTGGAGGGTCAGTGCAGAAAGGCAGGGTTTCTAAATCAGCTCCCATCCAATACATCACTTTGAAAATCAAACTGGCCAACAGGCACTAGCATCATTGTTTTGGCCAATGAATTCAAAGCTTTGTGCCTCATGTGACCATGCAGGTGTGTTGAAGGGCAGCACATGACACATGGTGCTAAACCCCTAGCCCTCAAGGCTTAGCTGGGGAGAAACCTTTATTGTTTGCTTATCTACTCCTGGACCCACAACAGGAGGAAAGCAAGGGTTAAACTGTCCTGGCAGGATTTATGCCCTACCAGGATGCACAGTTTGCCCAGAGAGGCTGTGGAAGCTCCATCTGTGGGGAGATTGAAAACCTGACTGGATGTCCTCCTAAGTTACCTGCTCTAGCTGGCCCTGCTCTGACCATAGCAGTTGGATGAGATGATCTCCAGAAGTTCCTTTCAAACTCCACTGCTCTATGGTGTAGCATTTAAGTCAAAAGGTGATTTCTTTTTAGCAATGTGGTGGTTCAAACAGTGCCTGTGACAAAGCCTTATGCCACGTGACATTAATTTTGCACTGGAGAGATGTGAGCAGAGTGGGAACTACCAGAAAGAATTATTCCCATCTGCCTTTCATCTGATACTGAAAGAAGGTCCATGATCTACTCTCAGGCATGTTGTCAGATGAAAAGTAACACAGGATTAGAATGGAAAAAGATGACAGATTTACACCACAGTTATTAGAAATTCCAATCAAAGCTGTGAAGAGCCTTGGGGTAACAATGGAGGGTAGCTATTGCTGATAGTAGCTAGATTTAGATTTGATACTCTGCAGAGAGAAATGCCTCTTGGCCCTGGGCACAAAGCAGATCTTTTTACTTCTCTATGTCCTATGGCATGTCTCACTGGAAGAATGTGTGTTTGTTTCACAGTCGTTTCAATCATGGTCTTGAACGTGCTGAGAATGTCCTTGCAAAATAGCAAAAGGCTGTAAAAGATCAGGGAAATGTGACCAAAGCATTGGAGCTAAATGGGTAGTTTTGATTTCTCATGTCAATAATCTGCTCTGCAGTTCCAGCTGATAGAGTAATAACCATAAACCATAGATAAAATTACCTAGAAGGATAAATGTCTCCTTAAATAACACAAAGAAAACCATTTGCATATGGCAAAATCGCAGTGTGTCCTTTAGCATTCCTGTCATTTGTGCTGATTTCCTGACAGCTTGATCTGGATTCAGTTTAGGTGCAAGTCTTAAAACAGCTGATCGAGATGCTGGTCATGTGTGCTGAGGCTGGGTTTGGCTTCTGGCTCTTTCTGTGGGACAAAAAGGGCAGCTGAGCAGAGCCCAGCCTCTTTCTATTTCAGGGCTAATGCTCCTGGGCCAGGCTGTCCATGTGAACAGGCACAGGCTTAATGCTGTTAGAAAGTTTTCCATCCCTTCCAGCAGTGCCCATCTCACAGCTGGCGTTGCAAGGCCCTGGGAAACATGCATTCCCAGATCAACCTTCAGTCTCTTTCCAACTCTTTAACCACACACTGCCCAAAGATCCTAAGCAGGGCTACAGAGAGCTTGCCACTCTTGGTATTCCCTTGCCATATACTCCCCCCCCCCCCCAAGAACTGGGAGGCCTCATTTTCCTGGGGTATCTTTCTTTTCTGACTGTGACAGAGCTTCTGCTGGGAACACCACCACCATTTGGACATTTGGTGGTTGGCTGTTTAGTTAAGGAGCTAGGTAGAGATCTCTTCCCTTCAGAAAAGCTGGTTTTGTCAAGCTGTGTGGTGTCCAGGGATACAAAGTGTAGAAGAGGAGGAATTCTGGACTGCCAGAAGCTCTGTCCATGACACATCCAAGGCTGTCTTTCTGCGTGCAATTATGTCTGTCTGTATATCTGTCTTTATCTGCCTGTGTCTTTTATCTGTATTTTCATTTCTGCTTAAGTATATTGTGATCAGTAATCAGTGAAGGCCAGTTAGAGATGCCATTCAAGGACTGAATGTCTTTGAAGTAAACCTGAGCCCAGCCTGTTGCATGGATCTCTCATCTTACTTTGCAGATGAAATAAACTAAAAGTGACAGGAACTCCCAGGGGCAGAAAACTTTCAGTTGGCCTGGTAGATATTAACCACCTCACTACTCCAGTATAATGAAACTCCATCAAATGCAGTGAAATTCTAGAAGACCTTAGCTGCCTCCTACAAAGCAGATTTGTTCTCTCCCTGACTGGTGAAAACCAGTGGAAATACTAGTGTCTGCTGCTAATGGAAATGATCAACACCTTCTTCAGAGATGCTAGCTTGTCAGCTCGCTGAAAACAGCCACAGGGTCAAAAAGAAAGAGGGATTTAGACAAGCCAAGTGACTGACTTCCCTCTCTCCAGCCTGGGAAAAATTACTGAGAGGAGGAGAATGAAAAGTGTGTACCATCTGACATCATGCTTGGCACCTGGGCTGAACTGGCACTTCAAGGAGGCTGTAGCCAGGTGGGGGTTGGTCTTTTCTCCCAGGCAACCAGCAACAGAACAAGGGGACACAGTCTCAAGTTGTGCTGGGGGAAGTCTAGGCTGGATGTTAGGAGGAAGTTGTTGGCAGAGAGAGTGATTGGCATTGGAATGGGCTGCCCAGGGAGGTGGTGGAGTCACCATCCCTGGAGGTGTTCAAGCAAAGCCTGGATGAGGCACTTAGTGCCATGGTCTAGTTGAGTGGCTAGGGCTGGGTGCTGGGTTGGCCTGGATGATCTTGGAGGTCTCTTCCAACCTGCTTGATTCTGTAATTCAATGATTCTATGATTCTAATATTGCTTGAGGCAATCACATCTTAAGGCTCCTAGTGTTTGATTCTTTACAGCTTCAGAACTGAAGAGCATGAGTTACAGAGTCATCTGGTGTAATTGGCATTACTGTGGTCTTAATTATTCCTTCTTAACAATAGTCAGTGACTCGTGGTAGCACTGGTCTTTCTAGCAAAAATGTTCCTTTTTTTCATCCTTTAAAGATATTAAGATAATATTCAGGATTGCAGTGGACTGCTGTGTGATGTCAAGCCCTTGGGAGGCTGGCAGTTCTCTGGTGTAGCCTGCAAGATCATAAGACTGCTTTTCTCTCTAGGATGAATCAGAATCCAGAGAAAAAAAAAAAACCCTGACTGAGACTACTCCTGGAGTGTGTTCAGGAAAAGACTGTATGGGGCACTTAGTGCCATGGTCTAGTTGACTGGATAGGGCTGGGTGCTAGGTTGGACTGGATGATCTTGGAGGTCTCTTCCAAACTGGTTGATTCTATGATTCTACTCACACCAAACAAAAATAATGCTCCCTGGAAGAAAATAATGAACTTGCTGAAAAAACAATGCTCCATTTCCATGTTCCCTTTTTTTAGAGACAAATAGAAATGGATGGATTTGATGATTGTGTGGACAACAGATAAAAGTGACAAAAAAGCCTTAATCACCAGCAGTGAAATTAATCTCATCTGGTTTAAGATGACTCAAAATAAAGTTATGGCTTTAGCTAATCACCTGGAGTCTTTCTGTGTTCTGTGGAGACTTGCAGACATTGATGAAAGGCAATTCATCCTACTCTGGGTGTTCAGTAGAGGGTGGAATAATCACTCTTTAGAGGTGTCTGTCCTTCTCCCTTGACTATAGCAGGAAGCTAAGTGCTAGTTTAGGCTGATTAGGATTAATTGGTAGGCAAAATTAATCCCAGGTCATTTTGAAACTTCTCTGATGACAACATGCTTAATGTGCCTTCCTGTGAATTCTGTAACATACTTGGCTGATGCCTAGAGGTAGAAATGAGGCATGTTTTCAAGCTCTGGAGCAGAGGCAGACATCTGCCTTGTGCTAAGCTGCTGAATCACAGTAACTCTACCTCAGCTTTCTTCTGGCTGTGACCTATCATGCAGGATAAAGTCTAAAAATACCACTGGATTGAGACAGGATTTTTTAAGTTATTAATAAAGTAGGTGTCTGGTAATGAACATTGTATAAGAATGGGTGCACATCATTCCCACTTCTTCCTCTACAGATCTTATCAATGCCTATATATATCTGAATGGTGAGTGTCAAGTGGGCTCAATCTCTCTTCAGTGATCCCAGCAATAAGACAAGGAGCAATGGATACAAACTGGAACACAGAAGGTTTCACCTCAATGTGAGGAGAAACTTCTTTCCAGTGAGGGTGACAGAGCACAGAACAGACTGCCCAGAGAGGTTGTGGAGTCTCCTTCTCTGGAGACTTTCAAACCCCACCTGGATACATTCCTGTGTGAACTACTACCCTAGGTGATGCTGCCTTGGCAGGGAGGTTGGACTCGATGATCTCTGCAGGTCCCTTCCAGCCTCTGAGGTTCTGGATTCTGTGATTCTTCCCTTTCATTTTGAGCTCGTGTGGAATTCTCAGTGTATTTTAATACCATTGTTCATCTCCCATACTCTGCTTTCACTGAGAATCTACTCTGACTCTGATAAATAAATGGATATCCCAGAAGTTGTACATTAAACTGCAATTGTATAGCACAGAGTTTGGATCATTATTCTCCCTATTCTTTTCTGTGACTCTGGTGCTTTCTATGGTCATTGTGCAGCACCAAGTGAAAGGAATCAATGAGCCTTCAGAGGGGAGAGATGGATAACACAGCTTCAAGTTTCTGTTACTGACTTTTATAACAGTAGTCATGTAAGAATTTATTACTGACCTGATATATGCAGGAATAAACTCTTGCCACTTAATAAAGCTATTAAACACTCCAGAGTTTTCCCACGTAAGACATCAAACTTACACCATTACCCAAATTTCCCTGGCAGTGCTGGTCCTTATTTAATACCATTATAAAGAATCACATGGGTTGTCTACAGATTTTATCATCCTGGAAGGTCCTGTGTCTGGAAAGCATTTTTATTGCAATTCAACACACCATAGATGTTACCATCAAAGATTAAACATCACTCAGCAGTGCTTGTTAGGGGAAAAACACCTGGTGGGTATACAGCAAAGGTTATTGTATTTCCCTTTCACAGCAGAGGTTTTTAAGTCTTAACAATGGATTAGCTTTTTATAGCTGTGATTAAAGCTGAGGATATGACAAGCAGAGAGAGGGGTGCTTCTCTCTTTGTTGAATTATCTGATGATCAAACCAATTCTCCCACAAAAGCTGTTATTTGCTTGTTTATTTTCTCTCCAGCAATCATATGTGTAATGATAACTTCTAAAAGCATTGCTCAGCTAATAGATTTTCCATCTTCACTGTTTCAGGTATACTTCCCTCTCAAAGAAAAAAAAGAGGGGAAGGGCTTTTAATTAGTTTAAATCTTGGATTGTGTATTTCCATGTGCAGCTGAAAGCAGAGTAATTAAAGGTGGAATTAAGGTAAGTTGTTGTTTTTTTAAAAGCATAATTCTGTTCTATTAATCACTGAAAGAATTTCAATATATAAACTTTCCCTCTATTGAGATCCTTAAAGCTACCCTGGAAGCTTTACATGCACACTGGAAGGTACTGCTGCAAATCACTGACCTAAACTGAGTTTTAAGGCCAAGGGTGATATAACCCCAGAGCCAGCTCTGGGAGGTGCCATCCTGAGTCTGTCTCAGTGCTGTCTGTTCCTCCAGAAGGGAGCCCTCTCCTAAGCTAGCAACACATGGGCAAAGTGAAAACAAAAAAGAGGGGTGAGCCTGTAATTGTTAGTCTGGGACTTCACAGGGAAATATTGATGTGAAGGTTGTAATACCTAGGTAGAGGTGAGAAACAGAGAGGCAGATGATGGCAACTCAACCAGATAAGGTTTCGACCGTGCAGTGAAGGATGGCACTTTCCTGCCTGCATGATGGCTGCAGGGCCAGCAGAGCCTCTCCAGTGAGTGGTGAACATAAGAGTACTTACTAGCAGGCAGTACCCACCAACTGCCTGTAGCCCTTCCTCAGGTCTTTGCACAAGTCAAAAGACACTCAGTTGATAAGTGGAGGTGGATCCATAGCTCCTGGCTAACAGCTGCCTCCCTGTCCCCTAGGCCAGCATGCAGGCTTCCCTGTCATGCTCACACACAGTGAGTGTCCTCCAGGGGCACATTATTGCTCCCTCTTATTGAATGCTCACAGCAGGCTTGTGTGGAAGTGGTGAGCTCCTAGCCCTGAGGCTGACCTTCAAGGCCACCCTCCTGTGATGGTTTGGGTGTTACCTGCCCCCACACTCTTATGGAATCACCCAGACTAGACTCAGCTGGCTGGAAATTAAGGGCTGAAGTTTTATATTTGCAGCCTAGCACACTATACAAGCAGGTATTTACAATATATACAGCAATATACAAGGTAAAGGTAATACAGGAACACAGCAGCCCTCCCAGAAAACAGACTCTCCAGGAGGGGCTCCCAACAACCCTTCCACCTTCTTTCCACTCCTCTACCTTATCCCAGACTTTGCCTTATGTGCAAGGTGAGTTTGGAGTATCAGCCAGGGGGGTTAGAAAGCAGAAGGAGTAGTTACACAGACAGCAGCCCAGGGAGAAAAGTACAAACTTCAGCTGCAGCAGAGAGCCACTGCGTGACTGTGTTATCTATGGTTCTGTTCTTGTTTTTATACCTCTCAGCAAGCCTATGAGTGAAGTAGACATCACCACTGTTTCCTTTTCACAGCCTGTAATCTGATTTCTCTCAGTAAAACATTTCAGCTAGCCTCAAACCAGCACACCTTCCCAGAGAATGCAGGGGCAGTCAGCCACAGGCTGGTTACCATTGCTAATAGGGTAACTATGTAATAGGGCAATACTATGTCCAACAGCAGCCAGTCTCCCTCCCTGGGCCTAAAACTGATAGTACAGATATCATGAAATGTTCATGTATTTAGGTAAATGTTAAAGGCAGGCAATATATAGCATACATACATATTTATTTACTCAATCTATGCTCTGATTTACAAGTAACCTACAATAAAAATGTTCTCTAAATGGCTTAAGTTCCTCAACAAGGTCCTGCAAGCATCTTCCCTTCCTGCTATACACAACCCACCTTACTCTGATTTTTTTTTTCCCCTGGAAGCTGAGCCTGAGGATTGTTATTGAGCAATGCATGAGGTATGAAGTGTTAAATGGGTAGCACCTGGACTGGAGACATTAAAGGGATCAAAACCAAAACCAAAACCAAACAAAAGGAGTTTTCTATCATTTAAATAGCCTCACAAGGAAAATGCTAAGATCCTTAGTAACTGGAAGGCACTTAGGATGGCTTGTCAGGTTGTGGCTGTTCCTTGTCCAGGAATCACAGCGCTCATATGCCTCTTCAGGTCTTTAATGTTGAATTGAAATTGATCCTGAAACAAACATCGAATCATTTGTGAACTTTCTGAATGCTCTGAAAGCAGAAAACATTACAAAGACATCTCCAAAAACAGATGGGAAGTTGGATTAAATTCACTGTTACAACTTGGATTAAATTCACTGTTACAACTGGGGGAAAAAATGTGAGGTTACAAATTTGTGACTTATTAAGGAGAAAAAAATACTTGGAGAAAAAAATTGTTAAGGACACTTAAAAAACTATTTTTGTTTTAAATTCATTTTATGAAGGCTTACCTCATATTTCACTTATGCTGATGAATGAGACTTAATTGGATGGCCATGTGGATGGAGAAGACCCACACTGTGAGCACTCTCTCTGAACCTGCCCCAGCTGGAAAGTGTATGGCTCTCTGAGCATGGGAATTATGTTGCAAGAAAGCAATTCACTTCTTCACTAACACTACAGGTTAGTTTGGGAAAGTCCAATGTTAAAGCAGCTCCACAACTTCCAGACCACAACTGGCTTGTATATGGCCAGCCTAAAATCTGGATCTTTGCAGATCTAAGTGGACTTACCTAAAAGAGAACATAGTCATGTCTGTGCTGGGTCCTTGCCACACAGATGTTCTCTCTGTTAATGCTGTAGGCAATGTGCTGCCATCATTAATTTTGATCCCCACATGTGTATGGCACGTGGGAGGCAAGCCCCAAACTGTGAGAGCTGTCAGTATGCAGAGGTCAGCAGGAGCCCGAGGCTGGAACTGAGACTTTGGCAACAGCACCGCAGTTAAGGGGGCTGCTGCAGAAGATAACTCTCATCCCGAGGTTCTGCAGGCTGTAAACAGACAGGATAGAGGAGGGTAGAATGTGGCTCCCATTAGGGTTGCAAAAAGGCCACTGCTTTTTTAATACACACACACACACAAACCCCCCCCACCCCCAATCCTTCTATCCTTCTGCAACGTATGTAGAGGAGAGTTGCACAGAGGCAGCATCAAACCTCAAAAGGATATTAGAGATAAGTCTGGCTATTTAGGAAGTCAGGAAATGGAAAAGGCTAAGCTATAAACACAGCTTTACCTCACTATCAATTAGGCTGAGCAGAAGATTAAGGGAAAAAAGCTATTCACAGATGTGAGTAGATCCCTTGCTGGATTCTTTCTGCAGGAGCAGCCTGTGGTATTACTGGCAATATCCAATAATAGAGATCTGCGCCACAGAAGCCCAGGATGAGTGACAGAGCTGCTAAGCTCAGAAATGTCTGGAGCACTTCTTCCTGAGTGGAATGGTTGCAGGATGATGCTGCCCTCACGACGGCAGGGGAGAGCCCAAAAACTGCTAGGGCCCCCCCATCCAGGAGGCAGCCAGCAATTAGCTACTGATAGGGTCTGCGAGAGGGCAGTCCAGGTGCTGCTGTCTCGCTCGCTCTCTCTCTAAGGACCCAAGGCTCGCTAAGCCTGCCGGCTTGCACAAGAGTGTGCAGTGGGGAGAGCCATCCAAAGCAGGGGTGGTCCAGTCACGGCAGCAGCTTGTCTGTGCAGCGCCGGGGGCTCTCCAGATGGGAACTATCAAGGCGGGAAGAATGCCAAGGTGGGAAGCCTTGCTGTGTTTATCCCCTTCTCCTCAAGTCTCCATTTACTATTGCTAGGTGCGAAAACACAGCCCATCGCTAGCGCGATTTCAGCACAGGAATCTGCACAGGTCACCCCATGTGCAGCTAAAGGGCTCTTTGCTGCCTGCAGGGCAGGGAGGGAGAAGAGAGGAATTTGGGGTATCCAGGACACAGACCCTCCCAGATATCTCCTGTGCCCTGGAGTTTCAAATGGTACTAGATATTGGCATTGGCACTAGTCACTTCCATATCTGCATTTGGATGTATTAGCTTCTAACCAATCATCTCATACAATATCTCTTTCCTCTTTCATCTGTGCTCAGTTTTATTTGATTGTTTGTCTTATACTGCATATAAAGCTGGAGAAAGAATTCAGTATCTTTTGGAAAAGAGTACCACATGATTCTTTATTTTGTTTTTAGAATAACAGTTGTCACTGCCAGCTCTTTATGTGCCTGTTCATCTAAAATACATCGGTAAGCACCTAGAGAGCAGCTCTAAAATGAGTAGAGGGTAACATCCATCTGTCAAGAGCAAATATATCTGACACATCTAATTTCCTTCTACAGCAGGGTGAACCAGAACTGAGAAGAAACAAGAGGCAGTAATTGTCACATAGTTAGTGCTCAGTGGAGCTGCTGGCACTGTCTCCTGTGACAATCTTAGCAGCCAATAAAGGAAATGTGGTAAGACTGAAACCACCACAAGTAGTGCCACAAGTAGTACCCCAAGTACAAGTACCACAGTATAAGGGTCCTTAGAAAACTCTGCTCAGAGAGTAGCTATCATTAAGTCTGCTGTAACAACACCCAGCACACACTGATGGGTGTTCCTCAGAGGAAGAGAGGGTCCACTTCAGCCTGAATAATTCTTGCTTAGTTCTCATACACACCAAAGAGTTGGAGAGAGGACATATTTATTACATTTGCAGCTGGCGCAAAACCAGATCTTCAATTCATTGCAGGACAAGACTGAAAGCAGACATGATCCTGACAAGGTGAGGTTAAAACTAGACATGGGCCTGACAAGAAGACAGAGTGGATGTAGCCCTCCTAAAGAGCCTACAAAGATTGCAGTGATTGTGGCAGGTATGGCATTCAACATTATCAGAGTGTTATGAGAAAGGCAGGAACTAGACTGAGGTTTAAGAAGTGAAAGATGATTGGTTTTCCCTTTAGCCCCAAACAGCTGCTGCTCTTGCACTAACTGTATCCACTTTTACCACTGCTTTTGTAGCAAAAGCAATGTAGATTAATAGCAAAAAACCCCAAATCCAAACCAACAAACAAAAAAAAACCCAACACTCTAAGTGTCCTGCTTTCGGCTGGGAAGGAGTTAATTTTCTCCCTAGTAGCTGGTACGGTGCTATGCTTTGGATTGACTGTATAAAATGTATAAAAAACTAAGTCAAAACATAGATAAGGCACTCAGCATCACTCTCACTGGGGCTGCTGGCTGAGCTGCAGCTCTCTAACCTCACCCTCTACTTTGGACTAATCCACTTTGCTTCCTAACCCCCTGGCCAAACCTCCATTCTTCCTTGGGACTGGGGTAAGGTTGAGAGGGGTAGGGGGAAGGTGAAGGGGAGGTTGAGAGCCCCTCCTGGGGACTCAGGTTTCTGGGAGGGGAGTTGTGTTTCTGTATTACCTTTTACCTTATTTCTGTCTGTAACTGTATATACTGTAAATATCTGCTTGTGTATTGTGCTAGCTGTAAATATAAGCTTCATTCATATTTCCAGAGCTGGCTGAGTCTAGTCTGGGTGATTTCTAAAGTGTGTGGGGGTGGGAACACCCAAACCATCACTCTATATATGCTTGTAAATTTTGCTTAGCTGTAAATATAGCTTCATCTTACTTCTAAGCCATCTGAGCTAGTCTAGTAAATTCCAACAGTGGCAAGGGAAAGTTCCTAACCCATCACATCATGCCAGGAGAAGAATGTAGGGTTTATAAATCTTGCATTCTTGTTGGCTCATGTGCTTTACATTCTTCTCATTCCTCGGTAGTAAAAGATGACTAAATGGGTGTGAGTCTTCTAGCATTAGCTTGATGCTAATGAGCAAGTTTAGATCAGGTAACTCTGAGGCAGGGCTGTGAAACTCTGATCAAAATCTGTCTTTCAAACAAAAGTGAAATGAAACATTTTCTTACACTGCTGGCTGGAATTTGTGACTCAGACAGAATCCTGAAACTATGCTGACTCCAAGAGAGAGAAGCAAATCCTCTGAACTTTGATTTACTCTTGTACACAGCTCATTAATCCCAGTAAAAATCTCTCTTTTGTCTCCCTTACCTGTGCACCACCTCTCCAAATTTAGCTTTGTCGCTATTACCCTGGACTTTAGTAGTTCTATGCCACAAAATATTTGTGCTGCAGAACTGTTTCAGCTACTGGAGAATGACATGGAAGAGAAAGTTTGGGTGAGCAGGTAAAAGTGGCTTGGATTCCAGCAGTGACTTTGATCTGAGGGTGTGAGGCTGGAAGCCCTTCCCTTTCCCTTGCCATGAAGTCTACCCTCTTTGGTCACAAAAAGTCAGGCAAATCCTTCCATATGTTGACCTGATGTTTTTGTTCCACTACAGCTTTTGCTGTTCTCCCAAGGATGTCACTGGGACAAATTTTGGAAAGATGCCTCCAGATGCATTTGCTCTGTGATTTCCCTTCAATGGGAATCCCTTGGTGAGTCAATAATTCAGGGAGGTGGTGGAGGCACCGTCCCTGGAGGTCTTCAAGAAGAGACTGGATAAGGCACTTGGTGCCATGGTCTAGTTGACTGGATAGGGCTGGGGGATAGGTTGGACTGGATGATCTTGGGGGTCTCTTCCAAGCTGCTTGATTCTATGATTGTATGACCATTACCTTAAATTGAGATAAGAGAAGATTTAATTAGCACTCCTAGTTTTGTTAAGCTTGATTCTACCCAAACCAAAATCATTACTAAAATTCACAGGCTCACTGTAGCAGAAATTAAGAGGTAGAGTTTACATTCTTTATTACAAAAACCAGGACACATCCATACAATCCAAAACTTGCTAAGAAGTTTTCATTTCATAGCCACAATTCCCTTTTCCTGGTGAAGGAGAATCACTGACAGATGGCCAAAGTACCACCTTCTGCAACTCAGTCATCTAGGTAACACATTCATTGTTACATATACCCTACAGCACATCTGCAGTATCTTACTGCAATAACTAAACAAGTCATTTACATTTACATAAATTCAGTATCTTATCATCATTCAGAGCACAAGAACCTTACAAAAGCTCTGTAAAAATCCTTTGGGGGTAAAGTGAGTGTGGTTATGGTTCACTGATAATGAGTCTTCACCCATGCCTTGGCAAAACCTACTCGCCATCCAGCATCAAACATCCTCACCATCCCTCAGACATTCCACTCCAGCATCTTGGCACAAAACAACCCAGCCTTGCTTTAACCTTTCAACCAGTGCCTGCTTCTGTGCAAAAGACAAATCAGTCTTACTTCTGCCACATCAACCCCTGAAGTGTGTGTCCAAAACTAGAGACCTTGTAGGGATGCAGTAATTAGTGATATCACTTACCAAAGACCTTGTTAGGGTCAACTAAACACAGGGGGAAAAAAGTAGCTCACCTATTCCCATCGTGCTATTGGAAGGGCTCAGGATATATAAAGAGATAAAATTGATTCCATACTTGTATGGATTGGGAAACAAGGATTTAAGGCTCTTCCTGCTGTAGGCTGGCTGAGTTTTAGGCAGCAGAAAGGAAGGAACATTTTGTTCAAACAGTGAAGATTACCAGAAGTCACAAAGCAACTTGCCACAACCTGTGAAAATAAGTTGCAGTTCAAAAAGAAATCAGCACTGATGTTACAAATCATAAATGTAAGGAGAAAGACACTCAGTTTAGAAAAGTTTTTTCTCACTATGTTGTTTCCTGCTGTTGCACATTTCACAGTTTTCTTTTTTTAATGAGTAGAATAGGAAAAGAAAATGTCCCCAGACTCTTCTTGACTTATATTTCAGTTCCTTTAATTTCTGCTGCTGTTTCTGACTCTGAGACCCGTAGGCAGGATGGGCCACTGGAGTTTCACACACTACTCCCATAGACTTTGCAAACAGAAATGCTTGAGTTGGCTCCTCCAAAGAACACCAAGCTCAGGCCTTGCTGCGTTCTCATTTTCACTGTGACATGAAGCCCTCTCTGCCAAGACTTTTCCAAAATATTTGCCTAGTTTGGGTGATTTCCTATCAGGGTTCATTAGTTACGCACTTCCTGGACCACTAATCCTCTTCCCATCTGAAAGTGCTTGCTGCAGCAAGTCTCACCTTTTATATAAACAACTCTTTGTCTATCACACTGAAGAGCATCAACAATCTTCACCACAACATTTCTCCAGCCTGAGTAATTTCCTTCCCTTTTACAAAGAACTAGCAGTTAACAATACTTTGCATGTGAGGGGATTGAAAACTGTGCACTCTTGTTAATCTGAAGGATGAGTCAAACCTCACACCACCATCCTTTCAAACCTCACACCACCATCCTTTCAAACCTCACACTACCATCATTTCAAACCTCACACTACCATCATTTCAAACCTCACACTACCATCCTTTCAAACCTCACACCACCATCATTTCAAACCTCACACCACCATCATTTCAAACCTCACACCACCATCATTTCAAACCTCACACTACCATCCTTTCAAACCTCACACCACCATCATTTCAAACCTCACACCACCATCATTTCAAACCTCACACCACCATCATTTCAAACCTCACACTACCATCCTTTCAAACCTCACACCACCATCATTTCAAACCTCACACCACCATCATTTCAAACCTCACACTACCATCATTTCAAACCTCACACTACCATCCTTTCAAACCTCACACCACCATCATTTCAAACCTCACACTACCATCATTTCAAACCTCACACTACCATCATTTCAAACCTCACACCACCATCCTTTCAAACCTCACACCACCATCAAGACACAAATACTTCTGCTGTTTAGAAACAGATTCAGAAAAACCAAACCAGGACTCTGAAATTAATACAGTGTAGAGAATCATAGAATCAACCAGGTCGGAAGAGACCTCCAAGATCATCCAGTCCAACCTAGCACCCAGCCCTATCCAGTCACCTAGCCCATGATGAGCCTGAGATAAAACCCTTTCAGAAAAAACAACCCCCAAAAGGGCTATTTACATCCATATGCAGAATATTTTTCTCTCCCCATTAGGATTTTCTAGAAGGTAGCCTTCCGAAACAATCTGTGATGACTATCAAAAGGACTCTCAGTTACCCTTCAGAGAACCAACTCTATTTCCTTTGCATGTTAGCTGTTTTCAAATGGAAGTCCAAGAGTCTTATGCTGTAGTGTTGTAACTTGTGTATTCGCCACTCTCCATGATATTTATAACAGCACCTGCTAAAAGAACCATGTTTCTGGCCTGCTTGAAGGAAACAGCAATGCATTGTCTGAGCAATTTGCCCAAGAAGGATGTTATTGAACCCTGCATTTGAAAAGAGCCATACATTTTCAAACACACCTGTGCTGCCCGTGGGAAACAGCTCATGAGAAACTGCAGCTTTGCTAGCAGCTTAATGTGCTTTCTCTGAAGACATGATTTAATAGGAGTGCTGAGCTGTTCACACAGGGGCTTGTGCTTCACTTAGGTCTGGCCCTTTGGAAACTGAAGATTCATAGGTTTGTACCTACCTCTGTGTAAATCAGGGCTATTTCCTTTGAAGTCAACAGATGTAAAAATCTGTGTTAACAAAGGAGACTCAAGGCCCACAGCTGTCATCCCTGCCCTGCTGCTTTTATTCAGGTTAACATTTCAACATATTGCAGTATTTTTCCCTGTCATTTAGGAGTGTGGACTGGGGCTGAGCTGTAACAAAAGGAAGAATTGGTGCACACTTGCTTTGCCAAGCTGCAGTGTGGCACCAGGAAAGGTAGTGGTGGAGGGTTTCCATCTGTCCTGTCCATCTGAATGATCTCTCTCATTTGCTACCTCTGTCCCTCTGTACAGTCTCTCTCTTTTGCTACCACTGTCCCTTCTCAGGCAGCAGCAATAGTGTCACTCCTGATGACACTGTAGTAGACTCCATGATTTAACACAATGCCATGCTTTTAAACCACAACTACCTTAATACTGATGCTATTCAAGACCACACCTTTCCTATATAATTTTTGTGAAATATATGAACCTCTCACCTTGGATTAGTATCAAGATTGATGCTGGAGTTCCTTACTCAAAGCAAGATGTTATATACTTGGTCAACAGCTTAAACACCAGTCCATACACTGGAGGTGACACTGCAAAGGCCATGCTTGCAGCTGGTGTATTCAGCAACCTGCCAGAGGCATGTGACATGATAGGGCTTGCTAAAATAAATAACATGCTGAAAGTTTATCTTACAGCCTTACTGTCTGCACTTGAATCAGAAAAAAACAATTTAAATCCAATTAAATAGAATATTCCACTCCAAGAGTGTAATTAATGCTCAGTAGAAAACACTTGCACCTGTGCTGTTCCACTCTCACATGAGCAACAAATCAGTTTATTCTGGCACAGAGATTTATGCATACAGTTTCCTTGAGCCTCACAGGTCAAACCAAGAGTCTCATCTACACCAAAGTACTGTTAATATCACTGTTCTTTAGTTTCTTCATTATTTGTACACGAAAATCAAGTTCTAAACCAAGGGTTGAAATGTAACAATTACTTTCTCTCACTTCAGAAAGAACAGTAAAGTTAAATATCTCAGTATAATCTAGAACATCTGCCATCAGCACTTGGCAGTGACCTGCTCTTTTCTCCACGTGGAGAAGACAAAGATTAAGACTGAAGTTCAGAGCACTGTGCTCATTTCTAATGCAGTAGATAATCCAGTAACACAGGGAAATACTACATTTAACATTCCTATTTCTTTACACACGATTCCTCTACTAGAAAGATTAGCATGTGAAAAGACATTAGAGATGGTGCCATAAGAAAACTGCCAATACACCACCACAAAAGCAACTTCTGCATGTTGTTGATCACTGACTTCTCAGAACTGCCCCACCAATGGCTTTCAGGCCAGGGGTGCCCTGATCAGTTACTGAGCCTAGTGTGAACTCTCCGTTTGGGTCCATTATTGTTCCACACCTAAACCAGAAACCAAGACAGAGCATCCAGCTGAAACAAAGAGCCTCATATTTGGTGGTGCAGAGAAGAGCCACTAACAATTCTTACTTCACTTTGGTGCACGTGGGCTTATCTTGAATTTGTGCTGTAGTAAGTCAAAGCAGATTCTGGGAACTGCTAGATATTTGCTTTACCAGAATAATGAAGAGATATTTATAGTGTGTTCAATGCCAATAGTTGAACGAAATCTTCCACAGTGGTGTAAATGCTGGCCATCTCTAACTGAAATAAAGATCTGATGCTTTAATTTGTGCTATCGATGGTGTCCTGTTGCATTTCTAACAGGGAGTCTTTGCAGCTGAAAAGCAGGATTAAAACAGATGATGCCCACTGCTGTTTAGTGACCTACTATTGCTATCATAATGAAGAGCTTGCATGGGTTTTCACCTGTACTGCCAGACTCACAGCTTTTTGCAGTGTACCCACACCCGAGGGGCTTTTATGCTTCCTAATGTTTGGACAGAAGGGGTCTCTTTGCTGAGCAGTTGAGAAATGGGATACCCAAAACAGACAAGTAACAAGCCCATGGCAGAAAATGCAGCAGCTTTGTTGCCCTCTGAAAGCCAGCAATTCGGAGCTAAAGCAGGCTGGTGACAGCCTAATGAATGATTTATGACATATAGCCCATTTCTGATTGAATTTTCCCCCACACATGGAAACACGTGGAAAACGTTAGCTGGCCTTACGGATAAAAACACACCCCACTGTTTCATTACCTGAAGATTTGACTACTTTGAGCCAATACTACTGTCTTCTAAGGAGACTGTGCTATAGTTATCTCTAACTCTGCTAAATCCCAGCTTGGGTTTTAAACACACTTTCAAAACAGCCATTACACCAACACAGGCTTTAGCTGCTACATTCATCACTTGCATCTCAGCCTACACCTCAAATACCTGTCTCTTTTAAACATGGCATTTCACACCACTAACCTCATTCCTAGTCACAAAACTCCCAAACACCAGAGAAAAGCCCTCATCTAAGCCTGCACGCTACATGAAGGTACCAGGTTTTATTTTTACACAAGGATTACCATTCCCCCTGATTTCAGTCGATTACTATGGACCATGAGAAACGTCGCAGACCACAGAAGCTACATTTTCAAATGGATGTTTTTATTGATTAATCAGACATTGAATCAAGTATTGAAAAATAAACAAGATTTTGTTAAGTAAAAAATGTCCAGAAGAATAGCATTTGTAGCAAACTTGTGTCCTCATAGTCACACAGAACAAGCAAGAAGGGAACACCTCTGACTACTTTTCAGTTTGTGTGTGTATAGGCATGGATGCACACACACAGAGGTCACATGCTGTATTTGTGCATGTGCTGGTGTGTGTGCATCCATGTGTATATGTACACATACACACAAACATGTGCACCAGGAATACTGACTGAACTAACAGCCTGCTGGAGAAATGTGGCTTAGCTCAAAGGATGTATTCTATGTTAAAAGAAAAATGCTAACAGCAAGGCCTGGAGATAGCAGACCATTCTTTTCCTACTGACCAAACCCACGATCTGTCTTTAGACTCAGGGTCTACTTTTACAGTGAAAAGATGCGAGATCATTCATCATACTACTACAATCCAGCTCAATCTTTGCCAATATTGTATGGCCAAACACTGAACAGTTTTTACAGTTTGTCCTCTACTGAAATCAGCTTATAGCTTTAATATTTGGGGGCAAGAGAGAACATAGACAGCTTTGTTATATGTACTTTGGTAATATACCTTTTTTTTTTAGGCAGAAACTTGGCAATATTTCTAGGTTAAGATTCTTTTCCATCTACATTTTTAAATCACTTCTTTGCATCAGACATCTCCCATCAACTCCTAACAACTTTCATGCCTCCCAGGCTAGATCACCTGAGCAACATATACCAGATTGTATCGGTAACAGTTGTGCTCAGTTATAAAATCAAACCTTTAGGGACTGATTTGCTTCTTGATTTTGAAGGTATACATTTCATAATTACAAAAGACTATGATAAACACTGCAGTTCACTATATATACACACACATTTCCCCTTATTTATGTCAACTCTGGAAAGATCAGTGTCTCCTACCTGCAAACCATGGGATGCTGCCCCAGACAAAGTCATGGTACCATCAATGTACTGCCAGAATTCTCTCTGTTTAATTCAGCAGGGAGCAGAGCTTGCAAAGGGAAATCAAAGGAGCATGGATAGGTATTTATTTTCTACTCAAAAATAAAAACAAACAAACCCCCCCCAGCTAAATAGGTATGTATGTATTCTGCACCTTGATCACACGTTTTCTACATCATTATAAAGCGAGTTGTAGTACAGATCTGTACCTGGAGAGTCAGAATTTTGTAAGTATGAAGATGAGCTTGGGAAGAGTTTGTTTTGGACCTGTTAGTTAACAAAGTGCATTAAGGCATCCTGTTCAAAAGATACCTAAAGCATTGTGATAAATTACTAAGCAATTCTTTCCTTAGAGCAGATATTCAGTTTATCCTTTTCCTACACAGGCAGTGTAGGCACAGTAACAATGAAACACTGTGGGAAAACCATTTGTTATGAGTTGTCATACACCTCGAGCATCTCCCCAAAGGATCATTTGTATATAAGCATTGCAGTAATTACAAAGGGCTTCTAATCTGTAGGAGGAAAACCAACAAAATGATGCACCTGATTCAGCTCTGAGATAAATTTGTATATAAGCATTGCAGTAATTACAAAGGGCTTCTAATCTGTAGGAGGAAAACCAACAAAATGATGCACCTGATTCAGCTCTGAGATAAACATGGAACAACCTCTATTGCCTCCACTGAAGTACATCCACCACCGCCAGGATGAACACACAGCCTGCTTGTGCAAATTCTTACTGCTGCTCAAAACTTGCTGTTTACTCCTTATTCACAAAGACACCTGTGCTTTCCCAAACAACCCAGGACAAGGACAGTTACGAGCAAACTCCAGCTGCAGCATTTCTTCATAAAGCACATGGGAAAACAGATTTCCTTGGTTTGTTATAGAGCCCATGCCGAGTGTGACAATGAAATATTGGTGTTTGTGTTAAAATCGATGATAAAGTGGAGCATGCCTTCCTTCCAAGCTGTTGGCTAGGCTTGCTGTTTGGAAGCTGGTAAAAACAGCAATAACATTCATATGCTTGCCACCAGAACCGTGACATCTTCTGTTGCAATCAGTCCTTAAATGACGCCGGGCTTTATCGAGTTAGTCTACAGTCAGACCTTGGATCGGCTGCTCTCCTTCAGTGTCGCTGGTTCTTGGAGATGGGATCAGTCTTTCACATCCTCAGTGATTCTACAATGTTTCCCAAAGATGAAAGCGAAGCACTGGAAGATGGGAATGTTGCCATCAACAAAATAAATCATCAGATGATTTATGCACTCACATTCTAGGAGATGTTAAACGTTTTGGGGTTTTTTAATGAAGAGAGGGAGCACTGCCCTGTGAACTTTCTCCTTTTGCTGTCTTGGCTACCTCAGCTTCCTTTCTTGTTTCTTTCTGTTCTTTTTTTGGTCTGCATGCTCTCATGTGCAAAGCAGGGATCAGGAGATCTCACACTCAATAAGACTGGTAATGGCTGTGGTAATATTGGCAAAGGTAAAACCTGCAGCATACTGACTTGTCCATCATGTCACTTTCATCCTTCAAATTTCCTCCTTTTATCCACTGTAAAATAAAATTATGTCAAGGGCTGATGAAATTTTAATTAATGGGACCACCAATGTGCAAAACAAAGAAGTCATTTACCAAGTGTCCAAACCAGGCTTTCCCTTATCTCTGTCTCCTTTTTTTTTTTTGAACTTTTTTTTTCCTTCCTTTTTTTTTTTTTATAAATAAGTTATAAACTTTCCTGTAAGAGACTAAGTACAAACCCAAACAAACAAAAACAACAGGACAAAAAAAAGTTCTAAGGTATTATTAAAGCCACTTCTTGTCCTTCCATACAAAAAGTACACAATAAAGAGATGATTCTCTCGTTTTCAGTTCTGCCTGGGTTTGGCAGCGATAGTTGGGATGCCAGCTCCAGGCAAGCTCATGCAGGCAGCGTCCTGACCACCCTGGGAGGATGCATCGCCCTACCTTTTGGCTTTTAGCAGTCATGCGAGCTGCTCAGAGGAGTCCAGGTGGTCAGGGATAGGCAAGCCAGTTATAATGGTCAAGCACTTGTTCCACACAGTGAACGTGGGGCACACCGGCTGTCCAAACGTGATGTCGAAGGTGTAAAGGTGCAGGGAGTTCAAAGCGTCATAGAAAGCAAGGGAGCCGTTGTCATAGTCCAGCAGAATGCCGACCCGCCGCAGGTGAGGAGCAGGCTCAATGGGGATTTCCTTGCTGTTGTGCCGAACCACCCAGGTGTTGTTGCAGCGGCAAAGCACCCAGGAGGCAGAGTTCTTCCCGATCCACTCATGCTTTGGTGCTGACTTGTAAGAGATGCCAATAGCATACCTGCCACACAAAAAAACAGCTCGAGGAAACAAATGCTTCCTGCCACATTTCTCTCTCGGCAAAGTCAGATGTTAGCCCAGAGGACCCACTGGAATCTCCCAGCCTCTTACTTCTGCTGGGTAAGTCCTAATTACATAATGTTTCACTACTGTGTCATAGAATCAACCAGGTTGGAAGAGACCTCCAAGATCATCCAGGCCAGCCTAGCACCCAGCCCTAGCCAATCAAGTGCCTCATCCAGGCTTTTCTTCAAGACCTCCAGGCATGGTGACTCCACCACCTCCCTGGGCAGCCCATTCCAATGCCAATCACTCTCTCTGTCAACAACTTCCTCCTGGCATCCAGCCTATATCTCTCCTGGCATAACTTGAGACTGTGTCCCCTTGTTCTGTTGCTGGTTGCCTGGCAGAAGAGACCAACCCCCACCTGGCTACAACCTCCCTTCAGGTAGTTGTAGACAGCAATGAGGTCTGCCCTGAGCCTCCTCTTCTCCAGGCTAACCACCCCCAGCTCCCTCAGCCTCTCCTCATAGGGTTTGTGTTCCAGGCCCCTCACCAGCTTTGTCGCCCTTCTCTGGACACCTTCCAGCACCTCAACATCTCTCTTGAATTGAGGAGCCCAGAACTGGACACAGTACTCAAGGTGTGGCCTGACCAGTGCTGAGTACAGGGACAGAATAACCTCCCTTGTCCTACTGGCCACACTGTTCCTGATCCAGGCCAGGATGCCATTGGCTGTCTTGGCCACCTGGGCACACTGCTGGCTCATCTTCAGCTACTATCTATCAGTACCCCCAGGTCCCTTTCTTCTTGGCTGCTCTCCAGCCATTCTGTCTGCAGCCTATAGCGCTGCTTGGGGTTGTTGTGGCCAAAGTGCAGAACCCTGCACTTGGCCTTGTTCAATCTCATCCCATTGGCTTCTGCCCACCCATCCAGCTTGTCCAGGTCCCTCTGCAGGGCTCTCCTACCTTCCAACAGATCAACACCTGCTCCTAGCTTGGTGTCATCTGCAAACCTACTGATGCTGGACTCAATCCCCTCATCCAGATCATCAATACAGATATTGAATAGGACTGGGCCCAGCACTGATCCTTGGGGAACACCACTAGAGACAGCTGCCAACTGGATGTGGCACCATTCACCACCACTCTGCACAGGCTTAAATTAGTGTGCTTTCCCCATCTCTCTTTTGGGTCTGAGAGGTCAGGGGTACATTATTGTCCATCAAATTGTTTGTATTTTGGTTGCTATGATAATTTTCTGGTGCACTTGCCTCTGGTATTCAGAAGGGAGACTGCTGAGTACTCAGTAACTCAAGGATTAAATTATTTGGCCTCAAATCTCCCCTTCCAAACAGATGAATACAAAGGAACACATTGATTTTAAAACACACTGCTATCTGTCAGATAATCTGATCTCTCAGAGCTCCTTTAATACATGGCCCAGAAGAAGGTATGCAAGGCTAAACACTAAAGGATACATCAAAAAGAAAACCCACAATTTTTTGCTGCTCTGGAATATGTTTTGCCAGATGTTGGTGTGGTTTTCAGATTCAAATGAGCATTTTTGGGACTGTGTTTCGGGCCAAGTGAAGCAATTACAGGTGAAGACATTTGCTCTGCAAACCATAATTTATGGCAAGGCGTAAAGGGTAAAAGGACTACAAAAATGCTTTCATTAATGGACACTGAGGGCAGCTACCTGATTCCTTGTATAGAACAGAAATGTAACAGCTCCTCATGCTCTAGAGATGCTGCAGTATTAGTTGGGGTTTCAATCAATAGAGATTAATGTCCCATGTTACTCTATTTTCGTTCCTTACAGTTGGCACAGGCAACTGCAAGAGCATTTTCCTTGCTTGAGGCAGTGGGCATACCATTAACCTCCATCATGACTGCTGCCTTTAAATCTCACAGGATGGCATCTCTTACACTGACTAAAGGGTCCCTGAAATTCATTCCTGTATGACTGAGGATCACTCAGGAATGGAGAAATGCATTCCTCTATTTTTCACCCCTTGCTTCCATATTCTGTGGCACAGACCTTACAACTCTGCCTACCCAGAATCAAAACTGACCTTGAGCCTTGTAAAACTGTATGAATAAATTGTCCTCATTTTTTTTCCTTACTGAAGAGCACTAAGATGTTGGATATTCAGTAAAGAAATGGTCATACTTACAGAGGTTACTCTGTTGTATAAACGAGATGAACCTTTCTGACCTCTCTAATTTACTAAAATCTTAAAAAGTACTGTCCATGGATTCAAAAAACAACCATTCCTAGACATGCAGTAAAAGTCCTGTGAAGGCTGCTAAATATAAAGATCACAGAGTTGCTTAGATTGGAAAAGATCTTTAAGATCATAGAGTCAAATGACTAGCCTTGCACTGACAAGTCCCTGACTAAACCAGGTACAGGACCCTCAAATACCTCTAGGGATGGGAACTCCACCACTTCTCTGGACAAGATATTCCAATGCACTTCTCTAGACAAGATAGTCCAATGCACTTCATTGGACAAGATATTCCAATGCACTTCTCTGGACAAGATATTCCAATGCACTTCTCTGGACAAGATATTCCAATGCACTTCATTGGACAAGATATTCCAATGCACTTCTCTGGACAAGATATTCCAATGCACTTCTCTGGACAAGATATTCCAATGCACTTCATTGGACAAGATATTCCAATGCACTTCTCTAGACAAGATAGTCCAATGCACTTCATTGGACAAGATATTCCAATGCACTTCTCTGGACAAGATATTCCAATGCACTTCTCTGGACAAGATAGTCCAATGCACTGCTCTGGACAAGATATTCCAATGCACTTCTCTGGACAAGATATTCCAATGCACTTCTCTGGATAAGATACTCCAATGCACTTCTCTGGACAAGATATTCCAATGCACTTCTCTGGACAAGATATTCCAATGCCTGATAACCCTTTCAGTGGAGAAATTCTTTCTAATATCGAAGCTAAACTTCCCTTAGTGAGCATTTGTTCTTGTGTTGTTACTTGGTTGAACAGATTGACCCCCACCTCTCTACAACCTCCAGGTAGATGCTTTATCTCACAGATTTCATTCCAGAATCCAAAAGTGATGGACATTGGGAAAACAGTCTTGACAAACTATTTGAAAGTACACACTGGTCTTGCTCCTGCTCCCACAGTGCTCCCTGGAGGTGTTCAAGAAGAGCCTGGAGGAGGCACTTAGTGCCATGGTCTAGTTGACTGGCTAGGGCTGGGTGCTAGGTTGGCCTGGATGATCTTGGAGGTCTCTTCCAACCTGGTTGATTCTATGATTCTGTGCCTATCTATCCTGCCTTTGTACTGTTTGCTATGCCTCTGCTACTGGTCTCAACAAGAGAAACTGTGCCAGGAGCTGCCTGCCACAAACTAGTGATTCTTTTCACCTGTATTTTTGTGTACTTACCATGTACTTCCACTTATAACCACTTCCCAGTAATGCCGCCCGCTGTCAATGAACACGTTGCCAGCTACTCCATAGCTCCCTTGACTCGTGAACCGCTCTGGCGTGTGACTCTTCTTGGAGGATGTTTCATCACGTTCCACTGTCAAATTATCATGAGACACTTTCAGTTTTCTATGAGCAGATTTGGGGTCCAGCTTAAATGGCTGACCTAAAGACAGAGACAAAGATGGCAGAAGAATGTTTGGCTCTGATTTTAAAAAGGGGAGTGGATTAGCAAGCTTCTTAGAAGACTACAAGATTACATAACCATATTAATCTGCTCCTCTGAAGCATTCTTGAGATAGACTAACCTATTCTGCTCCCTGCAGTAGCTGCTTGCATTGTCAGTTTACTGTCAATCTCATTGTGAACTAACTTCCCTGTGTCGATAATCCCTGAAAAGAGCCCTACATAATCACCATGTCCATTATCTCTGACCTAGAGGTAACCTGAACACTCTAATTCTTGCATGTAATTGAAACCAATATACATGCTAATACAGCTCTGATGGTTGCCTTTTTTTTTTTCTCCCACAGCATATTAGACTTAAAATAAATTGCATTCTGTTAATTCTCTAGGGATGAAGCTCCATAATAACATCTTCATTGTTACTACAAATTATTATGATCCCAAATTCCACCAAATGAGTTTGAAAATATGAAGAAGCCTTAGCCTTGTCTGTTCATTCATTCACAGCTTTATTTATAGCAATCACAGTCAACAATTCAGGATTGCTTTGGGAGCATTCCCAGGCAGTGCTGGATACTGTGCATTAAAAAGAAGGAAGGGAATTGTAACTTGGTCCAAATAATATGGTGTTAAAGCATTACTAAGGATGTTGCTCTTGGCAAGTCTCTTCGGCTGTAGCACAAGGTTTGTAGACAATAACAGGAAGCTTTTTGGTAAGCTGAACCCAGTAGATATATAAAGCCCACCACAATTCTGACAAGCTTGCTCATTGTGTCAAAAAGCACAAAGATCATTTACGTTCACCAGGAAACAACCAGGAAAGTATGAATCCACAACTGGTCCAGCAAAGCCCTTTGCCCTTATTGTCTCTCATACCAAGGGGAAAAATGTGTAAGCAGAAGATTTGACAACATGCATCACACCCAGGAGTCAGCACTCTTGTGATGTCTGCACCTGACATGTACTTCAGGGGTGATGTAAACTGTTCAGAGTTACCTACTTTTACAGTATGCATTTAGTTATGTTTTATGACCACGTATGAAATAAACTCATCTGGGGACACATTTTACTTACTTTTTCTTACTTCTTGGTGGCAGTGAAATACCTACAGCCTTCCTCTCTGACTGGCTAGTAGTCTCTGTGTTGCTAAAGCAGTACCTGAAGGATGTCTTTCTCTCTACCAAATTGTATCTGGTCACATCCTTTCTCACAGTCAGATAAGGGATTGCTTTTGTGCCACACAGGGGAACAAAGAGACGGATACAAGATTGCTGTCTCCATAGGTTCTCTGGTTGTGCATTTGCTTGTAGTTTACAAGGTTTAACAATATGCATGCTCTTGGTAGAAGATACTTGGTTTGCATGAGTATTTTTTGCACAGAAGTGCAAGTCAGGCTAACAGTAGAAAGGAGAAAAGGCAAAGAAATGTTTGTGACATTCCCTGCCAGCCTCTCTGTTGCAATATTCAGTATCGCCTCTCTTCAAGGACCCTTCTCTGCAATAAACCAGCTTCAGAGGGTACACAAATTCCTGTGTTCCCTTTCCAGTGTGCAGAGCTGCCTGTGATGACTGTATGACTGAGGGAGTGGCTAGGGCACAAGAAGAACTGAGTCCAGTTCTGGGTCTCCCAGCTCAGGAAGGAGAGGGAACTACTTCAGAGAGTCCAGCACAGAGCCACAAAAATGATTAAGGAAGTTGAACACCTTTCTTATGAGGAGAGACTGAAGGAGCTGGGGATTTTTAGCTTGGGGAGGAAAAGACTAAGGCATAACCTTATTCATGTCTATAAATATCTAAGGGGTGAGTGCCAGGAGGATGGAGCCAGCCTCTTCCCAGTGATGCCCAGCGACAGGACAAGGGCCAATGGGTTGCAGCATAGGGGGTTCCACGTGAACATGAGGAAGAATTTTTTCACTGTGAGGGTAACAGAGAACTGGAAGCAGCTGCCAGGGAGGTTGTGGAGTCTTCCTCTCTGGAGATATTCAAGAATCGTCTACATGTGCTCCAGTGTGATCTACTGTAGGTGATCCTGCTCGGCAGGGAGGCTGGACCAGATGATCTTTCGAGGTCCCTTCCAGCCATTGACATTCTATGCTTCTATGAAGAAGTGCTGAAAACTAGTTCTAAAATTGCCATACTACATCTGCTAATAATCTGTGTAACCACTGTTTCTGTTTTGAAGTGGGATCTCTGACTACCACCTTGCTGAACTCCATAAAAAAATTGGGGAGGGGGAGGGGGATGGAAGTAAGAAGTTTTCCAGTGCCCTAAGGAAGAGATCATTTTGGAGGATAAAATTAAACTAGTAATCATCTTATGAACATACATAAAAATAAAATGCTCTGTTACAAACCTCAGATTTTTTTTTTTTTGCCCTGTAGAAGAAAAAGAATAGAGAGAACATGAAAAGAAAACCACAAAAAGAGTGCTTTCAATCATCTCACATCTAATGGCTCTGTTCCTAAATGGTATTTCCAATGACTAAACTACAGATGGATCTCTTGGGAAAAAACAAGAAGAAGATAATTTCTGCACCACTCTGGTGATACTGAATTGAGCTAAGTGGCTTCCATTGTGGGAAGCAATTTAAAGAGGTTAAGCTGCTCTGTGCTTACCTATCTTCCAAAGATCAAACCTAAAAGGGAAGGCAAGAAAGGATAATGTGTGTGTGTGTGTGCAGTGTTTCACATTACTCACTGTTTGTCTTGAGCTTGCCGGGCTCGCTGCTTCTGCTGCCTGCCTGATTAATTGCCTTAACAACGAAGATGTACTTAGTGCCACTCTGCAACCCGTGCACTGTGTAGTGGTTTTGTTTGATATTGGGAACAATCATCCAGCTGTCGGCTGAGTTGCATAAACCTGTGATTTCAAACAGAGCACAGCAGTCAACACACAAAACACTCTGTAACAGAGGAACGTTTAGAGCACTCCCAAGCACCCATACAAATTTTGCTTCTGTCCTTTTTATTTGCTTGTGTGGTTGCATTTGCTGAGTCGCTACTTAATGCCACTAACTCATTTTGTGAGCCCTCAGACAAAGTATCTTTTAAGTTCTTGCTATGTTAAGTCAACCATGAAAAATGGGCATTTAAGAAATGACTTAGTGGAGGGATGGGCAATATGAGATTTTTCATATCCTGGCACAAGGAATTCTTTATTGCTTAAGAACTAGAGGATTATGGAGATCCCATCAATCTAGTCTTTGGATTAATGACCTCGCTTTAAGCCGCAGAAAAGTAATGCTAGCAGTAAAGTTAGGAGGGGTGAGGAGGCACTTCTGCTGACAGTCCCCAGGTATGCATCCTTCAGAACCTGAAGCAAATCATGAGAGGCCAAATAAGGTAGAATATGGGCTTCAGCTCCTACATTCCAGGCTTTGCCAGGATGTAGTGTAAGCCACTAAATGGTGAGGAGAAAGTTCTTCACTGAGAGAGTCATTGGACACTGGAATGGGCTGCCTGGGGAGGTGGTGGAGTCGCCGTCCCTGGGGCACTTTAAGGCAAGGTTGGACGTGGCACTTGGTTCCATGGTCTAGCCTTGAACTGTGTGGTAAAGGGTTGGACTCGATGATCTGTGAGGTCTCTTCCAACCCTGATGATACTATGATACTACTATGATACTAATGGATGCTACTTTTTGGTTTATGTCCTCATGGTTAACTGTCAGATGGGGAAGAGTTGGATAATTTTCCAGTCACTTTTTTTTTTGGGGTACATTTGATGTTTACCACAGAATTACAGTATCTAGGAAGTAAAACAAAATGATCAATATCACCTTAAACCCAGGAAAATATTCTATGAAGATGAACTTTATTAGTGATCACAGTTTTTTCCTACTGTGATACAATTGCAATGACATTCAATCCCCTATGTTACTTACAGCTCCTGACCTAATGGATCCCCAGTCTCATAGTTCTCCTGTTATTAGTTTTTACATAAACAGCAACTTTAACATTCATCAATATACATATTCACAACATTTTATATAGACATACAGCTAGACAAAGATACCTGCAGATGGAAATGTATTCATGCATGTGTATATGGAAGACTGGAAAACTTAAGAGATGCTTGACTGGAGTAGGAATGTGAAGTCTAAAGTCTTTGCCTGTACTGGGCATAAAATACACTGCAAAAACTACAGTGTTATTAAAAAAGGAGTTGTCAGGTGATATTTTACCAGCAAATTACTATGTGAGGAGAATCTTGTAGAAGTCAGTAGTACTTTCAGCTTTGTGTATTAGACAGCATAAAACCTTGATGTAAAGTAAAAATTAAAAGGCTACTAGACTTGAAAACTGAAACTTGAAAGAAAATAGAATCATAGAATCAAGCAGGTTGGAAGAGACCTCCAAGATCATCCAGGCCAACCTAGCACCCAGCCCTAGCCAGGCAACTAGACCATGGCACTAAGTGCCTCATCCAGGCTTTTCTTGAACAACTCCAGGGACGGTGACTCCACCACCTCCCTGGACAGCCCATTCCAATGCCAATCACTCTCTCTGGCAACAGCTTCCTCCTAACATCCAGCCTAGACTTCCCCCAGCACAACTTGAGACTGTGTCCCCTTGTTCTGTTGCTGGTTGCCTGGCAGAAGAGATCAACCCCCAGCTGGCTACAACCTCCCTTCAGGTAGTTGTAGACAGCAATGAGTTCTGCCTTGAGCCTCCTCTTCTGCAGGCTGCACACCCCCAGCTCCCTCAGCCTCTCCTCATAGGGTTTGTGTTCCAGGCCCCTCACCAGCTTTGTTACCCTTCTCTGGACACCTTCCAGCACAGATTTACAAGCTCATAAACAATTAATAACCATAGTGGGACTGATAGAAACAAAACTCAGACCCCAAATTTTGACTCAAAGTTCTCCTATGTTACATAGCATTCTTGGGAGGCAGACAGGTATTCATCATGCTCTGTACATGGATAACTGAGGCACAGTTTCAGGTGGAGCTTCTGGCCATCTAATGGAGAGCTGCAATGCCTAACCTGTTTTTCTGGACTCTGAGAAGAAGCAGCAGTCAGTGAGCAGTTTCTTTTGCTTTGCCAAGCATAAGCATCCTTGGCCACATAAGAAGCTCAGGATACTAGCACAGATGAGATGGCTAACATCAAGTATCTATGAGATGACATAAACACCCTGTCCCTGCCAGTCTGGAAGTCTAAGCCTGTGTCTGAACTCACACACATGCTATGGCCTTTGGATCATGATGTACCAGAATGAGAACATTTCTTTGTTGCAGTTTCCTGGTGTAAAGTGGGGGAAAAGGAATTCTAGTACATCCTTTATGCACCAACCAGCGAGCATCTTGACCCCATGTATCCTCCTTAAATATCAGATGCTAAGGATTCAAACAGTTTGCTACATGTGGATAGATAGAAGCAGGAAACAAAAGCAACCTTGCTGCTTTGTTCAACTCAGGACTATTAGAAAATGAGATCCTACAGAACAATCAGCTGCCTACCTCCTGAAAAAAAAAGAACCCAGCATTATACCCTATAAAAATCCCAGCTGTGCCTGTCATTTGCTGTAAACTGCTTTATACCAAAGTTAGTCCATGTCTTGTTTCACTGAACTGTACATACGAGCAGCATTTATTTTTTCAGGTGAATAGATTTCCTAAGATGAAGAAGGAAAGAAAAGCAGCGGTTTCCTGGTGTAAAATACTTCACTGACTGCTTAAAGGAATCCTCTTTGCTCCATAAAGAATTGCCACATGTATTCAAGGCAGACTTTGTTCTGTGGCTCAACTACCACATTGATTTTGCATTACTGCAAAATAAATGATAACATAAACAAAAATGAAGCACTGGATTTAAGGGCAGTCCAGGATGACCAAGGAATCCTCAGCTCAGATGCCTCTGCATATCAAATAATATATGAGAGTAATTGGGATGGATCCAGGCAGTGTTCCTTCCACAGCCATGCTTTCAAAGCAATGCTCCATGGTATACATAGGCCATATATAAACCTGACAAAGTCACAGAAATGCCCAGAGTTTTGCTAAATCACCTTGAAAACAGATTTGTATTAGTCACTAGGAGTCTCTGAAGGGTACATTTTCCAGGTTTGCATTATGATGTTCTACACAGGTGGACTGCTCCTTAATCAAGTATCAAATGTATCTAAATAAGTATATGAAGGACTCTAGAGGTACAGTTGCATTGTTATGAGTCTCCTCTCCAGTCTATCCTCTCCTTCCATGTATGTGGTTTTACACATACTCAATACTCATGAACCTGTAAATACTCACACAGGGCAAATTATTATAATAGTAAATAATACAGTTAATGATTAATGTACATTTCTGTGTATAGAAGCCTCAGCTACAATAATTTTAGCTATTGCTACATCTTGGCTGCTTCTGCTGGAGTTGATGTCAAAACACTGGCAGGCAAGTGTATATTCATCCCATCTGATCTTGACAGATTGAGACTGGAGATGAGGAAAATAGGGTAGGAAGATTGGATAGGGCTGGGTGATAGGTTGGACTGGCTGATCTTGGAGGTCTTTTCCAACCTGGTTGATTCTGTGGTTCTGTGGTTCTAAACAAAGAGCAGAGGTCCTGAGCCTGCCCTAAGCTGTCTGCATAGTCTATAGAGAGAGCTGGGAATACTCCATTTGACCTGACTCGTCTCCTAAGAGAAGACTCTTTGATGACATAAGATACTTTGGGCTTCTTTTCTTTGTTCTTCCAGCCTGAGGCATACCAGACAAACGCTGGTTAGCAAATGTTGGATGTGCAGTGACTGACTTGGTTACTTTGACAACCTTTGCTGTCCCAACAGGCGTACCTCATGCCTAAGCACTAGGAGACTCAAGGATGTGTCCATGTGAATCATAGACTCAACCAGGTTGGAAGAGACCTCCAAGATCATCCAGGCCAACCAAGCACCCAGCCCTAGCCAGTCAACTAGATCATGGCACCAAGTGCCTCATCCAGGCTTCTCTTGAAGACCTCCAGGGATGGTGACTCCACCACCTCCCTGGGCAGCCCATTCCAATGCCAATCACTCTCTCTGCCAACAACTTCCTCCTGACATCCAGCCTATACTTGAGACTGTCCCCCCTCGTTCTGTTGCTGGTTGTCTGGGAGAAAAGACCAACCCCCACCTGGCTACAACCTCCCTTCAGGTGCTTCCTGACTGTGAGCTATTTCATAAGTTTAAACTGAACTAACTAACTAAACTTTGAACTGAACTTTGATTAGAAAATCTTGGGAATGAACTTTTGATGGTGTCAAACTACAAGTCCAAAATCCTTGAATATAGACAGTAGTAACTAGTGGCAACCAAACTGAGCTTTTAGGTATGAGAGAATATTTTGTCACTACATCAAAAGAATTTGTCTCCAGTCATGCCCTGTCAGGACAGGCTTTATTCTCTGAATATAAAAGAAGATGACTACAAAAGTTCAGGGAAAGGAGCAATCAGCCTGGTAATGCAGGCATCTGAGAGTACTGTTTGCCCTTTTGCTTCCCTACCAGTGGCAGCAGGTTAAGTGGAAAAACACACATCTCCTCACTGGTGCAGCAGCAGGAGCTAAAGGTCTCCTATTGTACCCACTCCTAATCCAGGCTAGATTCAGGTTTCTCGTTTCAAAAACACAGGGCTCTTATGCATGTGGTATAACAATGCAGTTTAAAACTGTAGCCTCCAAAAATGTCGAGAATGTAAATTACATCCTGGAACGGTGCAGTGAGCTCAGTGATGTCAGAACTGGATGTGTGAGTTTTCAAAACAACTTTCTCAGAGTCTAGAGGCAATCATTTTTAAAGCAAACTTCCTGGAGCTGGCTGGTGACACAGTTTAAAAAGCAGATAGGGGAAAAAAAATCCCAGGGTGTGTAAATCCTCTTAAAATTTGCACTGACAAATAGCTTTGAATAAAATGCATCTTCTTGAAAACTGGAAAAGGAGCCTAAAAGTCATGGGAAGGTTATTTCATCTCTGGAGTATTTTAATTATTTTTAAATGCTTTATTTAAATAAACGATTAGCAATTCAAATGGGGAAGGATAAATACAGTAGGTGAAAGTAACAGATATCTCTCCACCCCCCACTCTGCATTCCCACGTGAAAGAAAATAATACATGCAGGATTTCTGCAAACCACATGGCAGTTTTTTAAAGAAACAGAACCTTTTCAGACTTTTTTTTTTTCCTAAGAGGCAGAAATGTTCTTGGGTTTTGTCTGAAGTTTGCATTTGAAACAGAATACACTTGCTAAAATTCTCAGCTGCAACCTGAGCGCTGTAAGGGATCTGGTTTCAATAAATTAAAAGCTCTGGAAATAGACAAAAGCTAGAAGGTTCAAAAATAATTTGAAGAAGCACAAATGCACTGCTTTTCAGGGAAGCTTGGGCTCCAAATCGTCTTAGATCCTTCAAGGAAATTTTATCCTGTATCAGAGAAAGTGTAACCATGTAACACTTAAAAGGCTCTAACACTACAGGGTTAGGCTCTTTAGTACTTAGCTGATGCAACTAACTAACCTCAATTCCATTTACTAGGAAAGAGAGAATCATAGAATCATAGAATCAACCAGGTTGGAAGAGACCTCCAAGATCATCCAGTCCAACCTAGCACCCAGCCCTATCCAGTCAACTAGACCATGGCACTAAAATCGTTACTAGGAAAGAGAGAATCGTTACTGGGAAAGAGAGAATCGTTACTGGGAAAGAGAGAATCGTTACTAGGAAAGAGAGAATCGTTACTGGGAAAGAGAGAATCGTTACTAGGAAAGAGAGAATCGTTACTGGGAAAGAGAGAATCGTTACTGGGAAAGAGAGAATCGTTACTAGGAAAGAGAGAATCGTTACTAGGAAAGAGAGAATCGTTACTGGGAAAGAGAGAATCGTTACTAGGAAAGAGAGAATCGTTACTGGGAAAGAGAGAATCGTTACTAGGAAAGAGAGAATCGTTACTGGGAAAGAGAGAATCGTTACTGGGAAAGAGAGAATCGTTACTGGGAAAGAGAGAATCGTTACTAGGAAAGAGAGAATCGTTACTAGGAAAGAGAGAATCGTTACTAGGAAAGAGAGAATCGTTACTTCTTTTTGTCTTGAAGACACAGATGCATTTCTCATAAAGACTTCTTGTATCACAGCTAATAAAAAGAGAGATGCTTAAATTTTACCCTTCCCGAGGCACACCGAAGCAAATCCACCACGGTAAAAAAAAAATGCACACTCAATGAACACTTAAAGAATTGCTGAAAAGGAGATAATGAAATTGTGATGCATCCTAGCTAGCTAGTGACAAAGTCTTTTAAAAGCCCTTTACGATATTCAGATTGCAGGTGATTAGGTGCCTCTCAGAAATGCAAATGTGCGAATGGTATAACTGAGAGCAGTCTGAGAACAACTGCCTTAGTAAAACGCTGCTCAGTTGAAAGTCTGTATTGCTCTTAGGCATAGGACAAGGCTGCCAAGCATTTCAGAGCCAAGCATTTTGGCCACATTTGGAAATAATCTTTCCTGTATGAAATAGGATTCAAGATGAAATACTCTGTTTGGATCTCTTCCATCAAATGTTAGCCCTCCAATTTTTCAGTTAATAAAAAAGAATATAGTTGATTATGTTGGATTGAAAATACCCTAGGAAAAACATAGCATTGCTTGGTTTCGGTAGTGAATTCTTAGCAATCTCTGAGTGATATATGCCTCTGGTGGGGGAAATGTACTAAGCAGTGGAAAGTGCAGTCAGTCTGGCTAGGTGGTTTTAAGAAAGGGATTCCAAAATCACAAGCTTCCATTAGCACGGTAGGTGGGTATGTATGCAAAGTGATTCCTATTGTCTCAGGGGGAAAAAAGCTTGTTAGCTTAATGCAGTACTCTAGGTTCTCCCTCCGGAGTAATTCAGAGCTACAAAACCACAGATCTGAAGACAATCTGTGAAGCTCTTTACATTATCTGCTACACAACGCACAATGCCAACGGGAACTTCTTGGGATACGGGAGAGAAAGGAATGGAACAAAGAATTCTGTGCAAGAGTGTGCAAATGCCATACATAGAAAGAATTTTGTGATCATTCAGAACCTATTCCATTAGAACAGGATTAAAAAAACATCCCCAAACAGCTCGCTTCTGTTCATCGAAATAGGAAGGCTCCAGCACAGTGCCTGCTGAAGTCTCTTACAGTAAAAATAGCTCACCCTGTATCCAACCACACTACTAAGGTACACTCTGATATTTAAGGACAGTCTTTGAAAGTCGTATATAAAAGTTGAGATACTGAAACCTTCTGCAGGGTGAATAATATAATCCACCAAAGTTCAGAACCATAGAACCATAGAATCAACCAGGTTGGAAGAGACCTCCAAGATCATCCAGGCCAACCTAGCACCCAGCCCTAGCCAGTCAATCTATTTCATAGATTTTAATTTGACTGATTCATTTATTTTCCCTTTACATCAGTTTATTGATCCAACACGAGGTAATCAGTGTAGCTGCAAGCATAAAGTAACTCACTTCAGTAGAAAAACAAAACAAAACAAAACCCCAAGACAATATCCAAGCAGTGTTCTGAGTGAAAATTAGGACATTAGTTGACAAATCTCCAGTATCAGTGGAAGCTGGAGTGAACTGTGGAAAATCTCCTGTGGTAGAAACCTGGGCAAGTCTGTAGCAGTTAGATTTGGTGGCAACATCTCTATTGAAAATGTTCAACTCTACATTAAACATATATATCGAGTCACAGAAACAGCTGGGTTGGAAAAGACCCTCGGCATCACCAAGTCCAACCTATAATCCTACTCTACAAGATTTACCTTAAACCATACCCTGAAGTACCACATCCAAATGACTCTTAAACATATCCAAGGTTGGTGACCCAGCCACCTCTCTGAGCAGCTCATTCCAGGTCCTTACATATTTGCCTAGTAAGCAAACAGTGAAACCCTGTATCATGAAGGTGTGGAAATGACAATGATGGACTTGTGTAAAGCATAAAGCCCAGCATGGCCTCAAGTTGCATCGAGTGTGCTTTATGTTGGATATTAGGAAGAATTTTTTTACTGAACAAGAGGTGAGGCATTGGAACAGGCTGCCCAGGCAGGTGGTGGAGTCACCATCCCTTGAAGCTATTAAAAAAATTAGTAGATGTGGCACTTCAGGACGTGGTCTATTGGCCACAGAGGTGTTGGGTAGAAAGTTGAACTTGATGATCTTAAAAGGTCTTTTCCAACCTCAATGATTCTAAAAAAATGGGCTGGGAAACAAGCAGTGTACTTTGCTGTCATTAAGTTCTGACCACATATCAATGATTAATCAGGGAAGCTTTTCCTCCTTAACTTCCTTGCACTGATTAGCTTGAAATTGCTCTAAGAACTTTTTGTTACCTAGCTTGCTCAGATGTAGAAGTGTGTGCTTGGTCTTTCCAGCAGTCTTAAATTTTACAGTGTGTTAGCCAAAATTAAGTTGCTCAGTGAAATACTAAATGGAGTTTTTGGCAAAACACTCATCACATTTTCTGTAGTCATTTTTCAGTCAGTCCCGAATACCACAGTTACACTACATAGAAATGGTGTTAAAACAATAGCTCTTGAGTCCTCAGGTAGTCTTCCAGGTGGCTTGGAAAATTAACTCCATTTAAGCATGGAGAAAACGAGGGGCACACAGCAAGAGGAGCAATTTTGGCTCGGTACTGAAGCTTTGCATAGACAGTATCATTTTCCCACTGACAAAACATTTGAACACATCAACAGTACTGACTCTCATCATCAAATTATCTCAACAAGTTTTGTAAGAAGGAAAACATTTCTGCAGCAGATCAGAACTAAGCCTAACTCTCAGTGTATGTTTGAGATATCTGATGGTAGACAAAAGCAAGAGCGTAGGAAGGTGTTAAGGAACAGGGAAAGCACAGAGAGAGCATTTCTCACCACTCTCTCCCAGGCCTCAGCAGCTTAGAGCTAACTCTGGGACTTCCTGAGCCAGGAGGAAATTGCTGCACTTCATTGTTCTCAGTATATTTTTCTTGCATGATGTGTCCAGTCATATCTTGAACTCAAACCACAACAAGCCTCTGTGGCAATGCATTCCTAGTTTGAATGGGTGGTGACCAAACACAACAAGCCTCTGTGGCAATGCATTCCTAGTTTGAATAGGTGGTGACCAAACAAACTCTGTCTTTTGGTTGATTTGATTAATGCCAGAAACCCTGTTTCATGAAGCAGGTACAGATCAGCTAATGTTATTCCCACTAAATGTAAGAACAGGAAGTTCTTTGGATTGGTAGTCAACAATCACTGAATCCCAAAGTGTTGATTTGCTGTCCAAACAATTTTTTGTTTCTTTGTTTTGCTCTTGGAAGAGCAGTTATTTAACAACAAAACAGGGAATCATCAGCAAAGCTGGATTCAAAACAAAAAGTGTAGTTAACAAAAAGGGTGCTACAATACCAAATATAAAGCAATTACTGTTCAGGCCATTAGAAGTAGAACAAAGTTTCCCTATTTAGTGTTGCTCCACTGGCGTTTGCTGGCTTAGCCTTCACTGAGACCTGTGCTTTGTAGCCTTAAAGACAATGAAAAGGAGAAGGAAGAACTCAATCTGTATTTCTGCTAAAGATGTAGTTGTCAAGGTTATCTAAATGACAATGAGGCTGCAGTTCTAGCTAATGATCAGCCCAACACAGTCTAGCTCAGACAATGGAACTGAGGTGTTTGTCCTACATCTGTGACAAGGGATCTAGAATGCAAGAAAAAAGTCCTATTAACATAGATGATATTTATGCCTTCGGTAATATGTGCCAGTTTTACTCTTTGAAAGTGCTCACTCTATGGCACTCGCAGAAAAGACATGAAATTTGAAGTGAATTGATTCTGAATTTTAATATATTTTAAAATCATGATTAGTTTGGATTTACACTTTTGTAGATTGTCCTAGAAAATATGATCTCCTTTGGTTTTTAATGTACAGGTATATTTAAAGGCACTTGATTTACAGAGAAACCTAAGGGAACAGAACTAGAAAAGAGAAGGTTCATACTTACTAACAACATTAGCTTGTCCAGTGAAGATGGTGTACTGCAGCTCATAAGACACCACACTGAACTCATCATCCGATGTCCAGTGGACAGTAATAGTGTCATAAGAAGCTGTACATAGTTCTTCTCGAATGGTAGGTGGGTTGGGAGCTGTGAGACACAAGAGAGGAGGCTTATTGACACAATCAGTTAAGTATTTCCCTTCTCACCTGAGATTAGGGGACGCATCTGATACATAAATCTCTACTTATATCATAGAATCATAGAATCAACCAGGTTGGAAGAGACCTCCAAGATCATCCAGACCAACCTAGCACCCAGCCTTATCCAATCAACTAGACCATGGTACTAAGTGCCTCAGCCAGGCTTTGCTTGAACACTTCCAGGGAAGGTGACTCCACCACCTCCCTGGGCAGCCCATTCCAATGCCAATCACTCTCTCTGGGAACAACTTCCTCCTAACATCGAGCCTATACTTCCTCAGCACAACTTGAGACTGTGTCCCCTTGTTCTGTTGCTGGAAGGAAGGCACTAAGGCTGAAACACCCCAAATACACCAGTAGTAAAGGAAAAAGAAGGCAACTTTTATGGTATTTTTACCATCATCTTTTAACTGCCTTTAGCTATGATTTATGGCCTTAAAAAATGTCCCTCTGAAGGAACTTCACCTTTACTGTTGTAATATCTTATTTTTACAAAACATCTATTTTACTTCCCATTAAGAATTTCTATATTAATGTGCCTGGTTTATTGACTTAGATTCCCAAGAACTAAAAGCACAGATGCATTTCCAAGCGACCTTCTTCAACCAAGGGGCGTAAAGAAACGTTCAAATGTGTTTCATGATATGACCATGATTTGTAATGCTCTAAATATTGTGGCACAGAAGCTTACCAATGCCCCCCCTCCTCCTTTTTTTTCCTTCTTGTGTTGGTTTTAATGCTGAAGAGGAACTCTTGGGACAGATGGCTATTAGTAAAAGGAGAAATAATTCAACTAAAACACATACAGTCATCCAGGATGGAAACAGAAACAAAAGGAGAACAAAACCTGCAGTCTTCTTGAGGGATTGGTGCTGCAGTTTTGAGGTTTTGTGTAACTGAGGCCAACTACCTGTTGTGAGAACTATACAGTACTGTATCGGTGCTATCACATTTGTTTCAAAATAGTATCCAATGGAACAATCCTTGGAGTGTTTGTTGTTGTTTGTTTTTTTATATAGCTGAGGGTTATGCAGGAGAAAATTTAGGCTGGAGGTGAGGAGAAAGTTCTTCACTGAGAGAGTCATTGGACACTGGAATGGGCTGCCCAGGGATGTGGTTGAGTCGCCGTCCCTGCGGCACTTCAAGGCATGGTTGGACGTGGCACTTGGTGCCATGGTCTAGCCTTGAGCTCTGTGGTAAAGGGTTAGACTTGATGATCTGTGAGGTCTCTTCCAACCCTGATGATACTGTGATTTTAATATTTCCCCCATCCTTCAAAGGGGAAAAAAAAAGAGAGAGAAAGAAGAAATATATATAAAGAAGAAATATATATATATATATATATATATATATATATATATATATATATATATATATCAGTTGCTCTGTTTTTTTTATGCTAATACTCAACTGAAGTCTTCTTCATTCACCCTTTGTCATGGAGGGATGGAGGGCCCATGGGCCCAAAATAGGCTTATACCTGTTTACCTATGTAAAGGGACACAACAGACCTGGCACCATAAAGTCCAGGTTGTGTAACATCAGTATCGCACAGTATCACAGTATCACCAAGGTTGGAAGAGACCTCATAGATCATCAAGTCCAACCCTTTACCACAGAGCTCAAGGCCAGACCATGGCACCAAGTGCCACGTCCAATCCTGCCTTGAACAGCTCCAGGGACGGCGACTCCACCACCTCCCCGGGCAGCCCATTCCAGTGTCCAATGACTCTCTCAGGGAAGAACTTTCTCCTCACCTCCAGCCTAAATTTCCCCTGGCGCAGCCTGAGGCTGTGTCCTCTTGTTCTGGTGCTGGCCACTTGAGAGAAGAGAGCAACCTCCTCCTGGCTATAACCACCCCTCAGGTAGTTGTAGACAGCAATGAGGTCTCCCCTGAGCCTCCTCTTCTCCAGGCTAACCAATCCCAGCTCCCTCAGCCTCTCCTCGTGGGGCTGTGCTCAAGGCCTCTCACCAGCCTCGTCGCCCTTCTCTGGACATGCTCAAGCTTCTCAACGTCCCTTCTAAACTGGGGGGCCCAGAACTGAACACAGTACTCAAGGTGTGGTCTAACCAGTGCAGAGTACAGGGGCAGAATGACCTCCCTGCTCCTGCTGACCACACCATTCCTGATGCAGGCTAGGATGCCACTGGCTCTCTTGGCCACCTGGGCACACTGCTGGCTCATGTTCAGGTGGGTATCAATCAGCACCCCCAGATCCCTCTCTGTCTGGCTGCTCTCCAGCCACTCCGACCCCAGCCTGTATCTCTGCATGGGGTTGTTGTAGCCAAAGTGCAGCACCCTGCACTTGGAGCTACTGAACCCCATCCCATTGGACTCTGCCCATCTGTCCAGGCGGTCTAGCGCGTGGCCCACCAGATGCAAGGCCCCTGCTATTCCCATATCTGGGGGAGCCAGGCCTGTGAACCCTGCCTAACATGGCAAGGTTTGGCTAACTGCCATCCTGATTGGCTATTCTGTGTCCAAAGGGCACAGAATCTCGGCTTACATCGATAAAAGGACATACGCAGGTGAACAGCCTGCTTTTGCTTCCCTGCTTGCTGCTATTTGCCTGTACTGCCTGCCTTTCTCTGCAGAGCTCAGTCTCCCATGCAGCCCTGCACCCTATTGCACACCTGCTGCCTTGTACCCTATTGCACACCTGCTGCCTCGGCACTGCCTGGTAAGCTCCACTGCTGTGAGTTCCCAGGAGCAGACCCTGGACTGTATGCACACAATCGGCCTCTGTGGTCAGCGTGACACCATGCTGAGACTGCACAACATCTGCCTCTGCACCTGAAGGTCCTGCTTAGAATCCCTGGACATATACACAGATCATCCAGAAGAAGCCAGGAAAATAAGGTCAGAGATCGTCTGCATTTTCCCCTGAAACCAGGAGATCCCAACCACAGCGTCAACAAGACAAGAGTCCCCTGAAAGCATTCGAGCACTGTCTGGACTTGTGGCTAGCCCCCATGAGTGGGTGATAATAATCTGTGAGTAAATGCTTAAATGCCTCTGTAATTCTCTACTGCTTAAATGCCTCTGTAATTCTCTACTGCCTCTGCCATAAGCAGAAAGAGCTTGAGCCCAGCTACTGGGCAAGCAACGTATTGACCGCAGGGATTCTCTCTGCTTATTGTTTAAATGTTTGCTAGATAATAACAGTTCTGTTTGGTGTTACTCCTAGAATGTCTTCCATAACCATGTTAATGAACAAATACTAATATTAAAATTCAGTGGCTGGGGGTGGTGAGAGTTCAGAATATTAAAATGAATAAATTAGATATTTTTAATACAACACCATCTCACACCAGTTAATTTCCCCTCTGCAGCAGCCTCTTCACCTTACAGAGGAAAACCTTTTACCTGAGAAATGTACTTGTTATTACTACAACACAGAAAATAAACACTGATTTATGGGAAGCCACAATTACTGAAGGTTCAATAACCTTTAAACTGCGTTTCAATAGCAACTCGGTGTCTTCAGCTACTTTGAAAATGACAAGCAAGTTCTCTCTTTATCTACACACCTGGCTGGTTTTGATGTAATGAGAATGACCTAAGCAGGGCATCTTTTTTTGCTTGTTCTTGTGAATGACTCACACCCACTTGAGAGTGCATGAAACTCAGCTCTTCAAACGCTCATTTCATGAGCCACTCAGAATAAAATAAACTACACTTGCTTCTCCTGCAGACAGGCAAGGAAGTCTACATGCAAATGCTTTGTTATGACTTCCAAACTAATGCAGAATTCAGATCATCAGAGTCATCATTCCACATTCGACTCTGCAGAGTGTAAGATTGTAATGCAATTAGAAGAAATTGACTGTAATCAGTTACCTTTGTTATTACATTTGATAGTGTGTGATTTGCATATCAAACATACAAACACTGCCTCAGAGCTCAGATGCCACACAGAAGCCTCTACAGACTCCAGAGTGACCTCAAGCCTGCACCAGCAACTTCCCCTGCTTGGTCTTAATTTGGGTGTGCTTCACCATTGCTCAGAGAGGGGAAGCTCAGGATAATTCCAGCACAGCAGTGGAAGACACAAAGCCCCATATCCACCTTTTAGTCCAGTTTCCCAGTGGAGAAGCCATGATTGAGCCTTTCTAGTCCATTTCAGGGTGAGGACAGAGCCCTGACTCACAATCAAACAGGACTCAGGTTTGACAAGTGATGTTAATAATGTCAGTTATTAGCAGCCTTCATGAACTGTTACCTGAGAGTCAAAAATGTAAAGCAGCTCCTGAAAGCTCCAAATTTACAGCCTTGAGAAGTGAAGGGACCTGGAATCGGTGCCAGGAAACTTAGCAAGGCACAATGAAAGCTGCAGTATCTAAGGAATTGCATCCTATGGTGCAGCTCTCCACAATAAGCCAATCTCCACAGAGGACCAGGGCAAAGATGTGAGAGTGATAACTGCTTGAGTCACTGACTTTCATCCACTTACATTCATGAATCTGCAGGGTAGAGACTAATTGCTGAAGGCAACTTGTGTTAATTTGTATGACTTGAACTCAAAACCAAGAACACATTTAAAAGGTCAGGAACTACATCTGAAGTGCCTGAAAGGCAGTAACTGTTAGACAAGCAGTGTCTTAAATTTGCTCCCAAAAGTAAATGACATTGTGAGCACACCTACTCCCTTTCAACCAGGCTAAGCCTAAGTCACCTTTTTTCAACATTATCTGCATTTGGCTCTGAAGCAAGCTGAAAGCACTTACACGGTCCATACAGCTGAGACAGTTCAGGGAAACCACCATCTCTTATTGGTGAATCCCAACAAGAATGCAGTGGCTCCTGGGTGACTATTGAGACTATATCTCAATCCTCTCTGCAGTCACAGCAACTAGAACCAATATTGAGACTGTATCTCAAGCCTCTCTGCAGTCACAGCAACTAGAACCAATATTGAGACTGTATCTCAATCCTCTCTACAGACACAGCAACTAGAACCAATATTGAGACTATATCTCAAGCCTCTCTGCACAGTCACAGCAACTAGAACCAATATTGAGACTGTATCTCAATCCTCTCTGCAGACACAGCAACTAGAACCACTATTGAGACTGTATCTCAAGCCTCTCTGCACAGTCACAGCAACTAGAACCACTATTGAGACTGTATCTCAAGCCTCTCTGCACAGTCACAGCAACTAGAACCAATACTGAGACTATATCTCAAGCCTCTCTGCAGTCACAGCAACTAGAACCAATATTGAGACTATATCTCAAGCCTCTCTGCACAAAGTCACAGAAACTAGAATCAACTCAACTTTCTTCTGTTCTCTTGGTCTCCACCTCCCTCTAGTTATGACATGATTGACTTTGTAAGGGTTTCTTAGTGATTTGGATACTGAGTGAGAAACGATCTAAGGCATCTCCATGACTTAATGGTACTGCATACTGCTAGTGTGAACATGAGGGAGTTGAGGATACTGCTCTGAACCTCTCTCAGTTGTTTGTTACTGATACTAGGGTGTATCATGACACCAAACTGCACCAGCATGCAGGAATTTGAAAGGCACACTTACATTGGATGTTCATCAAAATTTGATACACCAGTAACATGTCATACAAGAGTTGGCCTCAACAGATCAGTTATACAACCTTCTAGACATAGTATCTGGGTCAACCAGAACTGTTCAAAACCAACAGAATCAGAAGAGATCATGCACAAAGCATGAGACCCTTCACACCTTGTAAAGGGTTTCCAGAATGAAGCTGATTTTCTCTGAAAAATATAGTTGGCATCTGCTAGGCAAGACATATTTCTTTGTCAAGTCATAGCTAAAGTGATGGAAGAAGAAAACTCACCACAGTTTCAGATGGCATTTCTGAAGCAGGTCAAATGGTAAGGTCAAAGACTAGATGTTCCTGCAATTGGTTTTGAAGTAGCAAGATGCAGAACAAGTATTTTTGGTTCACAGTGGATAAAAAAAAGTCCTTCTACTGGTAATGCTGTGCAGAGAGTTTGCAAGTCATATGCACTGCTTGGATCTAGCTAGAGACACGTTCAGGAAAAGATAAGTTCCAGATGAAGAGCTTGAGCAACTGGCAAGATAAGAAAGCTTTCAAAAGACATCAAGGCTTTGTACAGAGAATAGAACAGTCAGAGGAATATATAAGGGTATGGTTTTAATACACTGAGCTTGACATCTCAGTGCCTGGCTGGCAACTTTCAGACAGATATGAAAGATTTTCGTTTGGATAGCAGAAACTTTGGACAGACAGCTGCGTAAATGATAAGCACAAAGCAGTTAGATTTACATCTGTGAAAAATAGCTTAGGAAGAAGGGAAGATGCAAAAGCCAATATTCCACATAAAAACTGGAGCAGGAGGGAGAGAGGATGAAGATCTGACAAGCAGTACACTGAGAAGAACCACAGGAGAAGAAAATCTCCAGAAGACAGTAAAAATCAGTTGCTTTGAAGACAACTGACAGCAGGGAGAATGAAGCTGGAAATCAGGCTTTGACATTTTGTTCAGAAGCAGTATAGATGACAGACACGAGACAGGCTTCTTCACTTCACAACACAGATGTAACACGAAGACCTACAAATGGTCTTCATTTAACTTAACTGTGAAACATGATAAAAGCAAAGCCCAATTCACTCTGTCCTACAGTTTGCAGTTTAATACCTATGAAGATTCTGTTTGCCAATCTGAAAGGGATAAAACAAATCTTCCTCTAGAGTTTCTGAGCAGCAATAGATAATAATCACGTGCATTTGAGTTTTGGGACTATACATATACACATAACATATATTAACATAAATGTTTTTGCCTGCATAAGTTGTATTTTATGCTCAGATAATTTGGACACATGTATTGGAATTTTCCACTGTGGCCATATGCCATTTATTCACATGAAGAAAAATGGTGCAAAGGCAGAACCAGATAAAATCATTTTTCAGTGGGCATCAAGGGCAAGAGTAAAAATGGAGGATTAAAAGAAAAAAAAAAAACCAATCAGCTAAACTGCTTTATAAGTTTGAAAGTTCCCTCGGACTGCACTGTGAGTAATTTTTCAAGGCTGCAGATGAAGTTGGAAGGAGGCAGAGAATGACCTGTGCAAATGACACAGCCAGCATGATGGACCACAGAAAGCATTTTTGTAATAAGTACATCGTTCATTTTGGTACAGATTCCACCTTCATTTTCTGCAGTGCAGAGGAATTAGAGTACCATTACTAAGAGATGATATATAAAGGTGGAAAGACTTAGAGAGAGCAGGAACAGAATGCTAGACAGAAATCATCTTACGTGAATCCAAAGATCCAAACCATAAATATCTGTGTTTGAATGAGTCTTTCTATCCTTTCCTCCCTTTGGACCCAGTCAGGAGAAATAAGCACTTCCAGAATAGAGTTGTTTGGCCTGATATATATACTTTAATATGAGATAGTTATTCCTCTTCAGCTATAAAGGAAGCTGAGGTTTATTATTTTACAAGTAGTCTGCTAGGTTAGGGCAAATCAGTTCATTTATTTCTTAATAATTTCTTTCATTTCCTTAGCTTTTGCAATTTTTGGGGTGAGTACTCAACATGGTATCAAAATTCCAGCATATTTTGGGAAGAGGAGACACCATAACATTGCTGCTGGTGCTGTATAAAATGTTAAAATCACTCTCACCAGATTATTATTGTGTAATTTTTACTAGAGCATGTGCTAAACACTGACTGTACTCACCAGTAATACAGGGATACAGACATTCCTTTCAGATAACACCTCTTTTCCAGGTATGACAAGACCTTACAACTGTAAATCAAGAGTGGTGCTGCCTTTTGCATGCAGACAGCTTTGCTTTTCCCAGTATTAATTCACTTATTCATAAAAATCACAGACTATTTGGATTGAATCACAGAACCTTAGAGGTTGGAAGGGACCTCCAGAAATCATTGAGTCCAACCCCCTTGCCAAGGCAGGATCCCCTAAGGTAGTTTACACAGGAATGCGTTCAGGTGGGTTTGGAAAGTCTCCAGAGAAGGAGATTCCACAACCTCTCTGGGCAGCCTGTTCCAGTGCTCTGTCACCCTCACTGGAAAGAAGTTTCTTCTCATACTGAAGTGAAACCTTCTACGTTCCAGTTTGTAGCCATTGCTCCTTGTCTTAGTGCTGCTGACCAGCGAAAAGAGATTAGCCCCCTCCACTGCTCTGGCAGGAGCGTTGGACTGGATGATCTTTTGAGGTCACTTCAAACCCCTGACACTCTGTGATTCTGTGACACTTGCCCCTCAGGTATTTGCACACATGGATTGGAATGGACTGTTAAAAGTTACCTATTCCAACACCTCCTACAGTGAGCAAGGACATCTTCAACTAGATCAGGTTGCTCAGAGCCCCATCCAGCTTGACTTAGACCATTTTCAGGGATGGGGCACCTACAAGCTCCCTGGGAAACTAGTTCCAGTGTTTCAGCATCCAGCTTGACTTAGCACATTTTCAGGGATGGGGCATCTACAAGCTCCCTGGGAAACTAGTTCCAGTGTTTCAGCATCCAGCTTGACTTAGCACATTTTCAGGGATGGGGCACCTACAAGCTCCCTGGGAAACTAGTTCCAGTGTTTCAGCACCCTTATGATACAAAATGTCTTCCTTATATCCAGTCTGGATCTACATTTCTTTATTTAAAAATCATTATCCACTGCTCAATCACACCAAGCCCTGATAAAAAGTCTGTCCTCATCTTTTTTACAAGTCTCCTTTTTAAGCACTGAAATTGCACAATAAGGTCTTCTCAGAGCCTCATCTTTTGCAGGCTGAATAACACCAACTCTCTCAGCTCTTCTGAAGAAAAGTCAGAATCCAGCCCCCTGCATGGAAAAGTTCCATGGCTGCTGTAAGAAGACTCCACACACTCACATTCTTCTCAAACAGCACAGGTGCATCTTCTGAGAGCAGGCCCAGGAAGTGGTTTTCAAGTGCTTTTCTAACAGCATTTTGTGCACTTCACTGCAAACTCTCTCTGTGAACAGCAGCTGGTTAAAGACTCTGCAGAATGAAAACCTACCCTGTGTCTCTTCTGTTTTCAATTGAACTGGAATGAATTGTTCTAATTCTGGCATTGAAATCAAAACACCCTAAATTACAGTAATTTGTTTCTCTTTGTGAGTCATGACATAGCCTGAGATTGCACATTACTCAGGCCTTCAGTAAAGGACTAATTCTGCAGGCTCCTTCCGGCCAAAGCTCTCAGTTAAGTGAGCTGGGGCTCTGCTCTGAAGAGAACCCATCTCACATACTGGCACAGGGCACACTGCACACTCTCCAGTCCCAGACACTCCTCCAGCTGTGTGATGTGGGAAATGCACAGTGTCACTGGTATAAAAACACATCTTTCAGCCCTGAACTCTTAATGCTGATTGCTTAAACAGCTTCCAGTTGCACAGGAGAAATCTGCCAGGCTCCAATCTGCCACAGTGAGGAGGAAGTCCCAAGGGAAAGGGTAACACATGAAGCATCTGTCCCCTAGGAAATGGGATTTGATCTCTGCTTTCCCTCCTTTGGCTGCTGCCAGCTGAGCTCCAGCTATTCTTTCTTTTCACTCTGCAATAGTGGCTATCAATCATTTCTCACTTGCACTTGCCCACACTCTGGCTGGGAGGAAGAAGGAAGAGGAAGTAGGAAATGCATCCCAGTTGTGCTCTGTAGTACCTAGTGCTTTCTGGAACATTTGGGAGCTGCTGAGGGTGATATGTTCAGAGGTAAGAGGGGGAGTGTATTAGGTTCATGAAACAGTTTTGGTAGTGGCTGGGCTGCAGGGGTGAATTCTGTGACAGAAGACCAGGAGACCATGTTGAACACAGCCAGTCCTAAGAGAGACCTGCTGCAGACCATGGGTGGAGCATGGGTTGCTGGTTGTGCACCTGTGATAAAGTATTTAAGGAAAGTAAAAATTGTGTGCAGCAGCTGGGAGAGAAAATGTGAAACAGCCCTGCAGACATCAGGATCAGTGAAGAAGGAGGAGGAGGCACTCTAGGCTCAGGAGGAGATATTCACCTGCAGCCTGTCGAGATGGTTGTCCCCCTCTGCAGCCCATGGAAGACTACAGTGGAACAAATACTCACACTGCAGCCCATGGAGGATCCATGCTAGAGCAAGTGGGGATCACAGAATCACAGAATGACAGAGGCTGGAAGGGACATCTGGAGGTTGTCTAATCCAACACCTCTGCTAAAGCAGGTTCATACAGGTCAAGTTGCACAGGGATGCATCCAGGTTTTGAAAGTCTCCAGAGAAGGACACTCTAAAACTTCTCTGGGCAGCCTGTTCTAGGGCTCCAACACTCTCAAAGTAAAGAAATATTTCCTTATATTTAACTGAAACCTCCCATATTCTGGCTTGTGGCCACTGCCCTTTGTTTTTTCACCAGCCACCACTGAGAAGAGCCCAGCCCCATCCTAGTGACCTCTACACTTTGGGTATTTATATGCACTGATAAGATGCTCTCTGAGCGTACCTTTTTGCCACACTAAAGAGTCCCAGGTATTGCAGCCTTTCCCTGCAAGAGAGATGCTCCAAACCCTTAATCATCCTCATGGCCCTCTGCTGGACTCAGTAGATCCTCGGTTGTTCTCAGAACAGTTGCTCTCACTTCCTCAGGAAACTACTGAGATTGTAGTTCCCTGCCAATCTTGAACTGGGGCACCCAGAACCGGACAGAGTAGAGGCTGAGGAGAACCTCCCTTGACCTACTGGCCACACTCTTCTTAGTGCACCTCAGAATCTGCAAGGGCACATTGCTGGCTTGTGGTAAACTTCCTATCCACCAGGAACTCTCCACAGGGCTGCTTTCACAGAATATTAGAGGCTGGAAGGGACTTCAAAAGATCATCTAGGCCAGACCTTGAAAGGTATCTGCTTTACCTTGAAAGATCATCTGTTTTCCTCCTAGCAGATAAACTCCTAATCTGTACTGGTGCATGGGGTTATTTGTCCTCAAGTGCAGCACTCTGCACTTGCCCCTTTTGAACTTCATGAGGTTCCCCTCTGCCCAGTTCTCCAGCTTGTCTAGATCTCACTGGACAGCAACACAGCCTCCTGGAGTGTCAGCCACTCCTCCCAGCTCTGCATCATCAGCATACTTGCTCAGGGTACACTCTGCCCCTTCATCCAGGTGGTTGAGGAAGATATTGAAAAGACCTGGACCCAGTACTGACCCCTCCCAGTAGATCACCCAGCAGTGATCCACTAGCAACACACCTCAAACTAGACCCTGCTCACAACCTTCTGTGCTCTATCATTCAGCCAGCTCTCAATCCACCTGACAGTTGCCCACTCATTCTAACCCACACTTCCTAATCTTATCAATTAGGAAGTTTTCTGGTGGCTTCCATGGCCCATGGGGTCTCACAGTGGAGTGTTCCACTCCTGAAGGACTGTACCTCATGAAAAGGAGCCAAGCTGGAACAGGTCTGGAAAAATTCCTAAAGAACTGCATCCTGCAGGAGGAAGCCCATGCCTGAGTAGGGAAAGAGTGTGAGAAGGAAGGAGCAACTCCTGTTCCTTGTCCCATTTTGCCATTCATGGGGAGGAAATGGAAGAGTTAGGCCTGAAGCTGAGCCTGAGATGAAGGATGGGGTGGGGGGAAAGTGGCTTTAGTTTTGGTTTTAATGCTCCATATCCTACTCTTGCAATTGATTGACAATCAATTACATTAATCTTCCCAGAGCTGAGTCTGTCTTGTTTATAGAATCATAGAATCAACCAGGTTGGAAGAGACCTCCAAGATCATCCAGGCCAACCTATCACCCAGCCCTAGCCAGTCAACTAGACCATGGCACTAAGTGCCTCATCCAGGCTTTTCTTGAACACCTCCAGGGACGGTGCCTCCACCACCTCCCTGGGCAGCTCATTCCAATGGGAAATCACTCTCTCTGGGAAGAACTTCTTCCTAATATCCAGCCTATACCTACCCTGGCACAACTTGAGACTGTGTCCCCTTGTTCTATTGCTGGTTACCTGGGAGAAGAGACCAACCCCACCTGGCTACAATGCCCCTTCAGGTAGTTGTAGACAGTAATAAGATCACCCCTGAGCCTCCTCTTCTCCAGGCTAAACAGTCCCAGCTCCCTCAACCTCTCCTCATAGGATTTGTGCTCCAGGCCCCTCACCAGCTTTGTTGCCCTTCTCTAGACATGTTCCAGCACCATTCCTTGTCCCTTATCTCAATCCCTGAGCTTTTCATCTTGTTTTCTCCCCTTGCCTTGATAAGGAGATGGAGCAAGAGAGTGGCTTGGTGGGGACTTGGAAGCCAGCCAGAGTTAACTGACCACAGAGAGGAATGAAGGACATATTTTCTCTCTTTTATGAGGAACACATAACAGTAGCACCGTGAGAAAAAAATTACCTGTAAGGTAATCAAGACATTCCAACAGTTTCTTCTCCCTGGTAAAATCCAGTGCGAAAGTATCAAAAGTATCGTTGAGATTAATTTCAGGAATTAGAACCTGGGAGGATGCAGTTGCCATGGAAACCCTAAAATTAAAAGCAAAAATCTTTTAACATGCAAGACAGCAACTTTCACATCCAAGGTAGAACCTGATCATTATGATCATTATCACTTCTCAAGAAGCTGGACAAAACCTTTTATGTGTATTTTCATGACATGGTTTAGGTTAGGCACTTCTGCTCCTTTTGGTTTTGTAAGTCAAGTCTCCAGTAAAAATCTTTTACTACTTCTTTTTTGCCTTACATGCAATGCTAGATATCAGTGTGCTAGTTTGAAGCAAGCTAGAATGTTTTGGTGAGAAGAACTAGATCATAGGCTGTGAAAGGAAAACAAGGGTGATGTCTACTCCCCTCAAGAGTCTTGCTGAAGAAGAAAGGAAAACATCTGATAACACTCTTACAATTTTGTCTCACTCTGCCTTGGGCTGCTGACTGAGCTGCATCTCTCTAACACACCCTCCACTCACCTTCTGTTTGGCCTAACCCACTTTGCTTCTTAACCTTTTGGCCAAACCTCCATTCATCCTTGGGACTGGGGTAAGGTTGAGAGGGGCAGGGGGAAGGTGCAGGGGTGGTTGAGAGCCCCTCCTGGGGACTCAGGTTTCTGGGAGGGGAGTTGTGTTTCTGTATTACCTTTTACCTTGTCTATTTCTGTCTATAACTGTATCTACTGTAAATATCTGCTTGTGTATTGTGCTAGCTGTAAATATAAGCTTCATTCATATTTCCAGAGCTGGCTGAGTCTAGTCTGGGTGATTTCTAAAGTGTGTGGGGGGGTGGGGGCAGGGAACACCCAAACCATCACAACTGGTTAAGCAGTAATACACTTTGGATTGTTCTTTCTGATCACCCAGTGAATCTAAGCAGCACACAGCACCATATTCATGTGTATTTTAAGCAATGGTGACAGATGTTGCATCTCCCCCAACCCTTGTTTTCCCAAGCATTTCTTGCTCCAGGCATTCCTTGGCACTGCTGTCCCAAGGGCTTGCTTGCAGATCCTCACACCTCCTTAGCTGTTCAGTGCAGCATGCTGTTGCTAACTTCAAAAAGCTCTGGGGGTGGGGGATGTGTGCAGATAAAACAAATAGATGTCAGCAGAGTTTATTTTGAAAGGTTTTTCTCTGCAAAGCATGTGTGCACACTTACATTTCCTCCAAAGCGGAAACGCTTCCTTGCCTACCTCATTTTAGAAGCTACACTTCTGGGGTTTTTGTGCTGTTCAGCTGTACTAATATACAGAGATGAGCCTTCACAAGAATACTGCCACCAGGGTGGATTTTTCAGCCTGGCATCTCAAAGCACACCTTTCTGGATAGCCTGAGACCAGTGTATACAAAAAGTTCCATCCATTTAAGCAAAGAGATTATTAAACCTTGTATTACACAATAGAAATTTGCTAATAATTTCAGTTTGGAGGTAAACTTCCAGCTAATGCATACAGTGTGTATCAGATATTCATGTCAGCCTTCATGACTCCAGCAAAGCCTTTGACACCGTCTGCCACAACAAGCTCCTAGACAAGCTGACAGCTCGTGGCTTGGACAGATTCACTCTGTGCTGGGTCAGGAACTGGCTGGATGGCTGAGCCCAGAGAGTGGTGGTGAATGGTGCCACATCCAGTTGGCAGCTGTCACTAGTGGTGACCCTCAACGATCAGTGCTGGGCTCAGTCCTGTTCAACATCTTTATTGATGATCTGAATGAGGGGATTGAGTCCAGCATCAGTAAGTCTGCAGATGACACCAAGCTAGGACAGGAGGAAAGGGACCTGGGGGTACTGGTAGATAGTAGCTGAAGATGAGGCAGCAGTGTGCCCAGGTAGCCAAGAGAGCCAATGGCATCCCGGCCTGGATCAGGAACAGTGTGGCCAGTAGGATGAGGAGGTTATTCTTTCCCTGTACTCAGCACTGGGCAGGCCACACCTTGAGTGCTGTGTCCAGTTCTGGGCTCCTGAGTTCAAGAGAAATGTTGAGGTTCTGGAACATGCCCAGAGAAGGGCAACAAAGCTGGTGAGGGGCCTGGAACACAGACCCTATGAGGAGAGGCTGTCCCCAGCCTGTAGCACTGCTTGGGGTTGTTGTGGCCAAAGTGCAGAACCCTGCACTTGGCCTTGTTCAATCTCATCCCATTGGCCTCTGCCCACCCATCCAGCCTGTCTAGGTCCCTCTGCAGGGCTCTCCTACCTTCCAACAGGTCAACACCTGCTCCTAGCTTGGTGTCATCTGCAAACTTACTGATGCTGGACTCAATCCCCTCATCCAGATCATTAGTAAAGATGTTGAACAGGACTGGGCCATTTCCTCCTGTACTTCTATCTGCTCTGTCTCATACTGCACTCAGTTGGAAAGGGTTTTCTAGAACAAATGCATTTCACCCATTGTAAAAACTGTATGATCTAAATCATTGTAGCACGAGTAATGTCTCTGCTCTACATAGTTACCTGTTGTGCTTACAACAGAGAATATTATATTGCAATTACTTTGAAATATGTGCACAAAGAAATACAATGAGCATAATTTCAGGAGACTGTTTTAGCAGCTGGAGCTGAGAGCCCTGGTGAGACTGTTACATGAGTAGTCTAGAAATAAACAAAGTATTGCTCACCACATGAGAACCCACAGAGTTACTGGTGGGAAATAATTTATTAATCAGATATAGTCTCTTTTTCTACTTGCAATTTGTCTGGAAGCACTTGATGGTTTTTTTTTCCCCTTGGTTTTATTCACTACTTAAAATAATTCTCTGATTCTCAGAGTGTTCACAGGCACCTTATTACAGACAGCAACCTATGGTAGCCAAGAACCAGGTTTGATTTGGCACATAGGTCAGCCAGTCTCACTGCTGTTCTGAGCATCTCTCCTGTGACTGCATTTATGACACAACTATTCATAATGACAGGTGGAGTTTCTCTGAATGCTCTACTATTCATAATGACAAGTGGAGTTTCTCTGAATGCTCTATTAGTCAGTTAAGCTTTTTGTCTCCACAGGTTTCTGCCCTAGTGCTTGTTCCACTGAATACAGAAAGAGGGCAGATCTTCACCTTCAGCTTTTTACTCATGATATTCATGTGGTAGTTTTACTATAAGCTTCTCCTGCGATGTCACAACGTAGCTTGCTGGCAGAATCAAAACCAGGGTCTAAGTCTCGACAGATCACTGCTTTGCCCAAGCTGTTGAATCTCCAACTCTTTGAACAAGTACCTCAGAGATGCACGTTGCAGGTTCCCAAAGTTACATATTTCATTCCTTTGCTGTTTCTTACTTTGTGAAAAATGAGATAGTTACAATTGTCTTCTAAGGAATGCACTCATTGCCTGATTTCCTTCTTGATCTCAGAATACTTCATGCAGGAGGAATTTCAGCGTCCAGACCCCTTTGTTTAGCACCAGGTGCCTGCCTGCCATCTGAGCTGCCTCTCCCATTTGTGCATGCTATTACTGTTCTAACTCTTACTTTGCACCCTTTCTTTCTACTGCTCCTATTTTCGAAGAGGTACCTTTTTTAGCACTGCAGTAAGATCTTTACCACTCTGATACAGCACAAAGTAGTGCTTTGGAGGAATATGTCAATTAACCCTCTGCCTCCTTTGACCACATCTTTGGTGGGACAAGGCAATACAGTAACAAATGTGGCAACCCACTTGTGTTAACTCGAGGTTTTGCAAGAGGAAAGGCTACTGTACCTTTCAGTGATATTCTTAGCAGTCTGCAGGAAGCGAGCGTGGTCGTTCTCCTTCAGCGACTGTTCAGCCTGAGAGATGAGGGATGTGGAGCGCTCGATGCACTGTTTGCAGTTTGCAATCTGCTGAGCCAGTTTTCTCAACCTCACCACCTTGAGTGGAAACACAAGAAAGCAGTCACATCTCTAAGGTCACAAATCATGATTACATATGCCCTTCCGAGGCAGTGCTGGAATGCAAACGGGGAGTTAAGATGAACGGCTTTGCTGACGAGAGCTTCGTTCACGCTAGCTTGATGGTGAGCCCCATCCTAGCCATGTAACGTTTTCAATAGGTGGCAGGCACAGCACTTCAGCCTCAACATTTTCCACATGGAAAACAACAGGGGGGAGCCAAAACAAGCACAGCTGGCCTATTTTCCAACAGAATAAACGTCATTTCCTGGTACTTTATGCTCACATGATAACTAAGGGATATTTAGATAACAGTTCCCCTGAAGAGATGAGATCTGTGTCAAAGGCAGCTTACAGCTAACTACTTTTTTCATAGAGGTTTGGTTTTCTTTTTCATAGAATCAACCAGGTTGGAAGAGACCTCCAAGATCATCCAGTCTAACCTAGCACCCAGCCATAGCCACTCAACCAGACCATGGCACTAAGTGCCTCAGCCAGGCTTTTCTTCAACACCTCCAGGGATGATGACTCCACCACCTCCCTGGGCAGCCCATTCCAATGCCAATCACTCTCTCTGCCAACAACTTCCTCCTAACATCCAGCCTAGACTTCCCCCAGCACAACTTGAGACTGTGTCCCCTTGTTCTGTTGCTGGTTGCCTGGCAGAAGAGACCAACCCCCACCTGGCTACAACCTCCCTTCAAGTAGTTGTAGACAGCAATGAGGTCCCCCCTGAGCCTCCTCTTCTCCAGGCTAAACACCCCCAGCTCCCTCAACCTCTCCTCATAGGGTTTGTGTTCCAGGCCCCTCACCAGCTTTGTTGCCCTTCTCTGGACACCTTCCAGCACCTCAACATCTTTCTTGACTTGAGGGGCCCAGAACTGGACACAGCACTCAAGGTGTGGCCTGACCAGTGCTGAGTACAGGGAAAGAATCACCTCCTCATCCTACTGGCCACACTGTTCCTGATACTGTTCCTATTGCTGAGGTGAGGTTCATAAAAAACAATCTGACAGAGAACAAACTTGACAGAACAGTCTTGTTCCATTCTTCAAGCAACATATGCCTGCCCTTTTTGTGATGTGTGCTTTTCAAACAGGGCGTTTTCTTGTTGGATATTTTTAACTGGACAAAAGCATGGTAGTGCTGCAGAACTGATTATTACTACTGCAAACACATGTGCTGGAGATAAACACAGCAGATGTGACTGCAGTCTTTGGCTAAAAGGTTAAGGAGGGACACAGCAGGGAGGGGCAGGGACTATCCTCCATTTAAAGGCAATGTTGGCTAATAAAACTTCTAGTTCCTGAAAGGCCTGGGAGTCCTCCCCTTTGTTATCACATCAGGATCATAGTTTGAACAGGAGGAAGAAATAGGAAGGAAATGAAATCATTCTCAAGTTTAGTTAGAAGGTAACAAGGAAAGTGGATTGGCAGAAGCTAACAAGAAAGTGGATTGCCAGAAATATCCACATTTATAACCACAGTAACATTCCCACTCTCAGCAACTAGGGCACAAGCTGTGAAGCTGATGAACTGAATTTCAGATCTGACTTTATTTTAAGCACAGATAAAGGTGTCTTAGTGCACCTCCCCTACAACAGAAACTAGTAGAGGAAAAAAAAATCTCCAGGAATTTTTTCCAAAGTAAAAGAATGCTCAAATTATTACCATCCCATAAAATTAGTGTCCCTTCTAAAGACAGGAGAAAAATTCAGGGAAAGCACAGAGATTTGGATAATGTTTCTGATGAGCTTCTAGGGTAAAGTAATACCAAAGTCTTTTGTCTGACTGCATTTGCAGAGATTACCATTTGATCTGTACCAGTCTAAGCAGGGAAAGGTTCATTGTCATATTAAGCATCTCATCTCTTCATTTACTTATTAAGAAAACAAAGAAAATTAACTGAAATCAATGGCACTTTGTGAGCTTTTAGCATGCCATGATTTGTGAGGTCTACATGCAAGCTATTTTTTTTTTTTTGTTAGCTTCATTCTTTCTTGTATTTTCTTCAAGAGGACAACTGATGATACACTTCAAAAAGGAAGTGTCTCATCTCACACACTGCCTACCCCCTCCCCTTAACAGCAGCAATGACATCTGAACTAAAATGTCCTATGTGGTTTTTTTTCTCTGTTACACACTCTGTAATTTCATAGGGTTTATAGGAGAGGTTAAGGATGGAGCACCATCACATTGCCAGACTTGCATGTCTGAACATGTAACCATTCAACCAAAGCCAGAACTTGGTATCTGAATGCTTCCAGTTCTGTAGCCATAACTATAGCCCTACAGACAAACTCGCCATGCCCTACCCTCCAGGACTCTTAGTCACAGGCTCCCATGAAAGAAGAAACATCAGGCAGAATCTCCTGTGGTTTTTCATATGTATCTCTCAACCCCCTGAAATCTTGCCATATATACAACATTTAGGGAAAAACACTTCAGATCTTTATTGGCCCTCTGTTGGTATCACTTTTGGTTGAACAAAGTTGAACAAAGAATGGGAATTGATTCTAATATCAAACAGACTTGGAGTCAACTGTATTAGAAATCTATTAATCTGGACATTAGAATAGATCCATACAAGAAATACATTTTTTTTCTGGTTTACACAGCTCATGTAGAGCACAAATCCAAATGAATCAGAAGTTTTCTATTTCACAGAAAAAGAGTTGAAACAATAATGCAGAAGGTCTTTTTTTCCCCCCATTTTGGAGGGAATTATACTTTGCCAACAGTATGAAGAAATTCAGGTTCTGTCACACAATGCACAGGACTTGTGGTTTCAAACACATTTCAGTCAGCCTTGCCTACAGGCATTTTATTTCAAGTTAATTGGAATATCCTGACAGCCCCATGAATCATTCAACCTGCTCTTGACTTTACTCCTGTCCTGAGTTTTTCCCACACAAGAAGAGTTTATAATTGACTTAGTTTAGCAGCTAAAGAGTAAACACCATGGACCTAGAAAATAAGAATGCTAATTCAACTCTAATGTGTTTCTGAGTTAACAGGTTGCTAGTAAAATGTGTTGAAACTCAAACACGAGAGCTTTTTCCTTCTCAGTCGGTTTATTGCTAACCTCAGTAATCAGAAATGCAGACTTGACTTCATTTTCTGCAGGGTTTTGAATAGTTTTTGTAGATAAGTTAGACTTCCTATTCTCAAGAATGACCAGGACTGAAACAATTTATGTCATAGCATTTTAACAACGAATGATAGTACAGTATCACAGTATCACACAGTATCACAGTATCATCAGGGTTGGAAGAGACCTCACAGATCATCAAGTCCAACCCTTTACCACAGAGCTCAAGGCCAGACCATGGCACCAAGTGCCACGTCCAATCCTGCCTTGAACAGCTCCAGGGACGGCGACTCCACCACCTCCCCGGGCAGCCCATTCCAGTGTCCAATGACTCTCTCAGGGAAGAACTTTCTCCTCACCTCCAGCCTAAATTTGCCCTGGCGTAGCTTGAGGCTGTGTCCTCTCGTTCTGGTGCTGGCCACCTGAGAGAAGAGAGCAACCTCCTCCTGGCCACAACCTCCCCTCAGGTAGTTGCAGACAGCAATAAGGTCACCCCTGAGCCTCCTCTTCTCCAGGCTAACCAATCCCAGCTCCCTCAGCCTCTCCTCGTAGGGCTGTGCTCAAGGCCTCTCCCCAGCCTCGTCGCCCTCCTCTGGACACGCTCAAGCATCTCAATGTCCCTCCTAAACTGGGGGGCCCAGAACTGAACACAGTACTCAAGGTGTGGTCTAACCAGTGCAGAGTACAGGGGCAGAATGACCTCCCTGCTCCTGCTGACCACACCATTGCTGATGCAGGCCAGGATGCCACTGGCTCTCTTGGCCACCTGGGCACACTGCTGGCTCATGTTCAGGCAGGTATCAATCAGTATCCCCAGATCCCTCTCTGTCTGGCTGCTCTCCAGCCACTCCGACCCCAGCCTGTATCTCTGCATGGGGTTGTTGTGGCCAAAGTGCAGCACCCTGCACTTGGAGCTATTGAACCCCATCCCATTGGACTCTGCCCATCTGTCTAAAATGTTCATGTAGGTAATTGCTGGCCATGATATCAAATGTTGTGACATTGTGAAAGTGAAAACTGTGGGGAAAATGCTCTCAGACATGTTACCTGTGAAGGAATCATTAACCAGCCATAGTTTAATTATCACTCACAGGTGGTGATGTAATTGCTATGTTCATCCTTAAAAACAAGAGTCACATGTAGCAAGGGAAATGCCAAATAAACTGTTAAGGTCTAGCATACTAATTCTGATATATTCCATTCCTCTTTACATGAAAGTAGCAGTAGCCCAGGACTACAAGACTACATAAGGACTTTCATTGAAAAAAAAATTATAGTAATAGTACCTGAAGTCAAAAAGCTGCAAACATGAGGAAGCAGTGTTGACATACTTGTGGTCTAAAGGAGAAAAGCTTTTACCTTTCCTTCCTTGATTTTGGTTCCAATTATTTGTCGTCTTTGCTGGATTATTTCAATGAGCTGGTCACATTCTTCCATCAGCTTGGTTTCTTGGCGGGATGCATTTACCTAGAAAGCAAATAATTATGAGTAGTAAACTTAAAAATAAAAGAAAATTTCCTTTTTCCTTCCCCCCCCCCCCCCCCATTTGAAAAACTGTAATTGCTAAAATGTTTGTTTTGGCTTCCCCCCCCCCCCCCCCCCCCCCCATTTGAAAAACTGTAATTGCTAAAATGTTTGTTTTGGCTCCCCCCCCCCCCCCCTTCCTCTCTGTGTAATTTATGTGTCATTTTATTTTCCATGTCTTAGATTGTGTAAAATACTGAAGTGAGTCTAAGTGATTTGTTCATAGGAGACAGGACTTGCAAATAGATACTTGAACCGTGCTAAATAGAATCATAGAATCATAGAATCAACCAGGTTGGAAGAGACCTCCAAGATCATCCAGGCCAACCTAGCACCCAGCCCTATCCAATCAACTAGACCATGGCACTAAGTGCCTCAGCCAGGCTTTGCTTGAAGACCCCCAGGGACGGTGCCTCCACCACCTCCCTGGGCAGCCCATTCCAATGGGAAATCACTCTCTCTGTGAAGAACTTCTTCCTAATATCCAGCCTATACTCATCAGGTATTTCTAATTCAAGTATGAAAAGCCTGTGAATACACAGTGATGTCAGTTATAGTGGACATCGCTGAGAAGCGAAAGCTCTTCAGGAGCTGCTTAACACATCACAGTTCCAAGCTGTATATAGAACTGCAGGGAATACTAATGCACAAAACAGCACAAGTACTGGATCATATGGTCCATTTGGTGTAGTGTCCTGCCTCTGGCTGCTGCAAGTGCCAGCATATGCTAGCAAAGCATCTTAGAAGTACATTCCAATACGCCTGATGATTCCCATTAATATGTTCTCATCCTCCAACAATTCGCAGTTCAGAGTCCTCTTGAACCAGACACAATTTCTCCATCATTACTAATCCTCAGAAGTGCTATTTATTTAGTATCTCTTTCAACCCTTGTAAACTTTAAGTATCTCCACTATCCCCCACCACTGAGGACCACAGCTTCATAGAATCATAGAATCATATAATCAATCAGGTTGGAAGAGACCTCCAAGATCATCCAGTCCAACCTAGCACCCAGCCCTAGCCAGTCGACCAGACCATGGCACTAAGTGCCTCATCCAGGCTTTTCTTCAACACCTCCAGGGACAGTGACTCCACCACCTCCCTGGGCAGCCCATTCCAATGCCAATCATTCTCTCTGCCAACAACTTCCTCCTAACATCCAGCCTAGACTTCCCCCAGCACACCTTGAGACTGTGTCCCCTTGTTCTAATTCACAGCTTAATTCACAGACAAGTGAACAGTCTCCTTTTGAACCTGCCTCCTTCCAGCTACTTACATTACTTTCACAACATTTGATTTGCTGAATTTAACACTTGAAAATGTTGTTTATTATTTTCAGTGCCTACACAGTGGTTCCTGAAGGGTTCCAATAACCCAGTGGCACTACCAAGTCGTGTTCATTGACTGCCTTTATTATTATCACCACTTTGCCACAGCAACAGATCAGAAAACAGTAGTTGTACTCAGGTAGTTTTCTACAGTACAAACATAGGAGCTAGTGAAACAGGTTTTAGTATTAAAAAACCTCACCAAGTGTATTACCTTTCTATAGAAAACGTTGACCTCTGTACAAAATAAGAAAAATTAAACTAGAAAAGTCTTGGTTCTTAGCTGAAAAAGTTTTGTTTCTGGGGGAGGGGACAGACTTTTTCAGTGAAAAGTCAGTACTCTGCACCACAAGAAGAAACTGCTTCTCTACCACCAGCAGTAGCTGACATGTACGTGCAAAGAGTCAGAAAAGAAGTGCAAAAAGTTGTCATCACAGTTGGAAGAAAAGTTTAAAGAGCAAATTTCAGAGCTGTTTCCATATACACTTTGCCAAGAGGATAAAGCAGTCTTCATAGAATCATAGAATCATAGAATCGACCAGGTTGGAAGAGACCTCCAAGATCATCCAGGCCAACCTAGCACCCAGCCCTAGCCAGTCAACTAGACCATGGCACTAAGTGCCTCATCCAGGCTTTTCTTGAACACTTCCAGGGACAGTGCCTCCACCACCTCCCTGGGCAGCCCATTCCAATGCCAATCACTCTCTCTGTGAAGAACTTCTTCCTAATATCCAGCCTATACCTACCATGGCACAACTTGAGACTGTGTCCCCTTGTTCTATTGCTGGTTGCCTGGGAGAAGAGACCAACCCCACCTGGCTACAATGTCCCTTCAGGTAGTTGTAGACAGTAATAAGATCACCCCTGAGCCTCCTCTTCTCCAGGCTAAACAGGCCCAGCTCCCTCAACCTCTCCTCATAGGGTTTGTGCTCCAGGCCCCTCACCAGCTTTGTTGCCCTTCTCTGGACATGTTCCAGCACCTCAACATCTTTCTTGAATTGAGTGGCCCAGAACTGGACCTGACCTAGAGCCATGTCACCTTTTCCACTGGGCTAGTCAAAGCTAGTGGTGAACAACAGGCAACAGCTGCAGGCGACAGGGAACTGTATTTCTCCCTTTGGTTATTTTTCAGTCTGATGAGCCTCTTGATCTGCTTTAGCCTTCTTTCATTTATTCCAGGGCTGTGTTTAAACATGCATTTACCTGTAAGCACATTGTGGAGCTCATTAAGATTAAGCAAATGCTTATAGGTCTACATTTGGACCATGGCCAGTTTTACAAACCACCTTATGTGAAATACATTGTGTCCTCCAGGCAGAGGGGACCTGTGTACAAAGGGCTGCTTTCATTAAGGTTTTGGGTTATCCTTTTCAAACTTTCATAACATTAAAATTTGATTGCATATTTTGCATGCTTCATTATTAATTATCAAGACACCTTAATGAAGATATCTTAACCTTCCAGGGGGTTGGGCTTGATGATTTCTAGAGATTCCTTGCAAGCCCTATCATTCTATGAATAGTATAAAGAGAAAATAACATTTGTTTCTGGAAGGAGTCTACACACACTGGGTGAAGATGTAGGAAGTACTTCTACTGTGCAGGTTTAGGTGCCTGTTTATAACCTTATTTTAGCTATTTGCTCTGTGTGGCCTTCTATCACAGTCTACATGGAGAACAAGGCTATGTGCCAGTGTCTCTCCAGTTCATGCTCAGGGAGCCAAGAGGAACTAATCAATCAATGCTATCCCTCCCATTTGCCCTCTTCTCAAATCCCACTGCCCTGACTGCATGCACTCCTCCCTCCTGTCACGCACTGTGCTTTGGTGTGAAATTCTGCAGAGCTGTTTTCAGCAAGCCATCCAGCTCCAAAATTTCCTCACTGCCAACTCCAGGTTTACCAGTGGACTGAAATTCCACCAAAGAGCAGGGAATCCCAAATGGGCTCAGCCAACGGTAACAACCACATCCAGCACATGGACACAGCTCCTCTGTGTCAACACAGAGGTCTGCTCATGCCAGAGCTAACTTAGGCACTTAGTTACGGTAACACTTTGCAGGATTTTCCCACTCAGAGTGTTATTTCTATGACCACTTACATCACAAATTCATTTTGTTGAGTAGATCTAATTAATCTTTGGCGTAACTGTAATGAAATATGGAGTTATAAGAAGGTTAGGTCAACATTGATCTATTTAATGCTCTGGTTGGTTTGAATAACAACACATCAATTGAATTTTAACTTTAAAAACTCTAAAGTAAGAAGCACAAAGTGCTTGGGAAAATTCTTTGGCTTTCTTCTGCACTAACTGCAGACTTTTTCTTTGAAATCTAAAAAATATACTCTTCTGTAAACTTCACTGGAAGAATTTCCAACTTTACAGCTTGCAAAAGCTTATTAAAGGTGAAAAGAATAACCCCCCCCAAATTATGTGATGCATATGAGCTTTGTATGAGAAAAAAAAACACCCCAACACTTAATCTGGGGACTTCTCTCAAATTGAAAGACATCTTAATCAGATTTTCAGCCTACAAGGCCTCTGATTCAGTAATAACTTTATAATTGAGCACATGAGTAACTTTAAGTGCACCATATTACCTGTGGCCCTAAAGGGACTATTTTGTGAGATTACCATTGCATATTATTTACTCCTGTGTTTCTGCAGAGCCGTATGTCAAACCAAAGAGCCACAGGCATGGAGCAGGATTCCACTGTTCAGGTGCTACAGAAATACCAGAATAAGTCTCTGCCTTCTGCTTGAGTCCTTTGATGAGTAGCAACCTTGACTTCCACCTGGGGCTGACCAAAGAATGAAAGTTTTGTTTGATAGAGGAGGCTCAGGGGGGACCTCATTGGTATCTACAACTACCTGAAGGGAGGTTGTAGCCAGGTGGGGGTTGGTCTCTTCTCCCAGGTAACCAGCAACAGAACAAGGGGACACAGTCTCAAGTTGTGCTGGGGGAAGTATAGGCTGGATGTTAGGAAGAAGTTCCTGCCAGAGAGAGTGATTGGCATTGGAATGGGCTGCCCAGGGAGCCCAAGGTGACTCCAGGGTGGAGTCACCGTCCCTGGAAGTGTTCAAGAGAAGACTGGACGAGGCACTTAGTGCCATGGTCTAGTTGACTGGCTAGGGCTGGGTGCTAGGTTGGCCTGGATGATCTTGGAGGTCTCTTCCAACCTGGTTGATTCTATGGTTCTATGATTTTACATTTTACATTTACTTGAAGTTTTACATTCTATATTTTTCCACCTTAAAACCTTCAAGGCAAGGTTGGACGTGGCACTTGGTGCCATGGTCTAGCCTTGAGCTCTGTGGTAAAGGGTTGGACTTGATGATCTGTGAGGTCTCTTCCAACCCTGATGATACTGTGATACTGTGATCTCTTTCCAAGGAGTTCATGAAAAGAAAATGAGAACTGCATCAGAAGTGTGTGGAAACTCTCACTCACTTTGGTTATGGGAGGGTCTGAATGATGCAGAGAGCACACTTAAATCTGCATTTCCTTCATCTCAGTTGGATGTTGACTCCTTAATCTGAGATGTGTATTGCCAGAGAGTTTATTCTGTACCTGGGGACATCTTTCTGTAGAAAATGTCTCTGACATCAGTACACCAAGGAATTCTTTAAAAATCCATGTCCACAACTGTTTAAAACCTAAACTATGTGTTTCTTTGGTATCATTCTTAGAAGCATCTCTTCCACGCTGAGGAAGAGGAGGCCCTGTTACAATTGGAATGGGCTGCCCAGGGAGGTGGTGCAGCCACTGTCCCTGGAGGTGTTCAAGAAAGGCCTGGATGAGGCACTTAGTGCCATGGTCTAGTTGATTGGATAGGGCTGGGTGCTAGGTTGGACTGGATGATCTTGGAGGTCTCTTCCAATCTGCTTGATCCTATGATTCTATAAAAGATGATTCTACTGCAAAAAACAAGCAGTAAAGATTCTTTCTAGTCCTGCTGCTTTTGTGGAGAATTCATTCCTATTTCTGTAATATCCTTTGAGCACAAACAGTTTACTGAAAAAAACATTAATTTCAGGGTTCTTGCCAGGTTTTCCAGACAGATGGAGAGGGGCTGCCAGCCTTTACCTTGGGAACAAACAGACAAAAAACAAACCCAAGCAAAAATCAAACAAAATAAACCGAAAAGAAAAAAAAAAGAAGAAGAAGAAAGTAGAAAGAAGAAAGAAGAAAGGAGAAAGGAGAAAGGAGAAAGGAGAAAGGAGAAGGAAGAAAGAAGAAAGAAGAAAGAAGAAAGAAGAAGAAGGAAGAAGATGAAGTAAGAAGAAGAAGGAAGAAGAAGAAGGAAGAAAGAAGAAGGAAGTAGAAGGAAGAAAGAAGAAGAAAGTAGAAGAAAGAAGAAGAAAGAAGAAGAAAGAAGAAGAAAGAAGAAAAGAAAAAGGAGGTTCCTCAGATGTCTGACAAGGAGCTGGAAGCAAGCCCTCTAGACCCACAGGGAGAGCAGGCCAGCTGTTTTCAGCTCCTCAAGCTGAGAACTGCTTTAGAAAACACTCTGCTCTCTGCAGAGGCTTCCTTGGCTTTCATCTTCAGAGACCTGAGTGCAGTTGCAGCTTAGGTCATAAGAAATTGAACACGGTGGTTTCAAAGTCCCCAGCAGATGTTTGGCAAATCAGAGAACTACAACATAGCTGGTGGTTCATGGCTACACAGAAGCTTCTATTGCTAATTCAAAGGGTGTCACAGAAGGCTAGGTTCATAACCATGGAAACTTCCTCATCTAATATACTGGAAGCAAAGGACATTACAGTATCCTGGCGGAATTTTCCTTGCAGGGGCAAAAGTTTTCCTCTCAGATTTCTCATGGGTAAAGCAAATTTTGTCCATTAAGTGGAAGTGCACATGGGTCTCATTGGCAAATAATTTCTAAAACACAAGTGAAATAAGACATCCTAAATTGGAGATGGGTTGCCTTTTCTTAGACTACACTGTCTGGGAGAAATTAATCCAAATCAGGCTGATTTTAATTCACTGTAGCCAGGTGGGGTTGGTCTCTTCTCCCAGGCAAGCAGCAACAGAACAAGGGGACACAGTCTCAAGTTGTGCTGGGGGAGGTCTAGGCTGGATGTTAGGAGGAAGTTGTTGCCAGAGAGAGTGATTGGCATTGGAATGGGCTGCCCAGGGAGGTGGTGGAGTCACCGTCCCTGGAGGTGTTGAAGAAGAGACTGGCTGAGGCACTTAGTGCCATGGTCTGGTTGACTGGCTAGGGCTGGGTGCTAGGTTGGCCTGGATGATCTTGGAGGTCTCTTCCATCCTGGTTGATTCTATGATTCTATGAAAACATTCCTTTCCCTTTATGGATGGTTAGACTGAATGTCAGCCATGGAGTCAAACTTCTCTAATTTCACATCTCTTTTTGATATGACAGGTTTTGCATTGTAGTCTTTTGTAGAGCAAAAGCAACTCTTGGAACAGAGCTTTTTCAGACTATATTTACCCTATGTGTAAAACTGATTTTATCTATTATGACAGACTGTGCCTTTGGAAATATGTGATATTAATCAGCTTGCCATCTGAATGGATCATCTAGATCTTTATTCAGAATTGAAACAAGAGGAAGGAATGGTCATCTTGCATTTCAAGTCTGCTAGAGGCTCTGTTTTTGTTTGCATTCCACATCTATCTCTATCCAAGAGACCTGCGTTTAGAGGTAGTCTCAGAGCAGGTTAAACAAAGGTCAGGGCAAAAATACAGCAACTTACTCTGGCTACTTAGGAATTTTGTGAATGAAGGATCAGTTTGGCCAGGACAGCTAAAGCACTTAGAGATAGACTGATAAGGCTATCTGACCCACTCTTGACTAAAAGTAAACCTCTTTTACAAGTTTGAAATACTCATGTTACTTATTAAAATAGCATTCTGATTTTTTTTGTTCTCCCACTGTGCTTTGAAGCACATCATTAAGAAACTAAGCAGCAAGACACTCAGCACTCCTCTGGTGACATTTACAATCTCATCACATATAAAACCCAACCCAACCCAAAAGACACCCAACGAAGCCCTCCAAACCCCCAAAAGAACGCCAAACAAAAAAGGAACCAAACTGCTTTGATAAGATTTCCATTGAAATGAAAAATAAATAGACAAATAAATTCAAATGATCTGGGGAAAAAAAAAGCTACTCCTGAAATGCTTGTACTGACAGCTGTAAAACCCAGAGGCTAGGCTTGCTTCACTGCACCACGTATCGTTTCTATAAGACACAAAGGCAGCATCACCTTGAAACCACAGCAAACATTTCTTGGCCACTGTGGCCAGCTGGGGAAATGGCTGGGCTGAGCACACCTAGCTGATATGGATGTTGTATTAGGTGCACAGGAAGCAAGGAGATAAACACAGTGGGAAGGGCTGAAAAGGAGGCTTTTGGCAGTAATGAGGCTTAAGATCAGATTAAGCTGTTTGCGAATCTAAGCCCTAAGAGGGATGTAGCTTTTGAGATGCAGCAAAAGTGTCATATTAAGAATGAATTTCTCAGTCTTTTGGGTTATTTTTGTCCTTTATGCTAGTCCTTTCTTTGAACTTATGGAAATGTTTTGGGTTTCCTTAATTTAACAAAATTTATCCATTGTTTTTTGTTTTGTTATGTTTTTTCCTGCTGACATGAAGCCTTTGATTCATGCTGAGCAAAATATTCCACTGGGTATGTTTCATTTAGGGTTCAAAAACAAAAACAATTAAATAATCACTGAAGTTCAAAGGGATGACTGTCCTTTGATGAAGGTGAAGCCAATGCCCTGTAATGAACAGTTTAGTGCTTAGAACTTCCATCCAGGATCTGAGGTGTTGAGCCCAGTGTTTAACGTATTCAGTAGAAGACTCATTCATTTGCTGTCCTTGCTATTCTGATAGCTATTAGGCAGAGAAAGGAGGATGCCAAGAGAATTTTGTTCCCACATATGTCTCAAAGACAGAGGGTCACAACAAGTTATATTTTCTGATTGCAGGCAAGAAATGTTATCTGCTGCATTAGTTAAACAGTGATTATCACTGAACTAAACCTCACTTTCTAGTCTAAGGACAAAGTTTTGTAGGTCTATCAACGTAGCAACAATGTGAACACCTGCATATACATTAATCCATCACTTAGCAGCAGTCATGACTAAATGGGTAGGTCCCTGAGGACTGAGGGTTAGCAAATGTGACACCCATCTACAAGAAAGGCCAAAAGGAGGATCGAGGGAACTACAGACCTAGGAGTCTGACTCTGATGCCAGAGAATGTCATGGAGCAGATCCTCTTGGATGCCATTATGTACATATATAGGTAGGACAACAAGGTGATCAAGTTTAGTCATCATGCATTTATGAAAGGGTAAGTCCTGCTTGATGAACCTAATCTCCTTCTATGACAAGATGACATGTCTAGTGGAGGAGGGAAAGGTTGTGGATGTTGTCTACTTGGACTTCCATAAAGCCTTTGACACTGTTTCTCACAGCATTCTCATAAGACACCTCACTGCTCATGGCTTGGATGGGTGTATGCTCTGCTGGGTAAAACACTGTCTGGCTGGTTGGATCCAAAGCATGGAATTAAATTCAGCTGGTGGTAAGTGACAAGTGATGTTCCTCAGAGTTCAGTACTGAGACCACTTCTGTTTAACATCTATCGATGATCTTGGTCATAGAACCATAGAATCATAGAATCAACCGGGTTGGAAGAGACCTCCAAGATCATCCAGGCCAACCTAGCACCCAGCCCTAACCAATCAACATGGCACTAAGTGCCTCATCCAGGCTTTTCTTGAAGACCCCCAGGGACGGTGCCTCCACCACCTCCCTGGGCAGCCCATTCCAATGGGAAATCACTCTCTCTGGGAAGAACTTCTTCCTAATATCCAGCCTAGACCTACCCTGGCACAACTTGAGACTGTGTCCCCTTGTTCTGTTGCTGGTTACCTGGGAGAAGAGGCCACCCCCCACCTGGCTACAATGCCCCTTCAGGTAGTTGTAGACAGTAATAAGATCACCCCTGAGCCTCCTCTTCTCCAGGCTGCACACCCCCAGCTCCCTCAGCCTCTCCTCATAGGATTTGTGCTCATAAGATAGAGTGCAACCTCAGTAAGACTGTGGATGACACCAAACTGAGTAGAAGTATTGATCTGCTTTAGGATAAGGAAGGCTCTGCAGAGGAATCTGGACAGGGTGGATTGATGGGGAAAGGTCAGTTGTATGAGCTTCAACAAGGTCATGTGCCAGGTCCTGCACTTGGGCCACAATAGCTACAGGCAACTCTACAGACCTGGGGAAGAGTAGCTGGAAAACTGTTTGGTGAAAAGGGACCTGTGACTGCTGAGCGACAAGTGACTGAATATGAGCCAGCAGTGTGCCCAGGTAGCCAAGAAGGCCAATAGCTTCCTGGCTTGTATTAGAAATAGTGTGGCCAACAGGACCAGGGAAATGATCATCCCTCTATACCATCCCATTGGTGAGGCCACACCTTGAGTACTGTATTGAGTTTTGGACACCTCAATACAAGAAAGACATTGAGAAACTGGAGTGTGTCCAGAGAAAAGCAGCTAAGCTGCTAAAGGGTCTAGAGAACAAGTCTTATGAGAGGCACCTGAGGGGACTGGAGTTGATTACTCTTAAGATATAGTGGTTTAAGGCTTACTGGAATATTCTAAGAAGAGAAACTGGTACTTTCCTGAAAGTTCAGTGCAGAATCTGAATGAACAGGCCATTGGTTGTAAAAGAATAATAAAGTCTATATCATTCACTGGTTCACTAAGAGGTATAAAAAGGCAATGTATGAACAATGTGCTCTTCTTGGCTCTTGGGCACCAGCTCTCTTTGCTTCTCTAACTAACAGTGACTGACCAGATAACAGGTTGCTTCTCTAACTAACAGTGACTGACCAGATAACAGGTGGGATTTGCTGTTGTTTTCTGTCTGAGGAGAGAGAGGGTGGTGCTGGCCCCTTCTGGGACTTCTTTGTCCAGAGGGACTGAGGTAGATTGGATTTCTGTATTACATCTAAGCAGTATATAATTGTAAATACATGTAAATATGTTGTGTATATATGCTTGTAAACTTGGCTTTGCTGTAAATACAGCTTTATCTTACTTCCAACCCATCTGAGCTGGTCTGATAGATTTGAATTATTTTTTTTTTTGGAGGGGAAGAAGGAAGTTCCTAACCCACCACAGAAGAAAAGGAGGCAGAGAGGAAACGTTATTGCCCTTTACAACTACCTGAAGGGTAGGTCAGGTGAATGTTGATCTCTTCTCCCAGGTAACTAGTGATAGAAGAAGAGGGAATGGCCTCAAGCTGCAGCAGGGGAGTTTAGTTTGGACATTAGGAAAAGTTTATTCACTCAAAGGGTTGTCAGACATTGGAACAGACTGCCCAGAAAGGTGACGAAGTTGCCATCTCCATATGTGTTTAAAAGCCAAGTAGATGTGCTCAGTAGTGGAATTGGTAGAGTAGGGTTAATGGCTGGATTTGATGGTCTGGAAGGCCTTTGACAATCTAAGTGATTCTACAGCTCTCTGTGAGACAGAGGGAGATATGGAGTGAACAGAAACTGGCTGCCTTAACAGGTTAATGGCAAGCACAGCTATTAGCTTGTATGTAATCTGTGTGTCCTGCTATCACAATTCTGACTCTGGCTCCCTGGAGTTACAAAACAGTTGTAAGTGCAGCAACATTCCAGCACAGGTCTTATCTGTACACAAAATGTATGCATAAATTCAGTTTTATATACACATATATATGCCAAATTATACATGCAATTAGTCATTTGTTAAAACAATTATTTAGGGAAACAATATTTGACTACTAAAGCTAGTGGTGCCATGGTCTAGCCTTGGGCACTGTGGTAAAGGGTTGGACTTGATGATCTGTGAGGTCTCTTCCAACCTTGGTGATACTGTGATACTGTGATACTGTGATAGTTCATTCTGGGCATGCAGCTTCAGACTCTCTTAAATAAATATTCTGTATTTCCATAGGACATGTAGCTTTTTTTTTTGGCCAGTTTTTGTTTCTCAAATGTCTCTTTTCTCTAATGCTATAAAAAACTACGTCTGACTAAAGCTTACCTGAGATTTTCACTCCAATCAGCTTTTCTGAGTGGAATTAGATGTAGAACTGTAGTAATCAGAAATCAAAAGTAGATCATGCTATGTATTTAACCTATGTAATGTTAATAGAGAAAAGTGTCTCTTGTAGCTTTTCTCATTAGAAACCATCTTAGGAATAACATGCTATAAAATCCTCCTTTGGGTTTTATGCACATCATGAAATTTGCTAATTAGTCTCTTACTGAGTGTACAAAGTCCCAGTCTCCTTCAAGTCATATTTTCCTATTTCATGAACAAAAAAAAATGTCAGTTACTTTTAGCACTGAAATGTAGCAAAGAAATGTAGCTGCTGAACAAATATGTTCACCCAAATGGAAGGCATTGGGGTAGATGAGAAACCAGCTTTCAGGGCAGCTACTTTCCATGTTATACACCTCCCATATTTTGCAATGACAGTAAACCCATGCCCCTTTTCCTAGTACTTTAATACCCAGCAAAGCAGATTCCTTATTCCAAATTACTGATGACTATGAAGGTGATTTTCTTTCCACCTAAATTTTCCTACTGAGAGCTTTCCACCTTGCTTGGGCTTGACTAAGATGGTCATAAATAAAAAGAAGTGAGTACCATGAAACTTAGTGAACACAGAGTACTTAGTATCTTTTATTCATAGAATCATAGAATCAACCAGGTTGGAAGAGACCTCCAAGATCATCCAGGCCAACCTAGCACCCAGCCCTAGCCAGTCAACTAGACCATGGCACTAAGTGCCTCAGCCAGGCTTTGCTTGAAGACCCCCAGGGACGGTGCCTCCACCACCTCCCTGAGCAGCCCATTCCAATGGGAAATCACTCTCTCTGTGAAGAACTTCTTCTTAACATCCAGCCTATACCTACCCTGGCACAACTTGAGACTGTGTCCCCTTGTTCTATTGCTGGTTACCTGGGAGAAAAGGCCACCCCCCACCTGGCTTGTCACTGACAATATTGTTTGAGTGTCCTCAGGGAATCACACAAACAGCCAAGTTTTGACTTTGCAGTCCTCCAAGTAATAGAAATGCTGTATGTACCTTATATAAAAACTGACAGAAACAGTTTGTCATAAAATTTGAAGAAGTTATCTTGTAGCTGAAACTCAAATTCTCATTTTATTGTGGGAACTTAACATCTCTCCACTGAAGAAAGACAGAGAACTGGGTCTGGGGTGATGGAGCACTGGAACAGGCTGCCCAGAGAGGTTGTAGAGTCTCCTTCTCTGGAGACTGTCATAACATACCTAAATGCATTCCTGTGCTGTCTGCCCTAGGTGACTCTGCTTTGGCTTCCATGATCTCTGCAAGTCCCTTTCAACATCTAAAATTCTGTGTTTCTGTGACTATTGATTATTTATCCACCCAGTTAATTTCTTTTTTGAGTAGCTATGCACAAAGAAAAAACAAAACAACCCAAGCAAGCAGACAAAAACCAAAGAAAACCACAAGAAAACCCACCAAGTGCTGCCATCCTCACTTTTTGACCTGCTGTTACAGTGATTTAAAATGTTATCTGACATATGTGAGTGTTCATAGAATCATAGAATCAACCAGGTTGGAAGAGACCTCCAAGATCAGCCAGTCCAACCTAGCACCCAGCCCTAGCCACTCAACTAGACCATGGCACTAAGTGCCTCATCCAGGCTTTTCTTCAACACCTCCAGGGACGGTGACTCCACCACCTCCCTGGGCAGCCCATTCCAATGCCAATCACTCTCTCTGGCAACAACTTCCTCCTAACATCCAGCCTAGACCTCCCCCGGCACAACTTGAGACTGTGTCCCCTTGTTCTGTTGCTGGTTGCCTGGCAGAAGAGACCAACCCCCACCTGGCTACAGCCTCCCTTCAGGTAGTTGCAGACAGCAATGAGGTCCCCCCTGAGCCTCCTCTTCTCCAGGCTGCACACCCCCAGCTCCCTCAACCTCTCCTCATAGGGTTTGTCTTCCAGGCCCCCCACCAGCTTTGTTGCCCTTCTCTGGACACCTTCCAGCACCTCAACATCTCTCTTGAATTGAGGGGCCCAGAACTGGACACAGCACTCAAGGTGTGGCCTGACCAGTGCTGAGTACAGGGGAAGAATAACCTCCCTTGTCCTACTGGCCACACTGTTCCTGATGCAGGCCAGGATGCCATTGGCTCTCTTGGCCACCTGGGCACGCTGCTGGCTCATCTTCAGCTTACTATCTACCAGTACCCCCAGGTCCCTTTCCTCCTGGCTGCTCTCCAGCCACTGTCCCCAGCCTGTAGTGCTGCTTGGGGTTGTTGTGGCCAAAGTGCAGAACCCTGCACTTGGCCTTGTTCAATCTCATCCCAGTGTGCGTGCCAGCAAAATAAATGGTCTGTCAATAGATTCCTTTTTTCTTTCTTCCCTCCCCAGATGATTATATAACATGGCTTTTAAAAAACCCAACACCCTTTGACACACACAAACCCACATTTTAAATGAGAACCTTATACTGCAGGTTAGCCTGCAGCAGATCTTTACAAGTGAGGTAGAAACTGAGCATTTCCATTGCAAACAGAAAGCAAAGGATGCAGCAGTCTGAGGGTTACACAACCAGGAGAAAATGCCTTCCTTTCCTTAGAAAACCATAAATGAATTTGCAGCAGTGTCCAACATTTGCTTCCTATGAGGTTTGGTGACTTGAGAACAAAACAAAGCCAACAGAGCGAGATACAGATGTTATAAAGCTGTCTACAAGCAAAACCTATTTCCTTTCTCCTCCCTCCTTCTTAATTGCTCCAATTTTCCCTCCAGCTGAATTCAGATTACATTTCTGCCCAACAGATGAGAGAAGCTTCATGGTATTGGCTACATAATAGACTTTTAATCATGTATTTCCTAGAAGAGATGATCTAGATGTCTGCAGAAGCCTCACACATTCACTGAAACAAAGTGCCTTAGAAACTATGGCAGAGAAGCAAATTCACTGTGATGTAGTACTTTGTCAGCCAGAGGAACCTGCAGCACTAAATCCAAGAGGAGAATCCAAATGCTTACAGCATTAAATTCTACCCTGATACAACAGCAAAGCATCTCAATTCAGATCTGCATACAGCTGGAAAAGGCACAAGCCTGCAGAATAGGCAGCATTTGGTCCCCGTTACTTCACATGTAGCAGGCATGCAGGGGAGGGTAGAAGTGCTGCAGCAGCAGGCAGGCAGGTAGGGAGGGGTGCCAAAGGTCACCCTGGGACACTGCCATGATGACACCTCTCCAGCACACAGCAGGAAGAGGGGAGGCCTTGCAAAAGGTTAGATTTGCCACGGGGATGGTATCACCCAGGGATTAATTGGTATTCACATACCCTAGGCCTGTCAATCACAATTTTACAGCAAGGTTTGTGGAAGATTTGTTCAAGGTTCCCATAGAAATTTGGAGATATTCACCTGAGCAATTTTCATGGCAAGTTTGTTACAAGCAAATTACTGCAGCCTATAGCAGCGCTACAGGCTGGGGACAGAGTGGCTGGAGAGCAGCCAGGAGGAAAGGGACCTGGGGGTACTGATAGATAGTAAGCTGAAGATGAGGCAGCAGTGTGCCCAGGTGGCCAAGAGAGCCAATGGCATCCTGGCCTGCATCAGGAACAGTGTGGCCAGTAGGACAAGGGAGGTTATTCTTCCCCTGTACTCAGCACTGGTCAGGCCACACCTTGAGTGCTGTGTCCAGTTCTGGGCTCCTCAATTCAAGAGAGATGTTGAGGTGCTGGAACGTGTCCAGAGAAGGGCAACAAAGCTGGTGAGGGGCCTGGAACACAAATCCTATGAGGAGAGGCTGAGGGAGCTGGGAGTGTTTAGCCTGGAGAAGAGGAGGCTCAGGGGTGATCTTATTACTTTCTACAACTACCTGAAGGGAGGCTGTAGCCGGGTGGGGGTTGGTCTCTTCTCCCAGGTAACCAGCAACAGAACAAGGGGACACAGTCTCAAGTTGTGCCAGGGTAGGTATAGGCTGGATGTCAGGAAGAAGTTCTTCACAGAGTGATTGGCATTGGAATGGGCTGCCCAGGGAGGTGGTGGAGGCACCGTCCCTGGGGGTCTTCAAGCAAAGCCTGGCTGAGGCACTTAGTGCCATGGTCTAGTTGATTGGATAGGGCTGGGTGCTAGGTTGGCCTGGATGATCTTGGAGGTCTCTTCCAACCTGGTTGATTCTATGATTCTATGATTCACCCAGTGGGACAGGATCCAGACAATGCATCTTCTTCCTGGGCTGAGGCTGAGAGCTTGTACCTAGACTGTTAAATTTATGGCAGAGCATAAATATTTACCTCACTTCCTTTCCCCTCAAAGATCTCCTCTTTAGTAGCTCCTGAACTAAGCAGCTGCTTTCCTGACACACACAAGCATCTTTATGGATTTATAAGAGCCACATGCTGCTTTAGCCCCATTCCAGAGGGTTCTCTTGTTGGGTGAACGCCCACAGAACGTAAAGATGAAACTCTCCAGGATGGGTTTTAATGCTATTTTAAAAAGAGTATTCTACAGATAGCATGAGATATGTGAATGCTGTGAGCCAGGACTTCAAATAAACATTTTTCAGATAAGCAGCCATTTCTGTTCTATTTTTTCAGACTATGAGGAAAATTGTATTTCCCTCTCTTAGAATCATAGAATCAACCAGGTTGGAAGAGACCTCCAACATCATCCAGTCCAGCCTAGCACCCAGCCCTAGCCAGTCAACTAGACCATGGCACTAAGTGCCTCAGCCAGGCTTTGCTTGAACACCTCCAGGGATGGTGACTCCACCACCTCCCTGGGCAGCCCATTCCAATGCCAATCACTCTCTCTGCCAACAACTTCTCCTAACATCCAGCCTAGACTTCCCCCAGCACAACTTGAGACTGTGTCCCCTTGTTCTGTTGCTGGTTGCTTGGCAGAAGAGACCAACCCCCACCTGGCTACAATGTCCCTTCAGGTAGTTGTAGACAGCAATGAGGTCTGCCCTGAGCCTCCTCTTCTCCAGGCTGCACAACCCCAGCTCCCTCAGCCTCTCCTTAGAGGGTTTCATCCTGGCAATCAGTTTATCATTTTATGCCCCAACCCTGCTGTCCCCAAGAAGGCAGCCACAGCCTCCTTCCCTAAACAAAATGAGGAGCAGAGCTGGCTTACCACAGCCAACCCAGCCAGCTGCCCTGAGGGAAGGACTGCTCTGCAGAAAGCAGCCTGGCCAAAGGCATGACCTGTCATCATCTCCAAGGAAGAACAACAAAGCTTTGCTGATTAACAGCCTTCAGGGTTTCTGCAAACCCAAGAAATGACAGACAGGATTATAGAGGAAGGGAGAGCAGAAAGATGGGAAAATGAGTGGAAAACAAAAAACACATTAGGGATGTGTCCTATTTGTAAACTCAGTGGGGCAAGGTGTTCCCAATGAAATAGAAAGGTTAGAGAGGGTAAGGAGAGCTACAGTCTCATGCACTCACTTTCAGGTTGTGGCTCCTTTTCAGAAAATGGCACTTTTAAAATCCAGTGTTACCATAAACTAACTACCAGCACAGACTACATTTGTATTGGGCATGAAACCAGACATTCAGATAGCAAAATTAAAGTTATTATAAAGTGCTTAATGATATCCCTGCTCTACTTGAAGCAGTAAAGAGCATAAGTTTGCCTTGATTTATTTGCAAAAGTTTTCCTGTTGCTATGCCCAGAACTGCCCACAGGAATGCAAGACTGGAAGTGGACTTCTTGAATTTCCCAAGATCAGGATCCCCATCAGGACAAATCCTGCCACAAATTGATAAAATCCATCCAAAAATAGACAAGATTTATGTTGCTGTTGTTGTGATGAAAGGCAGCTCGAGATCTTCCCACCCTTGAGCCTGGAAAGCATCCAGCTTCCAGATAATTAACAACCTTAACCAGTCTTTGCCTACTGATTTGAGAGAGAAAAATAAAGTACTTCTTTCAGAAGAGAATATTCATTTGTTTCAAAACACAGAGAGACTGAGACTGGCCTTTGCAATCAATGAAGTTACAATTGCCTGATGGGAAGGATGCATGGGTAGATAACTAATCAGCAGTGAAGTTGGTTGCTGGGAAGCCACTAACAGCTCACTTGATTGATGAGAAACAGTGGCTCTGTGACACCATTTGGTTTGGCTGGCAAGGATTCACTTATCCCAAAGACAGAGAGCCTGTTTGTTGTTTATTCTCAGAAATATCAGGTTCTGCTTCACATCAAAAGCCAAAAAATACATTCCCTTTTCATTATTCCTCTAACAGTAAATATTTGCCATAGGACATCACAGTATCACAGTATCACCAAGGTTGGAAAAGACCTCACAGATCATCAAGTCCAACCCTTTACCACAGAACTCAAGGCTAGACCATGGTACCAAGTAAAGACTTTAAAAAATGTTAGTGTCTATATATACTAATACATTTTAATTAGCATTACTTTTTTTCCCCAAAAAGGTTTATGTATCCCTTAATAAAACCAAGGTAACTTTAACACAGGGAATAATTATTTCATTTCCTTTCTTTTCCAAAGTTCAAATTATGCATGAAACCTAAAAAATCTCTTCCCCCTCTCCCAATTAATTTTACCCCCCCTCAAATTCTAAATAAGCATTAAAATGCCACTGTTTAAATGATTTAAAAGTAGATAAGGAAAATGGAAGCATGTAACAGCAGTTCCACAGAAGTGTACTGCCCATTTTTGTGTTTTACAAACTGTATACAATGCATTTTGTATTATCAATCTGTGGTACAGTGTAGTAAAAACTGAGAAAGAAAACTTTTCCTATGAAAGGTTTCAACCTTTGCGTGAGTTCATAAGGCAACACCAAGCTAGGAGCAGGTGTTGATCTGTTGGAAGGTAGGAGAACCCTGCAGAGGGACCTGGACAGGCTGGATGGGTGGGCAGAAGCCAATGGGATGAGATTTAACAAGGACAAGTGCAGAGTTCTTCACTTTGGCCACAACAGCCAAGCAGTGCTACAGGCTGGGGACAGAGTGGCTGGAAGAAAAATGGGACCTGGGGGTACTGATAGATAGTAGGCTGAAGATGAGCCAGCAGTGTGCCCAGGTGGCCAAGAGAGCCAATGGCATCCTGGCCTGCATCAGGAACAGTGTGGCCAGTAGGACAAGGGAGGTTATTCTGCCCCTGTACTCAGCACTGGTCAGGCCACACCTTGAGTGCTGTGTCCAGTTCTGGGCTCCTCAATTCAAGAGAGATGTTGAGGTGCTGGAACGTGTCCAGAGAAGGGCAACAAAGCTGGTGAGGGGCCTGGAGCACAAACCCTATGAGGAGAGACTGAGGGAGCTGGGGGTGTGCAGCCTGCAGAAGAGGAGGCTCAGGGGGGACCTCACTGCTGTCTACAACTACCTGAAGGGAGGCTGTAGCCAGGTGGGGGTTGGTCTCTTCTCCCAGGCAACCAGCAAGAGAACAAGGGGACACAGTCTCAAGTTGTGCTGGGGCAAGTCTAGGCTGGATGTTAGGAGGAAGTTGTTGGCAGAGAGAGTGATTGGCATTGGAATGGGCTGCCCAGGGAGGTGCTGGAGTCGCCATCCCTGGAGGTGTTCAAGCAAAGCCTGGCTGAGGCACTTAGTGCCATGGTCTGGTTGACTGGCTAGGGCTGGGTGCTAGGTTGGCCTGGATGATGTTGGAGGTCTCTTCCAACCTGGTTGATTCTCTGATTCTACAGTAGTTGTGTATGTCAGCTTTCACTTTGCTAATATTTTGTAAGTTTAAATTTGTAACATTAGTGTTACAACAAGCTCTGTGCTTCCTTGAGGTTCCTGGCTTGAGATGAATTTATGTTGTGAATAAGCACAAAGAAAGTGAGCACTCTGACTCTAAAAAAAAAAATCATCTAAGCATCAGGTTCTCTAATGCTGGAGACACTCACATCATATCTGAAGTTGTCAGAGAGCTGTGAGAAACAGAGATAGCTTTAAAGTTTACTTTCACATCCCCACTTGCCCAATTTCCAGCGTGGCCTAGGTCCAGGGTTTTGACTGAAGCTAATTTCTTAATATTTAGCTAATTTAAATGCTAATTAGAGTAATTTGATGAATAAAACGTGGTAGGAATTAATTAACAATTTTTCTGCTATTGCTTCATGTCTGTAGAGAAATTCTCTAAAGCAGGACTCCAGGGACAGTAGTGCATCTGTTACCAGTTGAACGAGTTGGGGGTTTGGTAATTCAAAATCTTAGAGTTGGTAATGCATTGCAGAATTGCACAGGAGATGCAGGAGTGATTTAAAGTTTTCCAGTTCTAGCTCATCTCAGACATAGGCCACTAATGCAGAAGAGGCCTTTTGCTGTCCTGAGTGCATCTACTTCATGGGGTTTGCTCTGAGTTTTACACACAGAGGAAGAAAATGTGTCTCCTCTGCCCCTCTCAATATCTGCTGCATTTGTTCCAGCAGATACTACTGTTCTGCCTGAAGTTGTTCTGACTATACAAAGAACTGAAATGATTCACCTGTCTACAACTACCTGAAGGGAGGTTGTAGCCAGGTGGGGGTTGGCCTCTTCTCCCAGGCAACCAGCAAGAGAACAAGGAGACACAGTCTCAAGTTGTGCCGGGGGAAGTCTAGGCTGGATGTTAGGAGGAAGTTGTTGGCAGAGAGAGTGATTGGCATTGGAATGGGCTGCCCAGGGAGGTGGTGGAGTCACCGTCCCTGGAGGTGTTCAAGCAAAGCCTGGATGAGGCACTTAGTGCCATGGTCTAGTTGATTGGATAGGGCAGGGTGCTAGGTTGGACTGGATGATCTTGGAGGTCTCTTCCAACCTGGTTGATTGTATGATTCTATGATAGCACTGCAGGTCACAACCTTGCAGGATCTGAGTGAATCTAGTGTGTATATAAAAAAAGCACATGAACCACAAGATGTTGAGCCTTTCCTAGTCTTTCAGTGTTTCTCAGCCACAATTTATGTGGAGAATGGGGTAAAAATGTTTGACACCTGATGTGTCATCTGGGACTCATAGCTGAGACTGATGACAAGAAAAATGCTGGTGATGCCAGACGAACAAAAAGAAGTTTTGCTAAAAAAGGACCTATTTTGGACAGCAAAGCAAAAAGTAAAAAGAGAGTTTTGCTAAAAGAGCACTTATTTTGGACTCTGGTCTTTTCCTATGTGAGCTCCCATGGCTGAATTCGTGTGCACTTATTTTAACTTGCATGTATAGCAGCAGCCCCTGTGTAGTCATCTAAATAAATCCCACAGTTTTGGGGTAATGTTGATTCAGATACCTCCCTGATGAGTATTTTCTGTGACACTCAAAGTGGAATATGTAATTGAGGCAACTCTAAAACTAATAAGCAGCTTTCTTCTTAGAAAATAAATATATCTCATATATGACTGTTGATTCCACATACATATTTAGATACTTAATTTTGATGGGGTACCATCAGAAACCTAAATATCTTTGTGGATCTGGACATGACTATTTCTTTGCCTTTGTTTTCCAACTGCAAATATTAGTCTACTTCACAAAGGATACAAACATGTCATGCATCATGAGTATAGCAGTGGTGGGGTCTACATACAAACACATCATATCTGAAATGGGATAGAAAGGAATGTAAAGTGAAAAAGCTCCAAATCAGACTGACACTATTATAATTTAGTCTGCACTTGCTTTAGATCTGGATATTACTATTTCTTTGCCTTAGTTTTCCAACTGCAAATATTAGTCTACTTCACAAAGGATACAAATATGTTATGCATCGTGAGTATAGCAGTGGTAGGGTCTATACACAAACACATCATAACTAAAATGGGAGAGAAAGGAATGTAAAGTGAAGAAGCTCCAAATCAGATTGCCACTATTATAATTTAGTCTGCACTTGCTTTAGATCTGGATATAACTATTTCTTTGCCTTTGTTTTCCAACTGCAAATATTAGTCTACTTCACAAAGGATACAAACATGTTATGCATCGTGAATATAGCAGTGGTGGGGTCTACATACAAACACATCATATCTGAAAGGGGAGAGGAAGGACTGTAAAGTGAAAAAGCATCAAATCAGACTGCCACTATTATAATTTAGTCTGCACTTGCTTTAGGTCTGGACATGACTATTTCTTTGCCTTTGTTTTCCAACTGTAAATAGTAGTCTACTTCACAAAGGATACAAACATGTTATGCATCGTGAGTATAGCAGTGGTAGGGTCTATACACAAACACATCATAACTAAAATGGGAGAGGAAGGAATGTAAAGTGAGAAAGCTCCAAATCAGATTGCCACTATCATAATTTAGTCTGCACTTGCTTTAGATCTGGATATTACTATTTCTTTGCCTTTGTTTTCCAACTGCAAATATTAGTCTACTTCACAAAGGACACAAACATGTTATGCATCGTGAGTACAGCAGTGGTAGGGTCTATACACACATCATAACTAAAATGGAAGAGGAAGGACTGTAAAGTGAAAAAGCTCCAAATCAGACTGCCACTATTATAATTTAGTCTGCACTTGCTTGAGTGGGTTTTGTTTGGTTGGTTTGGTTTAAATGTTTGTTCCTGAATGTTACAAGTGAACGTAATTGAGTTTACAAGTATTTCAAATGGAGTCTGGTACTCACTTCTACATGTTGACAGGTCTGAATGAGTTTTGCCAAGAGAGTTTCCAGTTCAGTATTCCTCTTAATAAGGTTGGTGAGGTTACTTTCCAAATTTTGCTGTCAAATAAAGAAAAGAGCACATTAACATTTTGAAGAATTTAATGTTTAGGTGAGCAGCTGAAAAATGAATGTATTTCCTGGATCTGAATTTTGAAATCATGCAAATATGAACATGACACTTTCATTTTTGTATGCCCCATTAGATTTTTTTATATGCATTAAGTATGGAAAGACAACATAGCAGAAAAGTTCAAGACCAGAGCCAAGTTTTAAAAGGAGTGTTTCTAAGGTACTACTGAAAACTAGATTAAGCAATCAGTCAGGGAAGAAAAATAGAGCAAGTAGAAGAGCCCAGAAGCTACAAATATTTCACCCCCAAAAAGGTGGTTCTTTTATTAAGGCTGGGGATGTTTTTTCACTCCTCCTTTCCTGCTCTCTGTCTAACATCTGAATTTAAAAGCCTACTGCTAGCTGAGGTCTCTGAGAACGTGCCCATTCAGAACTGTATTTGTAAGGAGCCAGTAGACTGGTCAGCACTCTCTTCCTGGGATTCACAGTTCTGGGAGGAATAAAGCTAGTGGATTTAATTCCATAGTCCAGTGGAGTTATATCTTATAACACATCATTTCATAGAAAAAAACAAACAAACATCCTTTCTAAGCATAAGAATGAAATACCTACTCACAGGCTGTCCCTTTACTAACTCTTCTTAAAAGAGAACTTGTTGTTTGTACCTATGTTTATCAACCAATTAGGCCTGCAGTAAATGCCTACAACTGTGGGCAATCAGCTTCTAAATGTGAAGACCCATCCTGAGCACTGTGCAACTGCATGTGAGATTGAGGTATAGCAAGAAACGTTTGAGCCTCCTTTCTTCTCTCCCTGTCCACAGGAAGGAACCCATGCATGCAAGGCAGAGATCTCTGATGGCTGTGACCCTGGTTTGGCTGTGTGCTAGTTTGAAGCAAGCTAGAATGTTTTGGTAACAGAACTAGATAACGGGCAGTGAAATGAAAAACAATTGTGTCTACTTCTCTCACAGTCACGCTGAGAACTCTGGGAAGAAGAAGAAAACATTCTCCATTTTGTTTCTCACTCTTGCTTTTGCCTTAGACTTGGTCACATCTCATTAACCCTGCTCCTACTAACCTTGCTCCCTAACCTCTTGGCTGCACCTTTCTTCTTCCTGAGAACTGGGGTAAGGTTGAGAGGGCCGGGGGGAGGTGTTGGGGTGGTTTGAGAGCCCCTCCTGGGGACTCAGGTTTCTGGGAGGGGAGTTGTGCTTCTGTATTGTTTATCCTTTGTATATTTCTGTATATAATTGTATATAACTGTATATATTGTAAATAGCTGCTTGTAAATTCTGCTAGCTGTAAATAAATTGCTTCATCTATATTCCCAGGGTCCGTCTGAGTTAGCTGGGGCAAATTCAAAAGTGTGGGGGGGCGGGGTAACCCCCAAACCATCACATTTTTTAATTGGCTTTCCCAACGTGGGGCTAGATATTTCAGTGAGTGGAAATTAGCTCTGGGAATTAAGATGAAGCTAATCAAGCAGCTATTGTATTTGGTTGGTGCATTGCTCTGGTCTGGTTTTGTTTACTTGGCATTTAATTGGATAAAAGCTCAGATTGTTGCTTATTTCATTGATCTGGCTTATAATAAGGCTAAAGCTAAGGTTTCAGATATGTTCTGGAGCTGGGGTGATTTGATTCTTGGTTATGCTGGTTTTAATATCTCTGAGAATATTACCAAGGACATTACAGGAGCTCTGGTCAATAATGTGACAATCAATGGAAATTCTGCTTTGAATATGGCTCTAATGAGAGTTATTCAGCCTAAGACAGGAATTCCAACTGTTTGTTTAGGTACATGCTCTTGTAAAACTGTTTTTCTTCTCACAATTTTTAATATTTGCCTCATGATTTTGATATTCATATTAATTTTGGCATTATTGGTGAAAAATTCAAAACCAGTTTCTGTAAGAGCTAGGAAGAATTCTGTGTCTCAGAAGCAGTCTCTTTCACAGCAAAACAAGGGAACACAGTTATCAGCTTCCCCCTTGCCAGCCTCTGCCCCTCCTTCTCCAAGTGCTGGGAACACAGCCAGTGTTCCTGCCACTAACGTAAACAATAATGATAACGGACAGAGTTCGGTAGGAGCCTCAGGAGCACAGGCAAATACCCAAAATCAGAATGTTCCTAGCAAAAATCAAAACACGTCAGGGTTGGCAGGCATCCCAGGAGGACAGGCAAACAATCCCACTAATGCCAATAATCCTACTAGTGCTAGTAACGCTAGCCCAGTCAGTTCAAATCCTAATGACACCAGCTCAGCCAATTTGAAACCCCAGCCAGCAGACCAGAACCAAAATCCTCCTGTTAAAGGCAAGGCAGATTTGAACTCACAAGCTCCAAGTCAGACTCCTAAAGATTCAAACCCTCCAGCAGACACATCCAAGTCTGTTGCTGCTCAGGCTCTTCTGGCACCTGCTAAGGCAAAAGCTAAGACAAAGAGTGGTTCGCAGGAGGATGTAAGAGATGGGACCTGTGGTGATCAGCAGCAAGGAGAAGAGGAGGAGGAGACAGTTAGTCTGCGAGACCTTGTAGATGTGCTGAGACAACAATACTCAAGTGAGAGGAGCGCTGTGAGGCTAGCTGCCAGGAGAGAGGATGGTTCCAATGAGTTTAGGAATGCTATGAGGAAGATTGTGTTAGGCCCGGCACCACCAGAACAACAGGAGGAAGAGGAGGAAGATGACATCCAAGGCTCCAAAGATCCACTCAGAGAGGTCAGGGAAGTTAGGAAGGAATACACAAGGGAATCAGGTGAGCCAATCTTAAGTTGGTTAGTGAGATGCCGTGGTATTGGTGCTAATGCCCTGCAGGTAGGAGACAAGTCTGCCAAGCAGCTGGGACCACTCACTAAGGAGAGTGGAGTGGACAAACACCTGGCAAGTCCTCTTGGTAGGGTTAGCTTGTGGACACGCCTTCTGTTGGCTGTGGCTATGAGATATCCTTCCCGAGATGATTTGCCATGGGCTGCCAAGAAGTGGAACACCGTTGAGCAGGGAATTAAGCTTCTGAAGGAGTTTGCTGTGAAGGAAGTGCTTTATGGAGATCATGGCACTCATGAGCCTGACGATATTCCTTTGGGAACAGGTCTCATGAAGAAGCTGATTAAGCTTGCTCCTTCATCCTATGCTAACATCTTGGCCAGTAAGTTTCTAGCAAGGAGTGATAATGGAAGATCTTTCACTGTTGGTGAATTCACTGATCAGCTCAGGCAGATTGAGGACAGCTTGTCCCATTCTGGTATAATCTGTGCCATAAAGACTATGACTACAGAGATTAAAGATACTATGAAAGAACTGAAGGAGGATCTCAAAAATCTGGTAAAGGATACCGTTCCTGCATCATCTGAATGGGTGCATGTTTCTGCCATCAGGAACAGACGCCCACCTCCTGCAAGGCAATTCCAGCCCAGGAGGAGACAAATTCCACCTAGACAGCAGCAATCACGTGCGTCACTGTGGATACTTCTGCGTGACACATACGGGGAGAACATGAACAAATGGGATGGTAAACCTACTTCAGCTCTTTCAAAGAGGGTCAGGGATCTGCAGAGTGGCAGAAACAGAGGCAGTAATGCCAGAAAAGTAGCTGTCACTTCTTCAGCTCCCGAGAGCAACTGCAATTGTTCCAACAGTTGCAGTTCCTCTCGCAACAACACCAATCATTGTGTACACCCTACATGCCATGTTCAGCATTAGGGGTGCCCTGCCTCCAGCCAGGAGGAGGAAAGGGATAGTGGAGAGAACCGAATCTATTGGAATGTATTCATTAGGTGGCCTGGCAGTTCAAGAGTTCGGAAATACAGGGCTTTAGTTGACACAGGTGCTCAGTGTACTTTATTGCCATCTAATTGCAAAGGGACAGAGTCCATTTCTATCTTTGGAATCACTGGTGGATCTCAAGAGTTAACTAAGGTACAGGCTGAGATCAGTTTAACTGGTAAAGAGTGGAAGACACATACTATTGTAACTGGTCCTGATGCGCCTTGCATTCTGGGAATTGACTTTTTGAGACAAGGTTGTTTCAAAGATCCTAAGGGTCATAAATGGGCTTTTGGAATAGCATCTGTAGAGATTGAGGATGATAAATTGAAGTTGTCTGTTAGGCCTGAACTTTCTGATGAATCTGCAGTTGTGGGACATCATGATATAGAGGACCTGGAAGTGCCAATTGCAACTCAAACTGTTCATCATAGGCAGTACAGAACTAACCGTGACTCTTTGTTGCCCATTCATCAGCTGATTCGTCAACTGGAGAGTCAGGCTGTCATTGAGAAAGCTCATTCACCTTTCAACAGTCCCATCTGGCCTGTGCGCAAACCTACGGGCGACTGGAGACTGACAGTTGACTTTCGTGCCCTCAACGAGGTGACGCCACCCATGAGTGCAGCTGTGCCGGACATGCTGGAACTCCAGTACGAGCTGGAATCGAAGGAGGCTAAGTGGTATGCAACCATAGACATTGCTAATGCTTTCTTCTCTATTCCCATAGCAAAGGAGTGTAGGCCTCAGTTTGCATTCACCTGGAGAGGAATCCAGTACCAGTTCAATCGTTTGCCTCAGGGGTGGAAACACAGCTCAACCATCTGTCACTCAGTCATCCACAATGCACTGGAGAAAGGTAAAGCTCCAGAGCACATCCAGTACATTGACGACATCATTGTGTGGGGCCAAACTGCTGAGGAAGTCTTCGAGAAAGGTAACAAAATCATTGACATTCTGTTGCAAGCAGGTTTTGCCATTAAGAGAGACAAGGTCAAAGGACCTGCCAGAGAAATTCAGTTTCTGGGAGTGCGGTGGCAGGATGGTCGCCGTTACATTCCTCAGGATGTGATCAACAAAGTCTCTACCATGGCAGTTCCCACCAGTAAGAAGGACACACTTTCATTTCTTGGTGTGGTGGGATTTTGGAGACTACACATTCCTGGTTTCAGTCAGATTGTCAAACCTCTGCATGATGTGACTCGTAAGAGAAACAATTTCGAGTGGGGACCTGAACAACAAGCAGCCTTTGATCAGATCAAGCGAGAAGTAGTCCATGCAGTGGGCCTGGGACCTGTGAGATCTGGTCCGGACATTAAAAACATTCTGTACACGGCTGCCAGTGACAATGGTCCAACTTGGAGTCTTTGGCAGAGAGCTCCAAATGAGACACGTGGTCGTCCACTTGGTTTCTGGGGACGTTGTTACAGAGGTTCAGAGACAAATTACACTGCAACTGAAAAAGAGATACTAGCAGCCTATGAGGGAGTGAAAGCAGCTTCTGAAGTGATTGGAACTGAGTCACAATTGCTTTTAGCTCCTAGACTGCCAGTTCTTAACTGGATGTTCAAGGGCAAAGGTTCATCACCACATCATGCCACAGATGCAACCTGGTCTAAATGGATGGCTTTGATAACCCAACGAGCACGAATGGGTAATCTTGATCGACCTGGTCTGGTAGAGGTGATCACCAACTGGCCGGAAGGCACAGACTGTTCCAAACCTCCAGAGGAGAAAATAACTCGTGCTGAGGAAGCTCCTCCCTATGGTGATCTCTCTGATCAGGAAAAGAACTATGCTTTGTTCACAGACGGTTCCTGTCGTCTTGTTGGGAACAAGCGAATATGGAAGTCAGCAGTTTGGAGTCCAACCAGGAGAGTTACCGAAACGAAAGATGGAGAAGGAGAATCCAGTCAGTTTGCTGAGGTAAAAGCTGTTCAACTTGCTCTTGATGTGGCTGAACGTGAGAATTGGCCTATCCTTTACCTCTACACCGACTCGTGGATGGTAGCCAATGCTCTATGGGGTTGGCTAAAGGACTGGAAGAAGCATGGTTGGCAGAGGAAAGGAAAGCCTATTTGGTGTGCTGATCTATGGCAGGACATTGATGCACGGCTGGAGAAGATTCCAGTGAAGGTGCGGCACGTAGACGCACACATGCCTAAGAGCAGAGCCACTGAGGAACATCAACATAACCAGAAGGCAGATCAAGCTGCTAAGATTGCTCAAGTTGATACCAACTCTGAACTTGACATTGACCTTGATTGGAAACACCGAGGTGAGCTGTTCTTAGCTCGGTGGGCCCATGACTCATCTGGACATCAAGGTAGAGATGGAACATACCGATGGGCTCGCGATAGGTCAATTGACTTGTCCATGGACACTATCACCCAAGTCATCTATGACTGTGACATTTGTGCTGCTATTAAGCAGGCTAAGCGAATTAAGCCCTTATGGTATGGTGAGAGATGGTCAAAGTATAAGTATGGTGAAGCCTGGCAGATTGACTACATCACTTTACCTCGATCTCGTTCTGGCAAGCAGTATGTGCTAACAATGGTAGAAGCCAGCACTGGATGGTTGGAAACCTATCCAGTTCCACATGCAACTGCACGTAACACCATTGTTGGTTTGGAGAGACAGATCTTGTGGAGACATGGAACTCCAGAGAGAATCGAGTCAGACAATGGGACTCATTTCAAGAACAATCTTGTGAAAAATTGGGCCAAAGAGCATGGTATTGAATGGATCTATCACATACCCTACTATGCACCAGCTTCAGGGAAGATTGAGCGCTACAACGGTTTGCTGAAAACCACCCTAAAAGCCATGGGGGGTGGAACTCTGAAAAACTGGGACAAACATTTAGCACAAGCTACTTGGTTGGTAAATAGTAGAGGTTCAGTAAATAGAGCAGGACCTGCACAATCAGATTTGGTCCAAACAGTAGACGGTGATAAAGTTCCTGTTGTACGTGAGAAGAATCTGTTAGGGAAAACTGTTCGGGTATTTTCTCCTTCGGGCGAAGGGAAACCTGTCCGAGGGGTGGTTTCTGCTGAAGGTCCTGGTCATACCTACTGGGTAATGCAGGAGAATGGTGAAATCCAGTGTATTCCACAGAGAAATTTAACCTTAGCTGAGAGAGTTTAAATTCAGAGTGTCTAATATAAGTTGTTAGGAGTTTTCTGTTCTAGGTAACATCGGCGCCCAACACTGAGAGAATCTATGATAGAATCTACAGTACGTGAGCACGAACCCAACATCACCTGGAAGTCCCTGTTCTGAGCTTTTGAATCACCTACATCTGATTGAAGTGTGAACTGAACTTGTATATATTGTTTTAGTGTAAATATTGGTTTAGATTAGATTGGATAATTCTCAGCGATACTCTGAGCGAAGCAGACAAGGGGTGGATTGTGCTAGTTTGAAGCAAGCTAGAATGTTTTGGTAACAGAACTAGATAACGGGCAGTGAAATGAAAAACAATTGTGTCTACTTCTCTCACAGTCACGCTGAGAACTCTGGGAAGAAGAAGAAAACATTCTCCATTTTGTTTCTCACTCTTGCTTTTGCCTTAGACTTGGTCACATCTCATTAACCCTGCTCCTACTAACCTTGCTCCCTAACCTCTTGGCTGCACCTTTCTTCTTCCTGAGAACTGGGGTAAGGTTGAGAGGGCCGGGGGGAGGTGTTGGGGTGGTTTGAGAGCCCCTCCTGGGGACTCAGGTTTCTGGGAGGGGAGTTGTGCTTCTGTATTGTTTATCCTTTGTATATTTCTGTATATAATTGTATATAACTGTATATATTGTAAATAGCTGCTTGTAAATTCTGCTAGCTGTAAATAAATTGCTTCATCTATATTCCCAGGGTCCGTCTGAGTTAGCTGGGGCAAATTCAAAAGTGTGGGGGGGCGGGGTAACCCCCAAACCATCACAGGCTGCCTTGGGGCCAGGAACCTGGCATGCACTGTGGAACCTGTAGCTACCAGCTTCTTCCTTTTTACCACACATTCCAAGATATCTGCTGTTCTACATGGAATTCCATCTTCTGGAAGCATATGGGCATGAAAAAGTCTTTTTGTTTTCATTTAAAAAGTAGAGTTTCCACAGAGATAAAAAAGCCCTATAAGTTAAGCACATGAACCAGAAGACTTAAAAGAAGCCATTAAAAAGAATCTTGACAGCAAATACTCATTTCAAGGCTATATATTCCATTTCATCTCATTGAAACTGTACTCTTAACGTGAAAGGTTGGACTAGATGATCCTTGAGGTCCCTTAGAACCTGGTATTCTATGAGTGTATGAGAGTGTATGTTGAAAAACCTGAGGACTGCTGACACTATGAGCTGTTTCTCATAGTTACTCACCTATGTAAGTGTGTGAGACTAGTCCCTTGCTTAGTATTCCTGGCAGGCTGACAGTCCCTGCCTTCTAATTGTATTTTGTCCTCTGAGCAGTCCCCAGCATCTAGGAAGTACTGAAGAAGAATACCAGAGATGGGCCCTGTACTTCTCTCCACACAAGGGCTGCAGTGTCTCTGCAGAGCTCTCATTAATTTCACCCCTCCTCATCTTTTATTAATGGGCTTCTTTTCCTCACACTGCTACTTTTCCCCTTGATGTATCTATTACATCGCTTAAGTCCCTTCAGCCACCACTAACCATTTGGCTTCCCTCATTTATCTCATCTTCCCCCATCCCACCTCCATGTACACATTTAATGTGGGTGTGTTTTCTGACACTATTATTCCCAGCCTATTTCACATCAGTTTAAAGCCCTTTGCTCCTTCTCATCCCTTTCTATAGCTCTGCAATTCCTTTATTCCTTTTCCACACAGGGCCACAAACTGATGAAACTGGCAGCAGTTCATTGCTGCACTGAGTGTACTTTGATGTCTACCAGGGCTGATGCTGTAAATGCTGCAGTAGCAGTCAGTTCTGCTACGTAGAAGACACCAGAGGATTTTCACAGTATCACAGTATCACAGCATCATCAGGGTTGGAAGAGACCTCACAGATCATCAAGTCCAACCCTTTACCACAGAGCTCAAGGCTAGACCATGGCACCAAGTGCCACGTCCAATCCTGCCTTGAAGTGCTCCGGTGATGGCGACTCCACCACCTCCCCGGGCAGCCCATTCCAGTGTCCAATGACTCTCTCAGGGAAGAACTTTCTCCTCACCTCCAGCCTAAATCTCCCCTGGCGCAGCCTGAGGCTGTGTCCTCTTGTTCTGGTGCTGGCCACCTGAGAGAAGAGAGCAACCTCCTCCTGGCCACAACCACCCCTCAGGTAGTTGTAGACAGCAATGAGGTCTCCCCTGAGCCTCCTCTTCTCCAGGCTAACCAATCCCAGCTCCCTCAGCCTCTCCTCGTAGGGCTGTGCTCAAGGCCTCTCTCCAGCCTCGTCGCCCTTCTCTGGACACGCTCAAGCATCTCAATGTCCCTCCTAAACTGGGGGGCCCAGAACTGAACACAGTACTCAAGGTGTGGTCTAACCAGTGCAGAGTACAGGGGCAGAATGACCTCCCTGCTCCTGCTGACCACACCATTCCTGATGCAGGCCAGGATGCCACTGGCTCTCTTGGCCACCTGGGCACACTGCTGGCTCATGTTCAGGCGGGTATCAATCAGTACCCCATTTTAATGGCTTTATGTATATAACCCTTCCAAGAAGCGTGATGGGTGTTTGAAGTAGATGACTTTGGTGTTTTCTGCCCAGTTCAGCCATGCACATTGTGTATCACAAGATTTGGCTGTAAAAATACCTTCTACACTGCATTTATTTTACAGCCCATTAAAACAAAGACTAACAAGAATGGACAGTGTTTACTGAATGGTTTGAGCTGTACCTTACCACTCCACAAGCTGTACTGTGAAAGGCATGGCACATTCACTGTGCTGTCAGATGTCCCTTTGTGGAGCTGAGACTCACATGCAAAGTCAAAACAGCACACACAGTTACAGCATCACAGTATCATCAGGGTTGGAAGAGACCTCACAGATCATCAAGTCCAACCCTTTACCACAGAGCTCAAGGCCAGACCATGGCACCAAGTGCCACGTCCAATCCTGCCTTGAACAGCTCCAGGGACGGCGACTCCACCACCTCCCCGGGCAGCCCATTCCAGTGCCCAATGACTCTCTCTGGGAAGAACTTTCTCCTCACCTCCAGCCTAAATTTCCCCTGGCGCAGCCTGAGGCTGTGTCCTCTCGTTCTGGTGCTGGCCACCTGAGAGAAGAGAGCAACCTCCTCCTGGCCACAACCACCCCTCAGGTAGTTGTAGACAGCAATGAGGTCACCCCTGAGCCTCCTCTTCTCCAGGCTAACCAATCCCAGCTCCCTCAGCCTCTCCTCGTAGGGCTGTGCTCAAGGCCTCTCCCCAGCCTCGTCGCCCTTCTCTGGACACGCTCAAGCATCTCAACGTCCCTCCTAAACTGGGGGGCCCAGAACTGACCACAGTACTCAAGGTGTGGTCTGACCAGTGCAGAGTACAGGGGCAGAATGACCTCCCTGCTCCTGCTGGCCACACCATTCCTGATGCAGGCCAGGATGCCACTGGCTCTCTTGGCCACCTGGGCACACTGCTGGCTTTAAAACCTGGTTTGTTAAGCAGATCCAAACATGTAAATACTCTTGAAATGGTATTTATATGCTTTCCTAGTGCTCATATATTGATTTTGTGCAGGCTCTAATATTTCATACTAACAGGTTCAAAATTAAATATTTGTATTTATTATTGCCTAATTTAAAATGTAATCTTGGACACACTAAATGCTAACAGTTGGAATATAGATACAGCATGAAGAAAACATGCTCTCCAAGCTGTTATGGAACACTGAAGTGACTTTAGATAACCTTAATTATCTTCAGCCAAGGCCATCAATACATGAAAAGCAGATCTTTTTCTCTGAAACAGAAACATATTTACCCCTATATTACATATAGATTACTACATCCAGGATAATTTCCACTCTTGGCCAAAGATGACAATTTTAGACTGTTTCCTATCCTGTGAACCTAAATCTAAACCCATATTTATTACTATGATTTCACAGAGTAACAAAACAAGTTAGCTGCCTTACAAAAAGGTAATGTGTTCCTGTGCATGTCTTTGAACATACTGGAAAGCCTGGAATTCTGCTTCCATGTTTGATATGGAAAAGATTGAGGTCCTTTCAGGTCAAGAACGATCAGAATTTTGTTAAACTTTTATTGAAGAACATTGGTTTATATTAAAGCTTTACAAGATAGCAAGAATCTGGCAGCTGCTTTCTGAAATGAAAGCTAATTTTCCAGTTTTATTAGACGAGTACTGACTGGCAGCTCTTAAAACTGGCTTTAAAAGTTTTAAAGGTCATAAAGCTTGATCAACTCTTGCTGCACATCCAGATTTTCTCTTAGCAGTATCATAGAATCATAGAATCAACCAGGTTGGAAGAGACCTCCAAGATCATCCAGTCCAACCTATCACCCTGCCCTATCCAATCATCCTCTAGTTCTTACCACTTTTCAAATCCCACAAGGACCACAGTGCCACTTTGGCTACCACATGACAGTAGGCACCAGAAAAGGCCTGGATGCTGTGTAAATTTCAAGTTTATTCACAGGCTTCCCAAAGTGTTTCAAACTCATTTCACATCCACACTTGAAACTTCCCAGGTTTGAAATCCTGGTCATCTTGAAAAACTGATCAAGTGCAGTAGACCAGACTTTCACAGTATCACAGTATTATCAGGGTTGGAAGAGACCTCACAGATCATCAAGTCCAACCCTTTACCACAGAGCTCAAGGCTAGACCATGGCACCAAGTGCCACGTCCAATCCTGCCTTGAACAGCTCCAGGGATGGCGACTCCACCACCTCCCCGGGCAGCCCATTCCAGTGTCCAATGACTCTCTCAGTGAAGAACTTTCTCCTCACCTTGAGCCTAAATTTCCCCTGGTGTAGCTTGAGGCTGTGTCCTCTTGTTCTGGTGCTGGCCACCTGAGAGAAGAGAGCAACCTCCTCCTGGCCACAACCACCCTTCAGGTACTTTATGACGTAGTGAATTATTCCTGGGTGGAGAAAGTGTTCTCTCATGTTATGATGAGTCCCTGTGAAAATGACTAGCAGAATATGCCTATTCAATGCATCTCACTTCATCTCACCTACTCTTTTACTGTCATTCTCTCAGGTGAAAAAAATACACCTGTATTTTACCTAATTTTTAGGTAAATAGTAATTCCTCTTACTATTTGCATCCGTCTTTCTGTATCTTCTTTGTCAGTCACAATGTTTATCTGTCTATCAAAAACTGATCTTAGAAAAGCAGGGGTTGGTTTTTAAAAGGAGAATGGGTACTGTGCATTTAGTCTGTGGACAGACTTCTTGCATCTTAACTCAGTGAGTGCAAACTGCTCTTGAAAGACAAAAGCCAGGCTGGATGCTCCCTGACTTACAAATGCAGACGTAGTTCAAGATATTGATGTTCCAGGGGCGCTTTAAAACTGTACTTACAACATGCAGTATAAAGCAAAAGGAATGCTTACTGTCTATTTAGCATGGTCTGACAACTATACAGCATAAATATTCTTGCAATCTTGGGATGAATCCAAGTACATGAAATCACAGACATGTAATTGAGAAGGACAGTCGAGGGTGACGTTTTATTTTGACTCTGCCTGCCAATGAAATGATACAACCCAGGGACTTGAGTTTGAAGTTGGAAAAATTAATGCTAAAAATGAGAGGAAGGCAACTGAGGACTGGCTGCCTTTTTTGAAGCTGCTGTCTAGCTCACGCTGAAGCGGCAGCACTGATTGCGTGAGGCTTGTGTCCTGATTGAAGTGGGGGGGTCAGACTAGATGATCATAATGGTCTCTTCTGGCCTTTAAATCTATCAGTCTATGAAAACCAAATGTGAACCCCTGCCCTTTGCCAAATTAACAGTCTCACGCAAAGCACTGCTTGTCTAAAATCAGAAGGTAGCAGAGATAGTCCTAAGCTACTACAGGGTTAGAAACGCTGTCAAAACTGATTAATGTTAAGTTTCTAGAGGAGAAAAATGCTGAATTGTGAGCCTCAGCCTTATGTCACAGCAGAGAAAACAGCAGTCCCGAGGTCATATTCTCAGAGGCACTTTTTTTTTTTTGCCTCATAAAAAATATCTATTCAAAGGGTCACAAAATAAACCATACAGCTATCAGCTGCAATGACATCTAGAATTCCACCTGAAATAAAGCCACTGTCTTTTTCCCTCATTAAAAAGATTCTTTTTCCTGCCAGTGGTAAATATGAGAACCACTCTCTGCTTATTGGAAGGCTTGGCAGTCCATTGAAATTACAGCACATGCTAAGACCTGCAGACTGTAGAACTGCACTTTGGAACAATGGCCTTGATCACCACTTACATCAGATCCGTTGTGACCAAAGCATTTTGGCAACTAACGTTTACAGCAACTTGCAGTTCCTTTGCTCTTGGTGTGGAACTGACCGGAGTAAAGCTGTATTTTGAGGCTATCTCCTGGTTTACAGAATCACACAGACTCACAGAACATTATGGGTTGGGAAGGACCTGGAAAGATCATCTGGTCCAAAGATCCTAGAGCAGATCACATAGGAAAGCATCCAGGAGGGTTTTGAATGTCTCCAGAGCATGATCTTGGAGGTCTCTTCCAACCTGGTTGATTCTATGATTCTATGAGACTGCACAACCTCTCTGGGCAGTCTGTTCCAGATTTTTGCCACGCTGGCAGCAAAAAAAAATTCTTTATGTTCATATGGAGCCTCCTATACTGCATCTTGTGCCCACTGCCCTTTGTCCTATCACTGAACATCACTGATAAAAGCCTGGCTCTCAGTCTTCACAAACGTTCATGAGGTCACCTCTCAGTGTCCTCTTCTCCAGCTCCCTCAGCCTTTCCTCCTAAGGGAGATGTTCCACTCCCCCAATCATCCTTGTGTCTCTGCACTGGTCTCTCTCAAGTTTAGAGAAGAAAACAACTTTGGAGAGAGTTCTGAGTTTATCAGAGTCTTGCATAGTGGAAAATACTAATTTTAGAGGTTTCATGAGAACCACAGCCACCCTCCCACTGCTCCTTCACAAACGAATAAACTGAGAGAGAGATTACATACATTCAGATTTTGTTGAGTTTAAAGTATACAACCAAAGGCCACACAGCTGCACTTCAGTAGAACAGAGATGAGGAACAAAACACCATAAAGCAGCAGTGTGGTTGTATCCTAACGTACTGAAGCTATCAGGGCAACAAGAGCAGCCTTGACATGGCAGATCAGTCTTTAGTACATGCAAGCTGCCCATAAAAATACACCCTGTTGCTAACAAAGTCCATGCAACCACATCTTCGCTCCAACTGTTTTCCCCTCTCACTTGAAGAAGCTATGCTTGCTCCAGTTACATTTCCACCTCATTGTGGTGACATACCCTGTGAACTAGGCCTGTTGCCTCCAGGACTTGTGTCTAACCTATTAAAAAACTTGCCAATCAATTCCAGAAGAGTGGCCAGAATATCAAGCACGGTTCTGAGGCAGATCTTGGGCGTATGCGAGTTTAACGTTTCCTTTGGTGTTCTTTATTTAAATGGACATGCCAGGTGCACATGGAAAAACTTAAGCTAATTTCTATTCTCTATACTTGTCCTGAAACAGATGAACACTCTTCCATAGGATACATGTGCTCCACCTTGTATTTCTCCAGCCAGGGATTGCTAACATTTGCGGTTAATAGATTGACCTTAAGTCTCCAATGTGCACAGCTTGACAACTGCACTCCACATTTCTGTGTGAAAAGAAATAACAGCTATGATGTGGATAGACTCCTGGGGACTAAGGTTTTTACCTCAAGTGATTATAGTATGTAACAAGGAAAAACCCATGAGGTATTGCACTGTTAATTAATTGTCCAGGAATATTTCTATTAAATGTGCAATAAAAATAGCTACATCAGAAGTTATCTGAGTTAAAAGTTCTTAAATAAGATGTGTCTAGTTCCACATTTCATGGAAATGTCACTTTTTCATTAATCCTTATTTACTTTTTCATTAATCCTTATTTAAAATGAGACATCGTGGAAATTAAAGGACATCCAAGTGTTTCAGATTCTGGACTGCATAAAATCTTTGTTAGCTGAGAGGACAACAGTCTAGGGAAAATCTACAAGTTCACTCTCACTTCTCTACAAAGCCATGCCCTCCAACACAGCATGAGTACTGGTCATTTACAGTCACAGCTCTGTGCTTTGATTTAACTACACTAATCTGCCTTGTGAGTTGCTTTGCTCCAATGCTCTTTCATCTTCTTTTACTGCTTGTTCCTCAGAGTATAAGAGATACTTCACAACTGGGATCTCTGAGGAAAAAGGATAGGAGAGCTCTCTCTATATATGTAGTGCCTTACAGTAAAAAATTTCCTTTGTTGTGTAGTTATTAGTTTTGATATAGAATATATATCTGTGTCCAGTTCTGGGCTCCTCAATTCAAGAGAGATGTTGAGGTGCTGGAAGGTGTCCAGAGAAGGGTGACAAAGCTGGTGAGGGGCCTGGAACACAAACCCTATGAGGAGAGGCTGAGGGAGCTGGAGGTCTGCAGCCTGGAGAAGAGGAGGCTCAGGGGGGACCTCATTGCTGTCTACAACTACCTGAAGGGAGGCTGTAGCCAGGTGGGGTTGGTCTCTTCTCCCAGGCAGCCACCAATAAAACAAGGGGACACAGTCTCAAGTTGTGCTGAGAGAAGTCTAGGCTGGATGTGAGGAGGAAGTTGTTGGCAGAGAGAGTGATTGGCATTGGAATGGGCTGTCCAGGGAGGTGGTGGAGTCACCATCCCTGGAGGTGTTCAGGAAGAGCCTGGATGAGGCACTTAGTGCCATGGTCTGGTTGACTGGCTAGGACTGGGTGCTAGGTTGGCCTGGATGATCTTGGAGGTCTCTTCCAACCTGGTTGATTCTATGATTCTATGTACACACAAACTATTCTGCCTATGACAGGAACCATGATTACCAGGAACACAGACCAATGGAACTGACACTGCTTAGTTGTTTTCAATATTATAATGAGAACTGGACTTTAAAAAGTAACATTTCCTTCTGAACAGAGGAAGTAATCTGTTTTCTGAGAGCATTCAAAAACATTAGAAGAAAGGTGTCCTAGCTTAGACAGTGACAAAACTAACTTCTTAAAACAAGGGATTCCGTTAGAGATTTCCACTTCAATTAAACTATTAGAAGATACTCAAATGCTGACTTGGCTAAGATCTGGAGGGAGTGGGTTCAGCTCTATTTCTAACGAGTCATAAATCACAGCCAGGCCAGAAAAATACTCAAGAATCAAGGATTAAGTCTAGATTAAGCATTGACTTGATAATAAACCAAAACCCGACTAGTCTTGGGCTGAAAACTTAACATATTTGAGGCCCTGATATATGTGTGGTTTGTTTTTTGTTTGCTTCAGTGCTTCCAGTCTTGCAGGACATGGAACATATTTTAAACCAGGAGTTCAACAAGAGCTCCTGCTCAGGAAATGCCTGCTCTAATCTTACACAAACAAGATCTGGGAGTAATTCATTAAAAACAAAACCAACTAAACAAAGAAAACCAACACCCCCCCCAAGAAAAAAAAGAGTTCTGAGTTTTGCACATAACTAATGACAGACATTTATATGAAGAGAAAACAAAAAGCTCATCTAAAGAACCACAATTTATGTGGTGTTATTAAAGTCCTGGCTTCTACAAATGTCTGCCTAAACATTGCTGAGAGTTTGTATTTTATTTAAGAGGTTGTATTATGGGGGAAAAAAAATCTGGTTTGAATCAGTCAGAACATATTACTGCATCTTGTGGTTGAAAAATTCCACCTTATCTAACCAGGCCTGCATAAAGGGAAATACAGTATTCTGCAAAAGGAGCAGGTTAGAAAGGGCTCTCAGGCAGGGAAGAAGTAGAGAAGGTCAACAAGTTGATTTGGTATTCCTTAGCAAGCAGACTGGTGTGGCTGTCAGACACTTAAGTCAGCTATTTCTGCTGGCCTGTAACAAAGCTGACATTTGAGACAACTGCACTCATCTGCATTTATGTTTCTCAGTATGACAAAGAGCACTTTGAAGGATATGAATTTTCCATTTGGAGAATGAAGCTGAAAGTCCATCTCCTGCCACATCTGGAAAGACTAGGACAATCAGAGCACACACTGCTTTCATCTGCTACTGGTGCAACACCTAGCATTTGGGCTAAAGCTAACAGCAGCAGTTCTTACTTGAGAAATGGGAGTGATTTTCCAGGCAGTTCCGTACAGAGAGGAAAACAGGTGCATGGATTCATTCATAGAATCATTCACATTGGAAGGGACCTTAAAGGTCATCTAGTTCCAACCATGGACACTAAACCAAGATGCTCAAAGCCTCATCTAACCTGGCCTGGAATACCTCCAAGGAGGTGGCATGCATGACCTCCATGGCAACTCGCTTGAGTGTCTCAACATCCTCACTGTGAAGAATTTCCTCCAAATATCTAGTCTAACTCTTTCCTCCTCTAATTTCAATACATTCCCTCTCCTCCTGTCACAACAAGCCCTTGTAAAAATCCCCTCCCCAGCTTTCTTACAGGTGCCTTTCAGGTACTGGAAGATTGCTAGAAGAGCTCCCTAGAGCCTTCTTTTCTCCAGGCTCCACAGCCCCAACTCTGGCAGCCTGTCCCAATACGGTAGGTACTCCAACCCTCTGATCAGCTTCATGGCCTTCCTCTGGACCTGCTCCAGCAGTTTGTTGTTGCTTTTACGCTGGGCACATCAGAACTGGATACAGTATTGCAGGTGATGTCTGACAAGAGCAGAGTTGAGGGGGAGAATCACTTCCCTTGTCCTGCTGGTGACAGTTCTTTTGATGCTGGTCACACTTCTTTTGACGTGGCCCCGGATACAGTTGCTGCAGCTTTCTGGGCTGCATCTCTGAACACAATATATGTGTGTGTGTGTATACATATATATATATTCCCACCTGTTGTCCTGGTGGTGTATTAGAAGTCATACTGGCACCACCAGTAAGTCCAAGTGAAGACAGAGCACAGCACCTCTTTCAGAAAACGCCAGTCCCACTGTCTAACAGCGGCAACTCGCACAAGGCAAGTGTCAGCCAACCACTCAACGAGAAAGACCCAGCTCTGACTTAGGGTGAATCACACTAAGCAAAGCATCACTTACAGTTACATTTTATGGTATTCTATTTTTTTGTGTATGTGTTTTATCAGCTCTCTAGGATTTTGCCAAGAAGTATGCTGTGAGCTAATTCTTCCATTCTGGAGCACTCTGGATACGCACCACTGGAGTAACCAGCAGCTGTTCTTTATGCTGTAATTTAGCAGGGCAATAGATCGTATCATATAAAAACAAAGGACATTTTTAGGAGGAAAAAAAATCATAGAATCATAGAATCAACCAGGTTGGAAGAGACCTCCAAGATCATCCAGGCCAACCTAGCACCCAGCCCTAGCCAGTCAACTAGACCACAGCACTAAGTGCCTCATCCAGCCTCTTCTTGAACACCTCCAGGGATGGTGACTCCACCACCTCCCTGGGCAGCCCATTCCAATGCCAATCACTCTCTCTACCAACAACTCCCTCCTAACATCCAGCCTAGACTTCCCCCGACACAACTTGAGACTGTGTCCCCTTGTTCTGCTGCTGGTTGCCTGGCAAAAGAGCTCAGTAGTTTCTAAAATACTCCATGAAAATAGAGGTCTTTAATTTCATTTTTTATCTTATCTAGATAGAAGGAGTTAAATCTCTTTTCCCTGCAGAAGACAAGGCTCGAGCACTCTCTTCACAAGAAGTCACATGGAGATGATTAAGTGCAATAGTGTAGGTTACACCAGGAGTCATTTCACTTCTATGTAAGAAACCCATTTTTTACAGTGGGAACAATTTTTTTGTTGTAACTGCCTCCTCAGTGACATGGTAGAGTCATCACCACTGGAGGTCTTCAAGATGCAGATAGTTTGTAGACGTAACTTCATCTAGGTTCTCTTTCACATGAAAGGTTGGACCAGATCATCTTTCGGCGTCTCTTCCAAACCGAGTTGTCCTGTGATTGATGATTTCAATATATAACTACAGAACCACAGAATTGTTTCAATTGGATAAGACCTTTAAGATTGTCAAGTCCAACCATCAATCCGAGACCATCATGGCCATTAAACTATGGCTGTGTCTACTCATTTTTTGAACACTTCCAGGGATTGTGACTCTACCATCTGCCTACAGAGTCTACTTACCACTCTTCAAGAAAAATTTCCTGATATCCAATCTAAATCTCCCCTGGTTGAGGCCATTTCCTCTCGTTTGATTGGTAGTTAGTTGAGAGAAGAGATCAACATACACCTCACTACAACCACCTTTCGGTCAGTTGTAGAGAGCAATGAGGTCTCCTTGCAGCTTTCTCTTCTCCAGACCAACAATCCTAGTTCCTTCACCTACTCCTTGTAAGACCCTCATAGCAGCTTTGCTGCCCTTCTCTGGACATGCTCCAGCACTTCAGAGACTTGTAGTGAGGGCCCAAAATTGAGCACTTGAGCTATGGCCTCACCTGCACTGAATATGGGGGCACAATCATTTCCCTGCATCAGCTGCCCACACACAGTCAAGGATGCTGTTGGCCTTCTTGGCTACCTGAGCACACTGCTGGCTCATGTTTAATCAGCTGTCAGGCAGCATTCCCAAGTTCTTTTCTGCCAGGCAGTTTTCCAGCCACTCTCTCTCAAGCCTGTAGTGTTGCATGAGGTTGTTGAATTGAACTATTCCTTTAAACGTGGCTCTGTGTATGTGTGTCTATACATGCATGTGTGCATGCATATGAGTGTGTTGTAGCAAATAATCCAGTGAAATCAACCTACAGGTTAGCTGGGGCTCTTAGCATAGCTCACTGGGCTTGGTGTCTGTATTTTGAGCTGATTTTCCCAGTTTGAGCTGATTTAAATTATGCAACTCTTCCCTGACTTGGAACACTACAGGGTCACTAACAGTAGAAAGTGCAGGAGAGGGGAACCAATGTATCACACAGTATCACAGCACCACCAAGGTTGGAAGAGACCTCATAGATCATCAAGTCCAACCCTTTACCACAATGTGTCTCTAACTGACTGGTCTAGCCCACTCTTGCCTCCAAGAATTTGGAAAGCAAAGCTTGGTAATACATGACAACCCTAGGGACATGAGCCTAGACTAGACTGAGGTTCTTTCATTCCCCTTTCTGCATGCATGACCGTTTGCCCCATGCACAGACACATGAGTCTGTGAGATGGCCAAGAAAGTAATTGTGCAAATAGCTGAGGGGATGCCAGGAAGCCCAGGCCTCCATACTGCCCACATAACTGATGCTGAGAGTGGCTCTATTTTCCCAATTGCTTTGCCCTTTCTAGAAGTGCATGCATTTTGCAGTTACACTGTGACAGGAAAAGCAAGTTGCTGTCTTCAAGTTTGTTGCAACTGTTCATGCATGATATGGGAATTAGATCTGGAAAACTGCACATCCTAGATAATGTAACTCAATATTGAAATGACAGCTCCATTAACTTCTTTTTTCCCCCTCTCCTCCCCACTTGTTTCTACCAGAGGGTGCCTATTCCACACACTTAACAGTATAAACCTAGCTTTTACTCAGGATATGTTAATTAATAAGGATGTTTTTCTACTTTATAGCTCAATTCCTTAGGTTTTTTTGGGCTTTGCAATAACATATTTGTCCCCAAAGTGATGAGCAACTCAAATCATGCAATGTCTTTGTTTCCATGGCAACCATGTTGATTCAACTCACACAAATCAAATGCATGAGGTCTTTAAAATGCCTTACATTACTTAAACAAAAAATGATAAAACTGGTTTTCCTAATAGGGATAAAAGAGTAACAGTGCATACTTTATACTTCCCCTGTATCAACTTCGATGACTTTTAGAAGAGAGAGACATTATGATCTTTACTTTATAGATTATTTAACTTCCCTAAGATTGAATGCCTCTAATCCAAAACCCACCTAGCCTTCAGCAATACTGCATTTTATACTAAGTCAGTGGCCTTTGAATGAGAGTCATTAGAAACCAGTGAAGTTAAGAAGGTCTCTCATCACAGATACCATGTACTGCTAACACATGCAGTCTGGGTGCTCAAGATACTGATTATTTCTTTGTTGTCAGAGTAGTATTGGTATATTTGATGTCAAAATATTCCTTACACAGCATACACATGATTGCTGATGACAACAAAAGCAATGGCTTGAAGATACCTAGGTTGGACAGAAGATTGGTACCTCCTTGCCTCAGTTCACTGACACACGATTGAATTGAAAACTTTTAGTGGATAAACATTCCCAATTTAGATTTCTAAAACTTAACACTTCAGAAAGAACTTAGCACCTTTCTTTTATTGTCTTGCTGCCAAAAGTCCTTCTGAAAACACATGTCTGAAAAAAAAAAAGAGATTTCAGTACTTCCTGATGGGTTTGTTCAAATCTTCAAGGCTGCATGTTCCCATTACTAAACTGGATAGGGCTGGGGGATAGGTTGGACTGGATGATCTTGGAGGTCTCTTCCAACCTGGTTGATTCTATTCTATTCTATTCTATTCTATTCTATTCTATTCTATTCTATTCTATTCTATTCTATTCTATTCTATATGCTGCAGTATGTCTCCTGTGTATGGCATTATAAGATAGATGCTTTCCAAAGTAAATAGAAGTCTAGTTTTTGAGGTTTGGTTTTAATTTTGCAGAGTTCTCTACAGGTACCTTCAGAAATTACTTAGGTACAAATCAACTTTATACCTCAAAAATGCTGTTGAGGCTCAGGGAAAAACAGCTAGCACCAAAATCAATCATGAATCAGAGAAATGGAAACAATCATAAAAGTAACTCATCTAATAACAGCACAGCTTCCTGACTGTCTTCCAGGAACCACTGTGCTTGGTAAAACAGCTGCTGACCCTGACAATGGCCACAAAGGTCCCATGGTCCTAGTGGACAATAAAGTGAATGTGGTCTCACAGGAAATGTGGCTGTTGTCACCTTAAAGGTGTTCAAACACTGGAAAAGGTTGCCCAAAGAGGCTTAAAGATATTCAAGATAGTCCTAGAACCCTGCTCTCATTGTGCAGGGGGCTGGAGTAGATAACTTCCAGAGGTCTCTTCCAAACCAAATCATTCTGTATTCCTGCAATTAAGATGCTTATTCTCAGAAATCACAAATTTGCCTAAAATCATTAAAATCTGAAGATCTTTTAAGACAGAGAGTTGATTCTTAAATTTAATTAAGTGTATTATTCATTCAGAAGTTTTCCTCTACACTATTTTATCTTTCACCAGAGCTAGGAGTCCAAATATGAACTAAACTCACATGCTTTTAATAAACATACAAGGAATTAATACATATCTCTGAGTCTAAGAACTTGCTTTCAATATTCAAGAAAGAAAGAAAGATTTCAGGAGACTCAGATTTTAGGGTTTTAACAAACTTGTGAACTTTATCAGGTATGACTAATGTGCCCAGCATTGTAGTACCCCAGGCACCAACTTCTTTTGTATGTTTGATTACAGTATTTATGGTATAAACTGTCAGTGAATAACATAGCTACATATCTTGTTCAACACTGGTCAGGCCACACCTTGAGTACAGTGCCCAGTTCTGAGCTCCTCAATTCAAGAGAGATGTTGAGGTGCTGGAAGGTGTCCAGAGAAGGGCAACAAGACTGGTGAAGGGCCTGGAACGCAAATCATATGAGGAGAGGCTGAGGGAGCTGAGGGTGTGCAGCCTGGAGAAGAGGAGGCTCAGGGGGGACCTCACTGCTGTCTACAACTACCTGAAGGGAGGTTGTAGCCAGGTGGGGGTTGGTCTCTTCTCGCAGGCAACCAGCAACAGAACAAGGGGACACAGTCTCAAGTTGTGCTGGGGGAAGTATAGGCTGGATGTTAGGAGGAAGTTGTTGGCAGAGAGAGTGATTGGCATTGGAATGGGCTGCCCAGGGAGGTGGTGGAGTCACCGTCCCTGGAGGTGTTCAGGAAGAGACTGGATGAGGCACTTGGTGCCATGGTCTAGTTGACTGGCTAGGGCTGGGTGCTAGGTTAGACTGGATGTCTTGGAGGTCTCTTCCAACCTCATTGATTCTATGATTCTATTAACTTCATTGACTCTCTTCTCTGAGTTCTTATCTTCTGCAGCATATCAAGTTTCAGGGAATAATATAGTCTCTAAGTAGTGTACAATTACAGAAACATCACACCTTTTCTACCTCACCTGGAATCTGCCACAAAAAAAGTGTAATTTATTAAGGGATGTTTTTGGTTTTCAGGGCAATTGTGAGAAATGATAAATAAACCAGAACGGGAACTCCGAGGCGTCTTCAGCCTTCATTATTTAACACACTCTACCAAAAAAGAATGATCTGACATACTTCATCCATTCAGCATTGGCTGGGCTCTCTAAGCAAGGGTGGAAAAATTGCTACCCTTTTTCAAGACTTGGTCTGTCAGCATGTGGCATCAGATGTGGTTTTGCGCTCCTGGGCTGCACTGGCGGGCAGGAAAGTTTCAAAGAGCTTTGGTTTAAAAACCTTTCAATGCATTGAACGGATTCATGCCTGCTTTTAGCTGCTTTTAACATTTGGTTGCTTTGCATGAAAGCTGGGAAGCAAAAGGGGGGGAAAAGCCTTAAGATGTGTGTGGACTGCTTGACGCAGAAGTACAAATTAAATTAAGAGAATTTAATACTAGGCAGCATTAAGAAAGTGCAAAGAAAAAAGCACTACTGTAATGACTTACAAATCCTTACTGAAACCTTGTTCCTATATCTCAGTTTTCCCTGAATAGCCTGGCTGCCTTATTTTCCTCTGCTCCATGAAATTGTGCCTTTTTAAAAGCTATCTTTATTTTTTTTCCCCTACTTTTTCCACAGTACAAAATGCCACTTAACTGAAGTGAAATCCTTCATTCTTTTGAGGGTATACAGTACAGGTCTCCTAATTAGGACATCCTGTGGAAACTCAGTATTAAAATAGACTGGAGAAAGAGGGAAAAAAAATACTATTTAATACTTTGTGTGGAAATAATGCACCAATTAAACAAAACTACAAGCTAAAAAATTGAACAGTCTTCATTTTTCCCTAGAGGTCTTGCAAAAGGCTGAAAGCACTTTTCAGTTCAGCCTCATAGATTTCAGATTTTGAGTGCTATTCTGCAATTATTCTGTAATTAGTCATTCTGATACTGACAATGGAGTTTGTAATTTCACACTAGGATGATCATCACTTAAAACCATTTATTTCAGCTCAGTACATCTCCTGTTAATTGGAATGTTTTGCCAGTGGTGTGCTCCCACTAAGATACAGCCATGTCATTACAGTCATTAGGCTCAACCTCTTCTCTTGAATACAACCCAGGAAAGAACCCCCCCTGAACACATGCATATTGATAGCTGGAACTGGATACACTAACAGCTATCTTCTTGTTCAGTTGTGAGTTTTAGGTGAAATAGAAGAATTAGTATGCAAAATGTTGGCACCTCTTCTGCACATGAGGTCAGATTCTGAAATTACTTCAGTCATGTCTGGCTTTAGAAAGCCAAAAATTTATGTTTGCTTGCAGCAAGTTTTAAAGAGAAGTTTTGCTGTACGCAAAGGGCTAAATCCAGCCATTAGTTGAATCAGATGATTTCTAGAGGTGTAGTTCAGCTCATAATTTATGCTCTCTAAAGGTGTAGTTCATCTCATAATTTATGCTCAACTACTTAGATTTCAGACTTTTTAAAGCTGTTCCTTGTTTCAGCAGGGATTGTAGTTTCACCTGTGATTACGCATTACGCGCTGCCGTGTCCTATTAGTGAATTCAGTTTTCACATACAGCAATGTCAAACTTTAGTTCTTCCAGATTACATTTTCCAGTTACAGCATTTCCCTGGCCTGATTTTATTAGATTTTAATGAAAGTTACAGATAAAATCACCATTTCACAAAACAGGCTGCGGAAAACATGCTCTGTCGATAAAAAAAGCTTGCTCTGCTGCCTCAGGGGCTTCTCTAGCAGGTATATGACTTTTTCTGCCAGTCATAGAATCAACCAGGTTGGAAGAGACCTCCAAGATCATCCAGGCCAACCTAGCACCCAGCCCTAACCAATCAACTAGACCATGGCACTAAGTGCCTCAGCCAGGCTTTTCTTGAAGACCCCCAGGGACGGTGCCTCCATCACCTCCCTGGGCAGCCCATTCCAATGCCAATCACTCTCTCTGTGAAGAACTTCTTCCTAATATTCAGCCTATACCTACCCTGGCACAACTTGAGACTATGTCCCCTTGTTCTATTGCTGGTTGCCTGGGAGAAGAGGCCACCCCCCACCTGGCTACAATGCCCCTTCAGGTAGTTGTAGACAGTAATAAGATCACCCCTGAGCATCCTCTTCTCCAGGCTAAACACCCCCAGCTCCCTCAACCTCTCCTCATAGGATTTGTGCTCCAGGCCCCTCACCAGCTTTGTTGCCCTTCTCTGGACATGTTCCAGCACCTCAACATCTTTCTTGAATTGAGGGGCCCAGAACTGGACACAGTACTCAGTCCTTCCAAATTCAGGCAAGATCTGAAAACAGTGTACATCACAGTTTTGCAACTAAACATTCTGAAGACTGTCAAGCCTATCTGAGCCTCAGCTGACCAGATTATATGTGTACCATCACAGTTACTAAACCCAAATCACACTATCACTGTAATGATTTCTCTCACCTAACGACTCAACACAGGGTCATATTCCAGATCTATAAGCAAAGAGTTTGTCTCTCTTGTGCTTTCAGTTCCTCTCCCATGAGGACCCACTACTTAATGCACACAAGATCAACTGAAAATTGAAATGAAGCAAGTGCCATAATTTGATTAGAGACTGAGAAAGAAGTTTTACAAAGAGATGAGATCTGATAGACTAGCAATGGATAAATATTGCTCCTTTTGAGGCTAGGCTGAAGGAAGTGCTCAGAAAAATCAGGATGGATCCACTGAAAAGCAGAGTGAGCAAAGAATGACTGTGGAAAAGGATCCTGGGACTAGGAGTCCATTGAGATGGAAGCCTCTCTGGAAGTACAGCCAGTCAAGAGTGCCTGGAAATGAAAGGGTAAAATAACAGAGAAGATACTGAAAATTATAATTAAAAAGGCGTAGGTGGCTGAAAGATAAAGTGAGAGGAGGAAGAAACAGAGCAGAAGGACTGGGGGAAGGTCAACATGAATTAGCTGAGAATCTACATATGGGATTACTGTCATGGGGAAACAGCTGAACAGGAAAGAAAGCTAAAGAAAGCTTTGCAGGGTTGAGTCTCTGGGTCAAAAGACCAGAAAGGGCAAACTCCTGCACAAAACAGTGGTGTGTGAGAAGAGCAGCTTACTGAAAACAGATGAGCATTCATGGATGGAGAACCAAGCAGTCTAGGAGCCAAAGGAAGAGTTTCAGAATAGATAAAGAGCCAGGGAAACGGCACTCTTGGTGGATGGATGCACAGAATACACAACTGGTAAAGGAGACCAAGGCAGGCTGTTAGAAAAAGGGAAGACTGAGTCAATGTAAAGAAGATGGGAAGTAGAAATTAGTCTCCCCCAGAGGGAGGGGCCTCTAGGTGAATAATTATTCCAGCCTTTGTGTGGATTTCTATTGACAGAGGAAAAAAGACAGCTCCAAGCAACATTCTTGTAACTGTCAAATGTTCCCTATGATATTAGCTGCATTTCTCATTTAGCAAAACACTTCCATCTGACAGCAGAAATACAATCATATCACACATCAAAATCATATCAACAAACCTAACAGAAGCACCAATCTCTTTTTAATTGTTTCTTTACAATTACATTTTTGCAACCCTGGGAATTCTGCTTAGAAACAAAAAGTGAGAAGTAAAAAACTTCAACAAGCCAATGGTTGTCTCTGGAAGTGCTGCTCTGTTGTAGGCAATGAAAGAGGGAAATATCATATCAAAAGATCCTTTTCTAAGTTATCAACCTGTGATTTCTGTTTCTATTGATTTTGCTGCTGATTTGACTTAGGTAATTTTTCACCCCACTTTCTTTGAAAAGCAAGCTAAAAATACAGTTCTTTTTCTCCTACCTTGCTTCTAATTAATACAAGGCTATAATGTTAATACAACTGTTTAGCTTCCTTTACTGTTAAGGATATTTCAGTGTAAGGATCAGCTTTTTACTCTCTGCAAGTTAGCAGAATATTACATGATAATTCTTCTGTCTACTACCAAATCCAATGTATAATACAATGCAACTTGTCATTAGCTTGAGTTGAGAGTTTGGTGTTCTTACTAGTAAGTTCTCCAAATAGAACCCTCTGCAGAGTCTGTGTTTTGATTTTCTTTGTGGGTTTTTTTTTCCTTTCTTTTCCAACATTGCCAATCAAAGGAGAAATTAAAGTGGTTTCATTTCCCATATTACAATTGCTTCCCAAAATGTATTTTCTCACAAAATGTATGACAGTTTTATCCTACAGCAATTTGTTGCTTTGCAAAGTGCCTTAGAATTTTAAGCATCTGCTTTTAAGGAATGATTGATGTAAATTGTGACTCTAAGACAGTTATTTGTGTACGCTGATAACCTGTCCCTACTAATTGTGATGCTGATACTTACTCTGGAAAACAGATAAGGTACCTTATTATATTTATCATGACAAATGTCCCACAGATACCTTATTTTTGAGGTGGCACTACTTAAACAGAAACCTAAGGTTCTACACAAGTCTTTTAAAAGCTGTCTTTAAAAAAATGAAGAACACAGATATTTCAGCCTCATCTAGGACCATCAAGGATATCTTTACAGTACAGCTCTCAAGTATTTGAGTTAGCAAAGTGGCAACATAACTTTTTTATAAGAATGGCAAAACATGATTTTGCAGTGTGCTACTCCATGGATACACACCAAATAGATTTAAGGCAGGCTAGGCTGTAGGCATTGCTTGGGAGCAGGTCCTACCACCATGTGGGACTGACTTTTTTTGCCCTCACACCAAGTTATATCCTACATTGCAGGCACTTGTCCCCAGATTAGCCCTACTGTTAAATGCACTGCACTGCCCTGATAATTTGCCCTCACACTTCTGTATGTCACACAGTCCTACAACTGCTGGCATTCAAGACTTGTGTCCCAGGCAACACTTTGTCTCACACCCAAGAAGTAAAAGCTTTACCTGACAAAGTGCTTCAGAAGCATGCTATGCTATAAATTATGAATGTATGGGGTTCACTGAGTTTCAAGTCTACCTTTATTGCCAGATACACCTCCAGTCTAGGGTGCAGTAACAGCCTAGCTGTCACTGCCATCCCTCTATACCATAGTCAACACAGTCAGTGTGGAGGGCACTTCACTGCACAGACTTCCAACCTATATGTTCAGTTCCGTGACCTGGTTTGGACCACAACAAGATGAAGAATCAGCTGGTGTAAAAGCAGGCTGATTTATGCATTTCAAAGGTATGTTGGCTGATTTAGGTGCTGATTTATGCATTTCAAAGGTATGTTGGCTGATTTAGGTGCTGATTTATGCATTTCAAAGGTATGTTGGCTGATTTAGGTGCTGATTTATGCATTTCCAAGGTATGTTGGCTGATTTAGGTGCTGATTTATGGATTTCAAAGGTATGTTGGCTGATATAGGTGCTGATTCATGTATTTCAAAGGTATGTTGTTGGCTGCAATTGCAAATATGTTTTTCATATATTCTTAAATGTCTAGAGAAGCAAATATATAGAAGATGGATCTGAAAGTAAGATGTTCATATCTGATGCTTATTCATTTCAAAGGAACTTAGACTCCTGCATGCAATGGCCACTCTGAACTTTTGAAAATAGCAGGTAAAACTTCAGTCTTTTCAGACATCTGCATTTCTATAACCAAAGCTGACTCCCCTACATATCATACTTGGGCCAAATTTGGTGAAAACACTTCACAATGGGAAAAAAAAAAACAACTGTTCCTAGCTACTACTATTGCAATAATTAGACCTTTCTGTGTAACTTACCTCCACAGACAAGGTAAGACCACTTAGGAAGATTAGAGCCCAACTCAGCTTGTTAATTTAAAGGTATTTTAGTATTTATCCAACACTTGTTGTGTGCCAAAGGCAAAATTTTCTTTCCCAATGGTTTTTTTTTTCAGTACTAACCATTTCTCTTATACTGCTAGATTTTGCTATTTGTCCAAGGAATATCACAGTATCACAGTATCATCAGGGTTGGAAGAGACCTCATAGATCATCAAGTCCAACCCTTTACCACAGAGCTCAAGGCCAGACCATGGCACCAAGTGCCACATCCAATCCTGCCTTGAACAGCCCCAGGGCCGGCGACTCCACCACCTCCCCGGGCAGCCCATTCCAGTGTCCAATGACTCTCTCAGTGAAGAACTTTCTCCTCACCTCCAGCCTAAATCTCCCCTGGTGCAGCCTGAGGCTGTGTCCTCTTGTTCTGGTGCTGGCCACCTGAGAGAAGAGAGCAACCTCCTCCTGGCCACAACCACCCCTCAGGTAGTTGTAGACAGCAGTAAGGTCACCCCTGAGTCTCCTTTTCTCCAGGCTAACCAATCCCAGCTCCCTCAGCCTCTCCTCGTAGGGCTGTGCTCAAGGCCTCTTCCCAGCCTCCTCGCCCTTCTCTGGACACGCTCAAGCATCTCAATGTCCCTCCTAAACTGGGGGGCCCAGAACTGAACACAGTACTCAAGGTGTGGTCTAACCAGTGCAGAGTACAGGGGCAGAATGACCTCCCTGCTCCTGCTGACCACACCATTCCTGATGCAGGCCAGGATGCCACTGGCTCTCTTGGCCACCTGGGCACACTGCTGGCTCATGTTCAGGCGGGTATCGATCAGCACCCCCAGATCCCTCTCTGTTTGGCTGCTCTCCAGCCACTCCGACCCCAGCCTGTATCTCTGCATGGGGTTGTTGTGGCCAAAGTGCAGCACCCTGCACTTGGAGCTATTGAACCCCATCCCACTGGACTCTGCCATATGTCAACCTCTGGACGGAAAACTGCTTTGCAAACATAAAGTCATGTCTGACTTAACCCCCATGGAGACTTCCCTGCAAATTCCAAATCACTTGTGGAAAAAAATACTTCAGCAAAACAAAGTTTACAATTTCTTTAAGAGATTCTGGAAATGGCATACAGCAGCATGCTTTTAAGCATAATTGTATTACTTTGAGTATTCAAGGAAACAGCAGTCCTGACTGATGAAACTTGGCAAAGGAAAAAATGTATTCATTGTGAGAGCTGCATTGTTTTAAACAGACCTTAAACGACTATAAGAGATCCAGTTTGCAAGGCAGCTCCAGAGACAGTTGCAGCAGAAAAACTGAGGAGGTGATGAGCTGTGACAGAGAGAGGAGAGCAAGGTGCTGAAGGGCCAGAAATTGAGAGGCAATCTTCAGACTGAAGTCAGCATATTGTAAATTCTGACTCACTGAGTCCCTTTAAACACTGTCAAAATATAATTACGTAGCTGTGCTGGTTTGAGGCTAACTGGAATATTTTAATAAGAGAAATTAGATCACTGACTATGAAAAGAAAATAATAGTAATGTCTGTATCACCCACTGGTTTTGCTTAGAGATGTAAAAACAAGAAACAGTAACAAAGTTTCTCAGTCTCTAGCTGCTACTTCCTGTGTTATCTGTCTCTGCTTGAATCTGTGTAACTCCATCTAATCATTCTCCTTCTAACCTCATGTCAGCTTTTTCTGCATCTCACCCCTGCACATAGCCTTTTGAGATAAGGGAGGGGGTGGGAAGAAGGAGGGGAGTTAGTTCAGAGCTGTCCTGTGTGGTTCTGCTGTTTGAGAGAGATTTTGAATTTCTGTATTACTTTGAACTTGTATATAATTGTACACAGCTGTAAATACCTGCATATATTGTGTATATAGAATCACAGAATCATACAATCAACCAAGCTGGAAGAGACTTCCGAGATCATCCAGTCCAACCTAGCACCCAGCCCTAGCCAGGCAACTAGACCATGGCACTAAGTGCCTCATCCAGTCTTCTTTTGAACGTCTCCAGGGATGGTGACTCCACCACCTCCCTGGGCAGCCCATTCCAATGCCAATCACTCTCTTTGGCAAGAACTTCCTCCTAACATCCAGCCTGTATGTGCCCGTTTGAGCTGATCCTCTAGCTCAGACATAGGGGAGAGATGAAGATTCCAGGGATAGGCCACATAAATGGCAACAATAGATAAATGAATATAATTTCATTGGAGCATCAAGAACTTAATGTCTAGAAGCACAGTTTGTTCTGCCCCTTCTCCCGCTGGCTTCTGCTGCTGCAGCTTCGCCTATCTTCCCCGGCTGCTGTTTTGGCTACTGCTGCTTCTGCTGCTTCGCCGCCGCGCCGCCACTTGACCCCTCCCCCATCTCCCCTAAGGTTATTGTATTGGTTTTTTTCCCTTCCTTCCTTCTCTAGTTATTATTTCTCTTTACATTGTTATACTTATATTATAAGAAAATACAATTTCATCTTTCCCTGACTTTCCCTCCCACAGCACAACTTGAGACTGTGTCCCCTTGTTCTATTGCTGGCTGCCTGGGAATAAAATACAGCTTCATCCTTAACTTCCAGCAGACCGAGTTAGTCTGCTGAACTGTGGTGGGAGGAACTCCCAAACCACCACAACAGCTCACTACTTTTCACTGATGTTGATACTAAAAGTATCGAGGAATTTTCTAACCAAAACTGTAAATTCAACATCTGATACTACATCTGATGATAAAATAGAAAGGGAAGGAATAGTATAAATGTATAATAATAAATATTATACACGTATATAATATATATAAAATAAACTCTCCAATAGTAACAACAACAGCCAATTCTCAGCAAAGTGTAAGCTGAGGTGTGTGATCATGTGTCCTTGGTAGAACTTTACTCAATTTGCATAACAGAAAGTGAATTCCAGCTCTAAACTAATGTTAATTCCTTATTTAACCTGGCAATTTCATGATACTCTATTTACATATTTTCAACTAGTATGACAATCTTTGCAATGCACACATCTTACTTCATATCTAAGATCTATTTTAAATTTACATATGTGGCCAAAAAATTTGCTCTACCTCAAAGGTAGAGGTCATAAACAATGACCTCTTTTACTTCTGTTATCTGACACCATTTATTTCTCATGGCCACTGAAAATGTACTCCTTATGGGATCAGTATATGCTCGTGTTCAGGAAATGGAATTATGAATGCAAGTTTCCTTACCTGGCCTATCATGTCACTACTGAGAGATACTGCCACAGCTTCTGAATTCTCAGCAAGGTCTGGACTCCAGGATGGGGTTATTTCCTTGGTGAGAAAGAAATGAATTGACATAGACAGAGTTTATGGCATCCTTGCATCTTCTATTTATGGCAGATGCGATTTTAAGAAGCGGAATTAGATAGCAAAATCAGCATGTGGAGACTTGGGAGGCTCGTTCTGGAACTTCAGAGAGGTCTCCCTCATCTCTCTGAGCAAAGGAAGGCCTTTGCTTAAGATCCTTTCCCCAGATAGTCACTCTTAGTTTTAGTTGATGTACTTCTTTTGGGTTTTTTTTATAGCTACTGACTTAATTCCAAAAATGATTAAAATAACTTAAGACTCTGCCACTGTTAAAAGGGATATTCCTCCACTGCTAAAAGGGATATTCCTCCACTGCTAAAAGGGATATTCCTCCACAGTTAAAAGGGATATTCCTCCACTGCTAAAAGGGATATTCCTCCACTGTTAAAAGGGATATTCCTCCACTGCTAAAAGGGATATTCCTCCATTGTTAAAAGGGATATTCCTCCACTGCTAAAAGGGATATTCCTCCACAGTTAAAAGGGATATTCCTCCACTGCTAAAAGGGATATTCCTCCACTGCTAAAAGGGATATTCCTCCACAGTTAAAAGGGATATTCCTCCACTGCTAAAAGGGATATTCCTCCACTGTTAAAAGGGATATTCCTCCACAGTTAAAAGGGATATTCCTCCACTGCTAAAAGGGATATTCCTCCACTGCTAAAAGGGATATTCCTCCACAGTTAAAAGGGATATTCCTCCACTGCTAAAAGGGATATTCCTCCACTGCTAAAAGGGATATTCCTCCACTGTTAAAAGGGATATTCCTGCACTACAGCATGTGAAAGTATATAGTCAATTGCATCAAAATACTACTCTTATTGAAAACAAAGCCTTCCCAAAAGTGCATGATTGTAACATCTAGCACCAGTGGGGCAGTGGACAACAGGTAATCTTAAAGCAGATGGTGAAGCAGAACCATCCCTCCTATTGATGAAGTCTCAGATTAGCTGAAACTGCTCACAGAGCTGCACGTGACAACTTCCTCAGAGATTTCTAGAGTCTACAGTATTTCCTTTAGGCTTATGACTGTCAAAGGTCTTGCAGCCCCTTTGAAAACGAACCTACTTTTTACTTGGAAATGCTGCTGATTTGTTTTTATGGAGACCTTGGATTTGAAGGATCCATTTACAAAGAAGGGTTAGAAAAGAAAAAATCAGAAAAACAAGGAGTCCACGAAGCATTCTATTTCAGCCACCCTAACTCCTGAGTAACTTCTTCAGCACAGTGTATTTACAACTCCCACAGTAGCATCTGTATGCTTGGCCACACAAACAAGCAGCTTCCATGCAAAGAAGCAGCTCACCACTAGTACTATGAAACACAGAATGTTAGGGATTGGAAGGGACTTTGAAAGATCATTTAGTCCAACCCCAAAAGGGGTCAGTCAGCTAGTCAGAAATATTTTCTTTGCGTGCCATTACAGTTTGCTCATCTTTTCGATGAACAAGTCACAACTGCAGAATGCTGAGTATCCTCAGAACAAGTATCTTTAGAAGCACAGGGGTCAGTTGTAAATGAAGGAAAACTCAACAGCCACTTCACAAAAATTTGGTCCAACAAATTGTGTAGTGTTGTGCTGGGGAAGGAGTGAAGAGAAGAGAGGTAAATAGTAGCTTTTAACAACCTTGAGGGAAAGTATATATTGAGGGTATAAATGGGTTTGTTTCCTTCAGGGTTTCATTTAAATTTATCCTCTCTACCTTTGATCAGGCTGCCTGTTGCTCCTACATGCAGCTATCTGCACATCTACAATAGCTTACAAATTGAATGGCTAGCTTTAAGGAAACAGACACTGAAGTCTTGGATATGTTGATGGCTGAATAGTGGACTCAGTTAATGACACTACTGAGGAAGACTGCAATGTGAACCAAGATGAACCACAGGCATGTACACCCATCTTGAACTCATTCCCTGGGCTGCATTCATGCTTGTCCTGTTGGTAGGTTAAAGAAGAGAAAAGGCATTGAAATGCTGTCCTGGAAGTACAAGACCCAGAACAGACAATGAGCTAGGTGTCTGTAAGTATGGTGACCTGGACATGGCCCAGACTGGCCTGGACACATCCTGGGGTCGAGGAAAACCAACACATGTGGCACGTGGTCTGACCTTGTGACATGTACAGGAACTGTGTGTACCTCTGGCCATGTTTGGGCAAACTTGATTCCACAGGTTAAAGTATTGAGTTTCTGCCTTTAACTTTCATCTGTCATTGGTCATTATCGTCTGAGGAAAGTTACATTAATACTAGTAAGCCTTGCCCTGCCTTGTATTGCCCAGAGAAGCAAGAAGAGCTGCTCTTGATTTTGCAGCTAAAAATCAGCCTCTCATAGCAAACAAACTATACAGCTGCCACATCAGAAGCTTCAGGGACATGAGGTGCTCCAGATCTGTGAGCCTTGCCATGTGCACCATCAGCCACCAGAGAAAACCCCAAGCCGCATCCTGCTGGCCACTTGCATCACCTGCTTGCCTGCACCTGCCAAAGAGTCCCTTATGAAAGCAGCATAGCCATGAGTAAACCTGGCAAACCTAACCTTAAAAGTCTCCATAAAAGCTCTTGTGTCAGCTGCCTTGCTCAGTGGCCATCAAATCCCCTAGTGGGCAAGTGACATTACTGCCATGAATCTCTTTCCAGTCTAATATTTGCATCTTTGGGTTTGCTTAACTGTTTAAATTGCCTGCTTCCTGTGTAAGTAATCACAGCTGTGCTTCTGTACCTTGTAAAGAAGTTTCTGCTGAGATTTTGTATTAATCTTTTTTTCCCCTATTTTTATTAATATATTTTCACCTGGTTATTAATAATAACAGTTTAAAAAACATGGGTTTTCAAATAATTACTGCCAGGAAGGAAAACTGAACCATTTGAGGAGGAAACTGAGCTTTTTTGGCAGGGTTATTGGTGTATAGGCTCTACTTGTAGCTTTGCTAGTCCCGTTGCATATTTAGCCTTCTTTGTTATGTCTTTACCACCTTTCCAGAGGCTCCAGCCTGGACTGGGAGCTGCTTCAGGCACACCAGGAAAGGAAATTGTGGGAAGCTTCCTCCCGCAGCGGAGCATGAAAGGTAAACATCAGACCCTGTGATGAGAAGTGTCCTTGGAGCCTTGAGGCTCCCAGGGGCCTGAGCCTGCAACTATGAGCAGCCCACGCACAGCTGTCAGGGGGTGGAATCTGCCCGCCTCTGAGGTGGGCACGGCCCAGGGGGCTGGCTCTGGCCACCCCCCCTGGGTGGGATCCTTAAGGTGTTTACTGTAAGTTAACCTATCTCTGCCTTACACTTAACCTGGAGCCAATCTGTACCCTCCACTTGTACCAATCTTGAACTAAGTCAGTTGTCTACACCCCCTTTGGGGGCTATAAAGGTCGCTGTATCGCCCTAATAAATTGCACTGCTGCGCAGAAGCCACAGAGTCGACTCTCAGTGCCCCGATCTCTCGCCGCACCGGTCTCCGACCTCCAACAGATGGCGCCCGAACACACCGATTGAACCTCCGGACAACTCCAGGTACGGAAGACCCGCACCCCGGGCCCCCACCCCAGGCCGCGGAGAAGACGGCCGGGCCGCTTCCCCCCCCACCGCTAGGCCGAGGAGAAGACGGCCAGGCCGCTCCCCCCCCACCGCTAGGCCGAGGAGAAGACGGCCAGGCCGCTTCCCCCCCCACCGCTAGGCCGAGAAGAAGACCGCCAGGCCGCTCCCCCCCCCACCGCTAGGCCGAGGAGAAGACGGCCAGGCCGCTCCCCCCCCACCGCTAGGCCGAGGAGAAGACGGCCAGGCCGCTTCCCCCCCCACCGCTAGGCCGAGGAGAAGACGGCCAGGCCGCTCCCCCCCCCACCGCTAGGCCGAGGAGAAGACGGCCAGGCCGCTCCCCCCCCACCGCTAGGCCGAGGAGAAGACGGCCAGGCCGCTTCCCCCCCCACCGCTAGGCCGAGAAGAAGACCGCCAGGCCGCTCCCCCCCCCCCCCACCGCTAGGCCGAGAAGACAACCGCCGCCAGGCCGCTTCCCCCCCACCGCTAGGCCGAGAAGAAAACTGCCAGGCCGCTTTCCCCCCCCCCCCCCCCCCCCCCCGCCTCCTCCGGCCACGAAGGATATAGAGGCTTCCACATAAAAGGAGCTGGTGGAAACGCAAGAGATCGGACGCTACTATACCCCCTGCTGGGGAAACACGTCTCCTTTTTTTTTTCTCTCTTTTTTCCTTTTTTTCTTTCTTTCTATTTTTCCTTTTTTTTTCCTTTTTTTTCTTTTTTCCTTCCCCCTCGTTAAACCCGTTACTAACCAAGGGAAAGGTGTCTGCCGATACGGACGGCCTATATAGATAGGCGTTTATTAAAAAAGAAAAAAAAAAAAAAAAAAGAAGAGTCGCCGCCCATAAATATGGGGGCAAAAATTTTAATAACGGCAGCTGGTGTGACGACAGGTGTGACCATATAGATGGGCACTTCTGGGGGCAGTGATCGTGCATAGTCAGATCCCCCCAGGGCAGTTGCCGCCGGAAGGCGAACGCACCACCCACACACACACCCCGCCCCCCCTTCCTTCCTTCCTTTTTTTTTTTTCTCTTCTTCCGCGCGCTTACGGAACCTTGCCGTTACCATGGAACCTCCCAGCCGCCCCTCCCTTCTTCCGCGGTTTTTTCAAAGTATTGGTGACTCCCTTTGGGGAGCTGGCGAACCGACCACACAAGCACTTTTGGATAAACAAGTAGCAATTTCTCTCCTCTTGAACTTTTTGGAAAAGCGAGGAGTTTCCATGTCAAAGAAAAAATTTACTTCCTTAGTAGCATATGGACTAGTAAGAGGACACTTTCAAACTTCAGACTCTCTTTTTGATGAATCTGAATGGCGCCGCTGTGGCGATACTATTTTTGACCAGGCTATTGACGGTGACAAAACAGCCAAAAGCGTACAGAAGCAATGGCGTGATGTCATCAATTGCTTGAAGAAATACAGACTGGAACAGACCCTTGCAGCTACAGCAGCAGCACGGCTTGCTGACGGCTTGGACACTCGGGGGGAGAGACCACTAGAGGCAATGGTTACCCCAGCTAGCTCTCTCTTTTCCGACCTGAAAATTTCTCCAGGCACGGTGGTGCCTTTGATGACTCTCCCCAGTGTATCTACTGTTCCGATGCTGTCCGCAGTGCCGAAGCAACCGGTGCTACCAACTCCAAACGCTCCGACGCAGCCAGCAGCGCCCCAGCAACCAGCGCCGTCAACTTCAAACACTCCGACGCAGCCAGCAGCGCCCCAGCAGCCGGTGCTGCCAACTTCAAACGCTCCGACGCAGCCAGCAGCGCCTCAGCAACCAGTGCCGCCAACTTCAAACACTCCGACGCAGCCAGCAGCGCCCCAGCAACCAGCGCTGCCAACTCCAAACGCTCCGACGCAGCCAGCAGCGCCCCAGCAGCCGGTGCTGCCAACTTCAAACGCTCCGACGCAGCCAGCAGCGCCCCAGCAACCAGCGCCGCCTCAGCAAGATGTCCCAATGCAGCCAGCGCCGCCTCAGCAGGACGTCCCGATGCAACCAGTGCCGCCTCAGCAGGACGTCCCGATGCAGCCGGTGCCGCCGGCTCAGGACCCTTCGTTATACCCTGCGCTGCCTCAAGACGTTCCCGACGTTCCTGCCGTTCCAGTGCAACCACCAGCACCCCCGATGCCAGCGGCACCAATTCCTCAAAACATCCCTACCATCCCTGCCGTTCCGGTGCAGCCGTCTGCCCCCCCGCTCCCAGCGCCACCGCCCTACAGTGGTCCATTTTCCCCACTCCCGGCTTCCGCTACCATCTCGCCACGTCCGGCGCAAACTCCTTTTGCTACATTCCGACCCGCCCCCCCGGCTGCAGCGGGCCCGAGTTGGACTTCCGCCGCGGAAGCCGGTCCTTCCTCTCAAGCCCGGGAACCGCCGCCTGTGATTAACTCGGACGCTAGCGACTCCTCACAGTCCGATGCCGACGACACTATTGACAATGTTGCCGACGACTTACAGAAACTTAGAATAATGCCTTCTGGCAATGCCCAGCCCCTGGCGGCACCACAAGCTACAGAGATCACCGGGAAGACTCTCCAGCTTACACCCGTTGGTCCACAACATCGGTGGCGTGCCGTTATTCGCGACGCCTTGTTACAAGGTGATTGGGAGGCAGCTGCTGCTCTGGAAGGTGCAGCAGCATTCCCAGTTGTGGCAGCACGGACCGCAGATGGACAGCCAGGAGCCACTCACACGGCTCTTGATTGGAAACTGCTTATGCAGTTGAAAACAGCAGTATCTTCCCATGGCTTACACTCACAACCGACTAAGCAATTGCTGAATTACATCTTCTCCGCCTATGTGCTGTGCCCAGCAGATTGTGAGACTGTTGCGAGACTGATTCTAACACCATCCCAGTTTATGTTGTGGGAAAGGGCATGGCGCGATGAGTGCAGGAAGGTGGTGGAGCAGCCACGACAACTAGGCGACCCCTTACTCAATGTTCAAGCAGATATACTGCTGGGAAAAGGGGCTTTCAGCTCACTGGATGCCCAGATACGTCATCCCTTTGAGTGGCATCATGCGTCCATGACAACTGCCAGAGCAGCTTTTAATATGGTGCCTACAGAGCCAAAAGCACCCAGCTATACCGCTGTTAAGCAAGGCTTGAGTGAGGACTACAACCATTTCATTGATAGACTAGCAGCTGCAGTCGAAGCAGCCACTGAGTTAGATGCTGCAACCAGACAAGCCTTTTTTCGAACCCTAGCTTTTGAGAATGCTAATAATAAGACCAAGCAGCTGTTGTCCATTCTGCCTAGGGAAGCCTCAGTGGACGATATGTTGGAGCGAGTTGCTCGAATGCCTACAAACCAGCAGCAGACATTTGTTGCAACCCAAATGGATCAACTTCTAGATAAGCACACGCAGCTTGTAATGGCAGCACTGCGATCCGCAGATGCAGGGAATCGTGGCTGCCGAGACAACAACCCGCGGAACCCCTGCTTCCGCTGCGGTCTAACTGGGCACGCGCGCGATGATTGCCCACAGGCTGCAGTTTGGTGTGACCACTGCCAACTTGACTCTCATGCAACTGCGGCCTGCAAGCGCTCGGGAAACTACCAGCGCAGCGCGGCAGGCAGCCGCGCGAGGACACAAGTTGCTGCCCCAGTGATGCTATCTGCCCAGCAACCTCCGGCAGCCTCGGGCTGGATCTTACAACAGCAGTAAGCATCACTTTGATTGACAACCGCCCAGTCCCTATTGCCACCTCCATGAAAGGCCCATTAATGATAAATGGCAAGCCCACTGGCGCATTACTCCTGGGAAGATCTTCTGCCGGGCTGAAGGGATTAATGATTGTTCCCGGGGTGATTGATGAAGACTACACCGGTATCATACAAATTGTCGCATACACTAACAACCCACCTATCGTGGTGCCGGAAGGCAGTCGCATTGCTCAACTGGTGCCCCTGACCAACCTGCTGCAGGACGTGGCCCAGGGCCGCGCCTTGCCACAAAGAGGAGATCAGGGTTTTGGATCTACGGGTGGCCTAGCCATGCTGACCCTGTCCCTGAATAGACGACCACTTGCATCAGCTATCATTAGTAATGGTCAGGACACAATAACCATGGACGTTCTCCTAGATACAGGTGCCGATATAACCATTTTTTCCATATCTGCCTGGCCCTCGCACTGGCCAGCAGGCCCAGCTAAAGACGGTATTGAAGGTATTGGTGGAGTATCTCAGACTCTGACAAGCTCACAGCGAATCAGTATAACCATAGATGACAGGACAGGCCACGTCTTTGCAACCATCGCACCTCTCCCGCGAGGTGTAAATGCGCTGATTGGTAGGGATGTCATGACACAGATGGGAGTTGTGATGACTACTCCGCAGGTAATTTTTCAGCAGCGGCCACTGGACGGCAGCCGCCCATAATCAAACTCCAGTGGCTTTCTAATACACCGATCTGGATAGATCAGTGGCCGCTGCGAAAGGAACGGCTGCAAGAAGCACACAAGCTCGTCGAAGAACAACTTGCTGCAGGCCATATTGTACCTTCAACCAGCCCATTGATTTCTCTAGATATAGACTGGGGTCTTGATGACTATGTTGGACTCTGGAATTTTACCGTTGTTTTTGACTTTAATTGTAATATATTTTGTATTTTGGACATTTGTTGGATAAGGTGCTGATGCTTATTAATAATATTGAATTTTTAGGATAATGTTAATGCAGTAATTCTTAGGCAATCATGATAGAACATAATTAGCTTTTGATAGATATTATACTGATATACTATGGTAAGGCATCATATTTTATACTTATAAGTCCCTATTCACTTTTTCTATACTAAGGATAATATGGTACCATATTCTCTTTTACACACTCACTCACACACCTTTTTTCTTTTCCTTTTCTACTAGGCTTGTAAGTTAAGACAGTATTATAGTTATATGATTTTTTTTTTTTCTTTAACGTATAGAAATGTAGAATTTTGTCTTTTGTATATTAAAAAAAAAAAAAAAAAAAAAAAAAAAAAAGAAGAAAAAGAGGAAAAGGGGGCGAGGTGGAAGAGGAGCTAGTAAAATAAGAAGAGAGGCATGGAGAAACACTACAGCCTTTTTGGACACATCATACAAGTAAGATCGGTGGATTTATCAGCTTAGGTATTGAATATGTTCATATTATGGTTTATCACCTGTCTGTACAGGCCCTAAGGTGGATACCAACTTGAATATGATTGGTTTGTCCTTTCATGAAGTGAGCAGAAAATCTTGCTCAGATGGCAGAATTGTGGTAAGATCTTGGGAGAGTCATAGAGATGATGATCATGAGTATTTGGATTATAAGGCATTGGATCTTGGCTAATGAATTTGGGTATTTTCATGAGCTTCAATGATTGTAGCTTAATGGAATAGATTCGGTCTGGTCCCTTTGGTGAAGGCCAAAGCCCACTTAAAATTGGCATAAGTTGGCAAGTGATTTCTTTATCTCTTGCAAGGGCCCTGCAAGGGATGAAAAAACACTGCTCCAAATTCTTGAAGTGAATTGAGAGCTGTGGGAAAGGCCTAAGCAGAATAGCCTGAAAGCAACATCTAAGACGCACTCTTGTATTGTATTTGGGGGTTGGTAGTTCTTAAGCACAATCGTCAGACGCAGCTCATAGCCGAGGACTGCACTGGGAACATCAAGATCTCTGAAAAGTATGAAGTGAACTTAAAGCTATGGAGAGATACTGAACAATTCGCTCGCCCACAACATCGGCTACCACAGTGAGCTAATGAAGACGTAACAGACTTGCACCCTCCAGAAGCTGTGATGTTCGTCTGGACTTTTGGGTTTTTGAACATTTGACTCACTGTCGCTTGCAGAAATGGCTTTTGGGATCATTAGCTAAGCTTGGGTGGCTAGTTTGCCAGATTGTTGTCACTAGCAAAATTCTTAACAAATGTATTCTCTTTACTTTAGCACCATTGACCTGCGCTCCCACTGAGCACAGCTCGTTTAAAATCAAACGTGGGTTGCTCAAAGGAAAAGAAGGGGGTACTGTGGGAAGCTTCCTCCCGCAGCGGAGCATGAAAGGTAAACATCAGACCCTGTGATGAGAAGTGTCCTTGGAGCCTTGAGGCTCCCAGGGGCCTGAGCCTGCAACTATGAGCAGCCCACGCACAGCTGTCAGGGGGTGGAATCTGCCCGCCTCTGAGGTGGGCACGGCCCAGGGGGCTGGCTCTGGCCACCCCCCCTGGGTGGGATCCTTAAGGTGTTTACTGTAAGTTAACCTATCTCTGCCTTACACTTAACCTGGAGCCAATCTGTACCCTCCACTTGTACCAATCTTGAACTAAGTCAGTTGTCTACACCCCCTTTGGGGGCTATAAAGGTCGCTGTATCGCCCTAATAAATTGCACTGCTGCGCAGAAGCCACAGAGTCGACTCTCAGTGCCCCGATCTCTCGCCGCACCGGTCTCCGACCTCCAACAGGAAATAATGTCTGGTTACACGAGGATGAAAAGCAAAGAATAAATTCTTGCCAAAATCCTCAAGCATACACCACTCTCAAACCAGTAAGAACAGTGTAAACCTCAACTGCAAACTGCTACAGCAACACCATCTTTTTCACCAGCAATACTGCAGAGTACTGCTTTCTATCATTATGTAGTATACCAAAATACATATGATGCCATATACTATATATAATATGCTGGAACATGTCCAGAGAAGGGCAACGAAGCTGGTGAGGGGCCTGGAGCACAAATCCTATGAGGAGAGGCTGAGAGAGCTGGGCCTGTTTAGCCTGGAGAAGAGGAGGCTCAGGGGTGATCTTATTACTGTCTACAACTACCTGAAGGGGCATTGTAGCCAGGTGGGGGGTGGCCTCTTCTCCCAGGTAACCAGCAACAGAACAAGGGGACACAGTCTCAAGTTGTGCCAGGGTAGGTATAGGCTGGATGTTAGGAAGAAGTTCTTCACAGAGAGAGTGATTGGCATTGGAATGGGCTGCCCAGGGAGGTGGTGGAGGCACCGTCCCTGGGGGTCTTGAAGAAAAGACAGGATGAGGCACTTAGTGCCATGGTCTAGTTGATTGGATAGGGCTGGGTGCTAGGTTGGACTGGATGATCTTGGAGGTCTCTTCCAACCTGGTTGATTCTATGATTCTATATAGTAAATGATTCTGTAAAGTGATCCTGGTGATTACAGTATTGCTATATACTGCTGCTGTATTGCTAGCTGGAGCAAAATGAGCAGAAGCATAGTTCACAGCCTGCAGAGGATTATAGGCAACTATTACTACAGCCTTGTATTTTTATCACATTTGTCTATTGTCGGAGTTACACATTCAGATTTGCCATATTTGTGCACCTGGCAAATTGGAGAAAAACTGTCTAAACCACTGAGAAATGTCTAAATCATCAAAATAATACAGTTAGATGAACATACTGGCACATTTCCTCTAAGCATGTTACTCCAGCACTAGGAATCCATCTAAAATACATCATTTCTACGACATGCAAAGACTGATCTCAGCCTTCAAGTTATAAAAAAAAAAATAAATAAGCACTTGAAATAAAGAAATCTACATTCAGATAATCAGTTAATATTATATTTGTCAGCAGAGAGGAAAGGAAAAAACACTAGATTTTGACCTTTCTAGAAAGCCTTTCCTTCTTTAGTGCATGAGACACTGGTAGCTAAATAAAATGTTACTGGTGAATCATCGTGAAACCAAAAGAAATTTGTAATAATTAAAGGTAGACCTGAGCCCTGAAACATTCTCTCCAGGAACACTTACTCAAATACTGTCTTGTTTTAATGCTAGAGAATTCAGGTCAAAATGTAAATACTGATAATTGCCCTAATTGATTATTCATGAGTGATAGTTGGTCAAAATTAAACTAATTTATCAACTTCCTATGTAAATGTTACAGACTGGGCTTTAATATGAATAATTTATAATTAGAACACCATCCCAAATACATTTAAGTAAAAGTATTATTTTGTCTCTCTCTCTGCAGCTTTCAATACTGTATTTTTGTATCTGGATCCAAGAGTAGAATTGGTCAGTAATTTGAAATGCCCAGTCCAACCTAGCACCCAGCCCTAGCCAATCAACTAGACCATGGCACTAAGTGCCTCATCCAGGCTTTGCTTGAACACCTCCAGGGATGGTGACTCCACCACCTCCCTGGGCAGCCCATTCCAATGCCAATCACTCTCTCTGCCAACAACTTCCTCCTAACATCCAGCCTAGACTTGCCCCAGCACCACTTGAGACTGTGTCCCCTTGTTCTATTGCTGGTTGTCTGGGAGAAGAGACCAACCCCCACCTGGTTACAGCCTCCCTTCAGGTAGCTGTAGACAGCAAAATAGATATTCAAAATCTGAAAGCTAGATAGGAATGGAGAAATGTTTCTTTTTCAGTTGAGGCAGCATTATTTTCTAGTTAGGTTATGAGCACAATACTCATGCTTGACTCTTGGCATTCGGTTCTATCTCAAGGCTTGGCAATGACTGTGGGTGCGATGAACACATGCTTTGTGTTCTTGCTTTGAACTAAGAGTACACTTGTAGCAAGTGTGTCAGTAGATATGAAGTGATTCAAGAGGAGAGAGCACAATAGAAGCAATGAAAGAACATTTGTGGTGTTCTGCAGTGCCACATGGCTTCCACTTCACACCGTGGTTTTACTTTGTAGTCCCAACACAGCTTTTAGCTCATCCTAGATTCTGTTAGTACCTTAATTCAAAAGTTCACATAATAAACCTTGATTAAAAAGTTCAAACAATAATCAAGATATCATAGCTACTCCTCTCACAGTGTCCAAAATACTTTCCACCTTCCAAAATTCTCCAAGAGTAATGCTAACCTGAAAGAGTTGGTTTTCTGGTGTGATCTGCTATACAACACAAAACCTGCATGGTTTCTGTGATTTCTTCTGCAACCTTTGAGAGGGAATAATGGGAATAAATAAGGTCACATCTAGTATTACTAACAGACTGCTTGTACATTTGGAAGATGGATGGGGGGTGGCCTCTTCTCCCAGGTAACCAGCAATAGAACAAGGGGACACAGTCTCAAGTTGTGCCAGGGTAGGTATAGGCTGGATGTTAGGAAGAAGTTCTTCACAGAGAGAGTGATTTCCCATTGGGATGGGCTGCCCAGGGAGGTGGTGGAGGCACCGTCCCTGGAGGTCTTCAAGAAAAGACTGGATGAGGCACTTAGTGCCATGGTCTAGTTGACTGGCTAGGGCTGGGTGCTAGGTTGGACTGGATGATCTTGGAGGTCTCTTCCAACCTGGTTGATTCTATGATTCTATGAACATGAGAGATACTTGCTTTGCAGTGATAACTTAAAAGAGACAATAACAATAGCTGCAAGGCTTTAAACAGGTCATGGGCCAGACAATGTTAGAGTGAATAATTTTTTATTTACACCTAGGATACCAAGAAATGTACAGGAATAAAATAATAAACTCCTATTTTTCATTTTTCAGGTGAATCCCCTCTTAGGACCATAAAGATGATTAGAGGAACGGAGCACTTCTCTTACAAGGATTGGCTGAGAGAGCTGGGGCTCTTTAGCCTGTAAAAGAGGAGACTGAGAGAGGATCATAGAATCAACCAGGTTGGAAGAGACCTCCAAGATCATCCAGTCCAACCCAGCACCCAGCCTGATCCAGTCAACTAGACCATGGCACTAAGTGCCCCATCAAGTCTTTTCTTGAAGACCTCCAGGGACGGTGCCTCCAAGAGGATTGGGCTGGACTTTTCAGTGTTAGAAGGGTCAGTGGATACAAACTAGAACACAGGAGGTTTTGTTTAACTATAAGGAAAAACTTGTTTACTTTGAAGGTAAGAGAGCACTGGAATGGGCTACCCAGAGAAGCTGTGGAGTCTGTCTCTCTGAAGAGTTTCAAAACCCATCTGGATGTGTTTCTGTGCAACCTAGGCATACTTATGTTAGCAGGACCATTGACTTAGAAAATCTACAGAGGCTTCTTCCAAGCCCTACCATTCTGTCTTTCATCTTGCCCTACCTTTAATAAGAACATGTAGCTACTTTCTAACATGTCTATGTAGCTTTGACACATGGTGGGCAAAAAAGAATGGGATGATTTCAGTTTGTGGTTTCCCATTCTGTGTTATGAAAAAGGCCTGTGGCCAGTGGTGTTCCCCAGGGATCAATACCAGGGTCAGTTTTGTTCAACATCTTTGTTAACCACCTGGATGAGGGGACTGAGTTTACCCTCAGCAAGTTTGCTGGTGATACAAAACTGGAAAGGTGGCTGACACCCTGTCAGGCTGGGCAGACATCCAGTGAGATCTGGACAGGCTGGAGAGCTGGGTAAAGGCAAACCTCATGAAATTCAATAAAGACAAGTGCAGAGTCCTGCATCTGGGGAGGAATAACAACAGGCACCAGTACAGGTTTGGGGCTGATCTGATGAAAAGCAGGTGCATGGAGAAAGACCTTGGAGTCTTGGTGGACAGCAAGTTCTCCATGGGACAGCAATGTGCCCTTGTGGCCAAGAGAGCCAACAGCACCCTGGGCTGCATCAAGAAAAGTGTGTCCAGCAGGTCTAGGGAGGTTCTTCTCCACCTCTACTCTGCCCTAGTGAGGCCACACCTGGAATACTGTGTCCAGTTTTAGGCACCCCAGTTCAGGAGAGGCAGGGACCTGCTGGAAAGAGTCCAACAGACTGCCACAAGGTCATCCTTGAGCATCTCCCCTTGGAAGAGAGACTGAAAATCCTGGGGCTGTTTAGTTTTCAGAAGAGAAGACTGAGAGTGGATCTCATCCATGTGTATAAATATCTGAGAGGTGGGCGTCAAACGGATGGAGCCAATATCTTTTTGGTGGTATGCAGTAGTAAGACAAAGAACAATGGCTACAAACTGGAACATAGAAGGTTTCACCTCAACATGAGGAGAAACTTCATTACATTGCGAGTGACAGAGCACTGGAACAGGCTGCCCAGAGAGGCTGTGGAGTGTCCTACTCTGGAGCCTTTCAAAAGCTGCCTGGATGCGTTCCTCTGCAGACTACCCTAGGGGATCCTGCTTTAGCAGTGGGGTTGGACTCAATCATCTCTGGAGGTCCCTTCCAACCTCTAACGTTCTATGATTCTACAACTGTAGGAAAATGCTAGTTGGAAACAACTCTGGAAAATAATATTATTTTTCAGTTCTGCTTAGTGCTTTAAAATGGCAGCCCTGGACTTTATCCCATAAATCCTCATATGAGTCACCCTTACTTTTGCAAGTATTACAAGTGGGAGATAGCAACAAATCATCATGTACCATAAGTTTCCATTACACCGGGCTGACAGACTATAGATTCTTCTTTATGGTTCATACTTCTCTCTCCTTGTTTAGAAGCTTTGAGATAATATGTGCAGTCTTTAAATTACCCTTCCAAATGGTATCACAAAATGCAGGATAATTTTTATTTGCAAGCAGCATGCATGGGACTGCTGAGACCTGTTCCAAGCAGAGGTCCTATCCTGCCTCATGAGACCTAAGCACATTAAAGTGGCAGGTTACCCATAAGGGTAAAATAAACAACTTCCTATTATCCCTAGTCTAGACTAGAACTTAATTCAATGCATGCATCTAAAAAAGTTGATGTTACCTGAAAACAGAGCTTTTTATTCTAAGGCAGGACAATGTAACAGTTCAGGGAGTTGAAGTATTTCTGTCTTCTTAACATTCATGGAACCTTTTCCTCAGCATTCATGTTAAAATAGGGATTAATTTACTTTTTCAGAGAATATCTCAAGTTCAAAGGGACACATAAGGATCACTGATTCTAACTCACAGGACTGCCTAAAACTAAAGTGTATGACTAAGAGCATCATTCAGCTGCTCCTTGAACTCTGACAGGCTTGGTACCTTTTCAGTGCATTACAGGTGATCTTCAGGCACTGTTCCTGGAGGTGTTGAAGCAAAGCCTGGCTGAGGCACTTAGTGCCATGGTCTAGTTGACTGGCTAGGGCTGGGTGATAGGTTGGACTGGATGATCTTGGAAGTCTCTTCCAACCTGGCTGATTCTATGATTCTATGATCATGTCTTAACTGTAATCCTGAATGTTTCTGTATTGTACAAGTGCAGTATAAAATGATAGGTGAAATAACTATGGACCTGCCAAACAAATAGCAAACATCCATCTCAAAGCAGAGGTTTTCTACAATCTGTGGAAGACACGAATCTTAAATAAGGAGTGTAGTTTGGCTGCCAAGGAATTGAGTCCAGGAACCCATGAACCTGGTGAAAGACACCTGATCTTCTTATACCTCGGTCAGACTACAAGGATAATTAAGCACAGTAGATCTGCACTAAAAATTAGATGCAATATTTGCATTAAACATGCCTGAGCAGAAAAACTAACATATGAGACCCCAATTCTGCAGGCAATTACACATATGGACTTAATAAACATAATGTTTCATATCCCTCTATAGAACCCTACCTACAAAAAGCTAATCTTAGAATTAGAGCCTCTCTTACCTACATATGGTAAAAGTGCCCATAGTTCTTTACAGGAAAGGTGACATGATCTCTGCCTTGTAAAACTGAAATCAAAGAGCCAAGAGTAAATGAAAGCAAAGAGTAATGTGCAAGTATAGTTGCTGTGTCTTTTTTTTCCTCCAAATCAAACATCACAGCACTCATTTTAAAAAACCCAGTACTTTCAAGGTTTCTAGATGTATTTTGCATGGAATGAGACAAAAGATAAGTAAAGAAAAAAACATTATACAACAAAATTATTAGGGCTTGCAGAGGAGTTAATAAATAGCAGCCAGATAACCAATTCAATGTAAAGTTCACGGCACTTGCACATTTAATTGCTTGATTGAGTGCTCAATCAAAGCACATGGGGTTTGCTGCAGTGCTTGTAAATGGTTCATGCACAGTTTGACTCCATGGACCTCACTTGAGACTTTACAGCTCAAGACGCAGACAAAACACTCAAATTAATGCCAGTAAAAATGTTATGGGTATAGCCATGGATTCTCTATGGTACTTGCACAGCTAACAAGCCCTGCACCAAGTGTACCATCACAGACTGTTGTTAGAAACAACTTCAACAGAGCAGAGCACAAAAACTAAAGCATGCTCCAAACAATACATGATAAAAACTGAACGACATCTTACTAGGAGTCACACTTAGGGTAGAAAGAACTTGAGTAGAAAGAACTAGTAATATCAGTTCTAATTCTCATAACATAACCAGCAGTATGTGCATAAGAATTAATTTAGTGATTCTGAATACATTTTTATGTGAAGAAATTATGTAAGTCTCTCATTAAGCACCACATCTGTATTCACTGAGGTCTTTACTGTGTTTCAGAGGTGTAAACACATTTCATATCAATACCTAAAGCAGGTACTAAGTTGAGCTAGATGTCTCATCTTGTACTCTGAGGTCCAGAACAGCAAAGAAAGGAGAAACTGCAGTAATTTTAGTGAATTAACTACAGATTTGATCTGAAGAAGCAGACATCTATGGGGTAATGTTAAGTAATTTACTATAGGCTTATTTAGTCCTGGGGTCTCTTGCAAACAGGGCTGCCAAATTGCAAAGGTGCTTTGTGCAATCACCTATTGTACATCAGATGCCAATCTAAGACATCAGTATTCATCCTTTGCCAAGTCCCCAGACATGAAAAGCTCATGTTTTGCCTCACTAAAGGCCCTATTTTTTTTTGACAGCAGAATGAGAGCTGCAACAGACTGCCAGTTGCCAACAAAAAATAAGAGGCTTACTAAACTTATTTTAGACATTAAATGCTAGCCTGGGGATCTTCAGCTCTTGGGTGTTTTCAATGATGTGAAAAAAAGCTACAGCAAATACACAAAACCCATTTTACATAACGACAGGCCCTTATCTTGTAAGCACTTATTCTGCCAAGGGGCAAGCTCCTGCTCCCACTCAAATCAACAGCATGATTTCCACATACAGGACTGGGATCTTTACATAGCTTTTATTTACCTTTCCTTTTCTTATGTATTTTCTATGCCTGTTTTCATGCTTTCTTCCTCTCTCTCTCTCTTTTTATTAATTAATGGAGTGAAATACATCTGTCTTGAAATACATGGAATTAACAAACTACTGCATCAGGAATGGTGTGGCCGGCAGGAGCAGGGAGGTCATTCTGCCCCTGCACTCTGCACTGGTTAGACCACACCTTGAGTGCTGTGTTCAGTTCTGGGCCCCCCAGTTTAGGAGGGACATTGAGATGCTTGAGCGTGTCCAGAGAAGGGCGACGAGGCTGGGGAGAGGCCTTGAGCACAGCCCTACGAGGAGAGGCTGAGGGAGCTGGGATTGGTTAGCCTGGAGAAGAGGAGGCTCAGGGGAGACCTCATTGCTGTCTACAACTGCCTGAGGGGAGGTTGTGGCCAGGAGGAGGTTGCTCTCTTCTCTCAGGTGGCCAGCACCAGAACGAGAGGACACAGCCTCAGGCTGTGCCAGGGGAGATTTAGGCTGGAGGTGAGGAGAAAGTTCTTCCCTGAGAGAGTCATTGGCCACTGGAATGGGCTGCCCGGGGAGGTGGTGGAGTCGCCGTCCCTGGAGCTGTTCAAGGCAGGATTGGACGTGGCACTTGGTGCCATGGTCTAGCCTTGAGCTCTGTGGTAAAGGGTTGGACTTGATGATCTGTGAGGTCTCTTCCAACCCTGATGATACTGTGATACACTAAAACCATCATCAAAACACGCAGCCCTTCAGTCAACCACTAAGCTATAATGTTTATGGAGATAATAGTGAACAATAATAGTGAAATGATGAGAGAAGATCTTACATAGAAGTTAGTGAACAACTAACAGGCCCACCGAATATCTGCTCCCAAAATAGCTTAGAACATGAAAATCATGGATTTCAGAGACATAGCAATTGTTTCATTTTCACATGCAGCTTGAAAGTACAAAAAAAAAAAAAAGCATCAGCATACCCAAAAGATACCCAAATATATACTTTAGAAATCAAAGTAGTTGAGCAGCATTATCTTAATTCAGGAGAAGGCAAAAGAGTCCTCAAGAAACACTGTGTGCTAGTTTGAAGCTAGCTAGAATGTTTTGGTGAGAAGAACTAGATTAGAGGCTGTGGAAGGAAAACGATGGTGATGTCTACTTCACTCATAGGCTTGCTGAGAGATGCAAGAAGAAGAATCAAAACATAGATAACTCACTTCTGCTGCTGGCAAGCTCCAAGCTGCAACTCTCTCTCCGAACCTTACCCTCCTTTTCTTTGACTAATTCACTTTGCTTCCTAACCCCCCCTGGCCGAACCTCCATTCTTCCTTGGGACTGGGGTAAGGTTGAGAAGGGTAGGGGGAAGGTGCAGGGGTGGTTGAGAGCCCCTCCTGGGGACTCAGGTTTCTGGTAGGGGAGTTGTGTTTCTGTATTACCTTTTTACCTTGTCTATTTCTGTCTATAACTGTATCTACTGTAAATATCTGCTTGTGTATTGTGCTAGCTGTAAATATAAGCTTAATTCATATTTCCAGAGCTGGCTGAGTCTAGTCTGGGTGGTTTCCAAAGTGTTGGGGGCCAGAGAACACCCAAATCATCACACACTGATTTGTCCTGTTACTTCTTTTGCAGCATAGGAAGCTTCATGCAAATATAAGGAGGAATTTTTTCACTGTGAGAGTGACAGAACTCTGGAACAGGCTGCTCAGGGGGGTTGTGGAGTCTCTGTCTCTGGAGAGATTACAAACTCATCTGGACATGTTCCTGTGTGATCTGATATAGGTGATCCTGCTCTGGCAGGGAGGTTGGACTGGGTGATCTTTTGAGGTCCCTTCCAGCCTCTGACATTCTGTGATTCTGTAATTGCATCTCTCTATTTATGGTCTCCCTGTGACCATAAATAGAAGTAGATGCAGCAAGGAGGCATTGCAGAAATTCAAATTCCTATTGAAATACTGTTGCCTGACTTGTAATCAATAGCAGAAAGACATGACATTTTGTCCAACTAGTTTCACCACAACCTCATAGGCTACCAGCTCATGAATGAAATTAAAACAATAAAGAAGAAATAAACAACAAAGCAAAGATCTAATGCACAATATTATGGTGATGGATTTCCTTGCACTGCACAGTCATTCTTTTACCTTTAAGTTTAGTGTAGTAAATACACTTGTAGGGCATACATAAACTTTAAACACTCACTAGAGGTATTTCCCAACTGAGTCAGTTTTTCTAATGAAGTATCAATACAGAGCATTAAGCAGGTCAGCAAAAGTAAAATGGGCCATTCTCACTAGGCAAAAACCTCTTTGTAGGTTCCAGGGAGGCAGGAGCTTGAGTCACCTACAAGAGGATTCTGTTATTACTAGGCAAGATTTCCTGATCAAAAAACTATGAACTTCTGCTGGATATTCAATTATTCCATATTTTTGAAGTATTAACATAGAATCAAGCAGGTTGGAAGAGACCTCCAAGATCATCCAGGCCAACCTAGCACCCGGCCCTAGCCAGTCAACCAGACCATGGCACTAAGTGCCTTAGTCAATCTCTTCCTGAACACCTCCAGGGATGGCAACTCCACCACCTCCCTGGGCAGCCCATTCCAATGCAAATCACTCTCTCTGTCAACAACTTCCTCCTAACATCCAGCCTAGACTTGCCCCAGCACAACTTGAGACTGTGTCCCCTTGTTCTGTTGCTGGTTGCCTGGGAGAAGAGACCAACCCCCACCTGGCTACACCCTCCCTTCAGGTAGTTGTAGACAGCAATGAGGTCTGCCCTGAGCCTCCTTTTCTCCAGGCTAAACATTAAGAGTATTAAGAGTACATAGAATTTCTGGGGCTAGAAGGGTCATCTGGGCAGTGTGTGATCCTTCCCCCAGACCTACTGAAAATGTCAACATAATATACTACATGTTCAGCAAGCCTGGAAAGTACTAAGAGTACCAGAATTCCAGTGGATGGGTAACTTCATTCTGTAATTAAAACTTTGCAATTGCAAATTTCTGCTTAAATAATAACAAAGCAATAGAAAGTAACATTTTTTTTTTAATGACAGTCCCTGTAGAAATTGAAGTCTGGTGCTTCTCAGAAGAAAAGGTTCATTATGATAACAGTTAGCTTTAATCTGACCAAAAATTTGACCAAATCATAAACACAGCTCTTTCTATATTGCTGATTATTTGGATAGTTTTAATTCCCATGATTGCACTCCATAGGATGCTAAATAAAACTCCAGATTTCTGGATTTTAGCTGCAATCAATGTGAAAATGAGAGGAAAGTGCCACTCTTTTGATATTTATTGCCTGACTATGTCCTAAAACTATCAAAAAACAGTGGTTTGAAGCCAGTCCTTTCCCAAGGCATCACAGAACTTGTTGTCATTTTGAAAACTTGGCACCAGAATTCCTTCTCTCCTCCTTTGCCACACTTGGAAACCTGGCATTGTGTTCCACAGGAATTGGCAAAGTCTATCCCAACACAGTATCACAGTATCATCAGGGTTGGAAGAGACCTCACAGATCATCAAGTCCAACCCTTTACCACAGAGCTCAAGGCCAGACCATGGCACCAAGTGCCACGTCCAACCTTGCCTTGAACAGCTCCAGGGACGGCGACTCCACCACCTCCCCGGGCAGCCCATTCCAGTGTCCAATGACTCTCTCAGGGAAGAACTTTCTCCTCACCTCCAGCCTAAATCTCCCCTGGTGCAGCCTGAGGCTGTGTCCTCTTGTTCTGGTGCTGGCCACCTGAGAGAAGAGAGCAACCTCCTCCTGGCCACAACCACCCCTCAGGTAGTTGTAGACAGCAATAAGGTCTCCCCTGAGCCTCCTCTTCTCCAGGCTAACCAATCCCAGCTCCCTCAGCCTCTCCTCGTAGGGCTGTGCTCAAGGCCTCTCCCCAGCCTCGTCGCCCTTCTCTGGACACGCTCAAGCATCTCAACGTCCCTCCTAAACTGGGGGGCCCAGAACTGAACACAGTACTCAAGGTGTGGTCTAACCAGTGCAGAGTACAGGGGCAGAATGACCTCCCTGCTCCTGCTGACCACACCATTCCTGATGCAGGCCAGGATGCCACTGGCTGTCTTGGCCACCTGGGCACACTGCTGGCTCAGTTTAACACCTTTTGCTATTAAACTGTATCATGTCCCAGGGTTTCCAAATGAAACACACATTTGGCTTCATGGCATGCTTCTGATAGAAAAGCCTTTGAGCAGTTCAGGTCTTCTATACCGTGTGGTTTTCAAACAACAAAAGCCCCTCAGCACTGAAGGCTGAAGTAACAATTGCAGGGAGAAGCCACTAAAAGGCAGTTTCCTAACACCAAAATGGGCCACAGAAGCCACCTGCTTCAGTACAGAAAACCTCCCTACGCAAGCAAGTGAAGCATTTCTGTGCTGCTGGTGGTGTATGAAATAGTGAATTTATTTTCCTCTTTCTCTTCCAGTTGTTATTCATTTGCAACTAAAAACCACCCCATGCAGTAATCAGAGTGTAACTCATGCAAACACCAAAAGATCTGCTAGGAGAGCACAAAGCCTATAACTCAAATTCTCTGGGAACTTTCTCCTTGTGGGATTTAACCCTGGGATATGCAAAACTTCAGAAAGCTGATTTAAGCACTTCTGTTCAGACAACTTGGCCCACCAGCACTCTCACTGAATTGCAGCCAGTCAGTTGATTTAAGATCATAGAATCATAGAATCAATCAGGTTAGAAGAGACCTCCAAGATCATCCAGTCCGACCCATCCCCCATCCCTATCCAATCAACTAAACCATGGCACTAAGTGCCTCATCCAGGCTTTGCTTGAACACAAAGTATCCAGAAATGACTGGATTTGAGAACCACAAAAATCCATCCACAACAGCTGGATCAGAATAGCCCAAACTTTGACCACTACTCTCTTGTAACAGATGTTCTGGTAAATAACCTTTGAATATAAGCCGGTGACATCTGATGCAACACATGCAAAGGCAAGCTATAAATATGAGGAACCAAGGTATTACAATGATCAAAAGTGGACTGACCACACATCCCAAAGCAGGCTGTAAGCACAAAAAGGCATTCTAATGGGTGGAAATTATTTATAATGTATTATTATCTTCACATAATAAAGAGGAAGTCTCTTTTTTTCCCTCTTTTGCTGTTCTCTTACATATTGGATCGAAACACTTCCTTCTAGTCCTCTCTGCCAAGTCTCAGTATCAGAGGAAATATCAGCTCACTATTGTTAGTATATAAATTAGTTGAACTTCATCTAAGACCAGTCTGTGGAACTCCTGTGCCAAAAAAAAAAAAAAGCCTCTATTCTTTTATTCTGCTGCATGTCTGTTTTAAATAAACCTGCACAGAAAACAGCATTCCTTTGGAGAATGCAAAGGCATATAAAGAGGTATATAAGGTAGCACATGGAAAGCAGTCTCTGCAGGGTCTTAGACCCACCCAGGCCAGACATAACTACTGTCATACTAAATATTACCTTATTCTGCCACATAGGACGGTGACTGTAATTGATTTTTCTGGGTCAGTAGCCAGACTGAAATGCTGGAGTCAAAAAAGTAGCTGTGCCTCTTTGGTCCTCTCCCCACCCTGGACTGGAAAAAGAATGTACTTCACCCAAGTTCCCATTTAAAAGAGAGACTGAACCTCCAGGCTCTGGGACAACCAAGCAAGAAGGCAGGCATGGCTAACAACAGCCCTGCTGTTGAAACTGTTTTCAGCAGTAATATGACTGTCATGGCCATGCACTGCAGAGGACACTGTGTACCAAAGTAGCTGGCAGAGCAGTTTGTGGACTTGAGTATGGCTGGCCAACACCTCTAGCTGGCTGGGCAAGAGAAACATCATGCATGGCACCAAGGACAGATAATGCTACTGCAGTTTACCGAGGAAAGGGTCAGAGAAAGAATCGCTTTCTCTCATCAAGCTGAAAGACACAAAACACACTGAAGAGAGAAAGAACCACCAACTCCATATTCTCTCTACTTTCCTCCTTGGAGACATCATCCTTTTGCTGACAGGATGCAGTTTCCAAGACTCTCATGCTGAGATAAAAGTCAAATTCCATAATCCCCAGGTTAGTGGGCAAAAGAGGAGTGACACAAGTAGAATTCATAGCCAGGCTAATTTTTCCCTCACCTCAATCCAATTCAGCATTTTTATTAAAAATGGACACAGCTTTAGGATCAAAACTCCATTTGTGAGGAATTTACAGTTACTAAAAATGTTACCCAACATTTGCCCATTCTTGCTTGAAAGCAACACAAATTTCCTATCAAATCACTACTACTCTTAATGGAAAAGTCAAACAAACCATTGAACAAAACAGATCTGGAGTTCTGCATTTAAATCTCATAATACATAATTTTAGCACAGATGAAGTTAGTTAGGAGGAGTGTGTCCAGCAGATCAAGGGAGGTTCTCCTCCCCCTCTACTCTGCCCTGGTGAGACCTCATCTTGAATACTATGTCTGACCCCTTCCAATAAGCTCAAGATTATGCCAGCATTTTCTCAGAGGCTTTACAGAACTTTACAGCAGCCAATTAACCTGACCAGACAGGCCAAAACCAAAGTCATCATCCAGTAATGCTAAAAATACCACAGTGGATTTGTTAAGCAACTGCTACAACATTTTTTTTGTGAGTTATGGCACAGAACAGAGGCACCCAAATTGCCTTCAGCGATGCTGAAGGTATTACATTTGAAATCCAGGCTAACCGTAAAGCTCATTGTGTGCTGAAACAATATGGCAACAAATGATTTCAGGCTGTTGCTAAGATCACCAGCATGGTGCCATTTGGCACACCTCTGAGAAGACATGAGTATTTGTTATTCTAAATCTCAGGCAGCTTTGAGTTTGCAAAGCTAGATAAACAAATGAATTACATGAAATCCATGACGGACCTACAAATCCCACCCTGACTGTTTCTCTTTTCACTTACCTCTTCTGGCGGTTTAAATTCAGGAGACATCAGGTTGTTACTGAAACATTTACCTAAGGCCTAATGTAAGCTCTAATAGCTATTTTTTTTCCCCATCCAAAGGTACATTTACTGGCCAATACTGAGCAACAGAAGGATGCAGCAAGATCCCTTTTTCTTCTTGCTTTACATCTTAAGAGTAGAAAGAACATCAAACCTCAAACTACAGTTCCTCTCGAAGTATAAACATGTGCCACAAGGATTCCCATCTACCTCTGAATTCTTTGCTCAGTACTTTTTTAATGTTCTCTCCACATCAGAGCTGGTCTGTGAACTTTACTGTTGACTATGTTAGTCTCTAACCTCAACATTTGATCTCTATACTTTTGTGTCTTTAGTAAACTTTTGTTTGCTTGCTTTTCATCAAAAGCCTAAAACTGTTGCCCCACCACAGCCTTTCAATTACTTCTGCTGGCACTACTCTCAGCTGCTGCTTCTGTCTCTTTGCCAGCAACTGCTAAACACTAAGGGATATTAAAAAAAAACCCAACCACATTTTTAAGGAAGGGAAATAATGTCAAGGATTTTATTCAAAGATAATGTGAAGGACTTTGCTGTCTTTTTCTGACCAGCTGATTCTGAGCTGAAGTGTTAAGTAACCCTTTGGGGAGCATATAATGTTAAATATTCATGAATAGCCAATTCTGAAGCCATAATGCTGAACTGGAAAGCAATTTTGCTTAGCATACAAAGGAAGAGAAACATAGCTGTTAAACTCAAGCATGCTCTAAGCTGCAGGAGCAGGGAGGTCATTCTGCCCCTGTACTCTGCACTGGTCAGACCACACCTCGAGTACTGCGTTCAGTTCTGGGCCCCCCAGTTTAGGAAGGACACTGAGATGCTTGAGTGTGTCCAGAGGAGGGCAACGAGGCTGGGGAGAGGCCTTGAGCACAGCCCTACGAGGTGAGGCTGAGGGAGCTGGGATTGGTTAGCCTGGAGAAGAGGAGGCTCAGGGGTGACCTTATTGCTGTCTACAACTACCTGAGGGGTGGTTGTGGCCAGGAGGAGGTTGCTCTCTTCTCTCAGGTGGCCAGTGCCAGAACAAGAGGACACAGCCTCAGGCTGTGCCAGGGGAGATTTAGGCTGGAGGTGAGGAGAAAGTTCTTCACTGAGAGAGTCATTGGACACTGGAATGGGCTGCCCGGGGAGGTGGTGGAGTCGTCATCCCTGGGGCAGTTCAAGGCAAGGTTGGATGTGGCACTTGGTGCCATGGTCTAGCCTTGGGCACTGTGGTAAAGGGTTGGACTTGATGATCTGTGAGGTCTCTTCCAACCTTGGTGATACTGTGATACTGTGATACTGTGATTTCATGTGCTTAGTCAGAACAGGCGTACTACGGACTGTGAAACACACACTGAAAGGCTTAGACTTGGCCCCAATGCAAATTGCTCTCTCCTGAAACTAGACCTTGATTTAGGGTCACTTTAAACACACATTAGAAACAAAACCTGCTTTCTGATGAGACAGGATGAGCCTGATTTTATTTTCACAGTTCTGTAACCAAGAAAATCTTCATTATAACTCCTCACACTTAAACATCAGCGTGTCTGATCTCAAACAGCCCAAACCAAGGTAATGTTGGTTTGTTCAACCCACATGCATCATGAACATTTCCAAAGGTGTTCAGTTTGCAACTCCAAGTGTCAGTATGGGTCCTGACGGCTCCAGGGAAATAATCTTGCAATTGATCATCACATAGATAGAGAGAATTCAAGTTATGATCAAGTGTCCACACACACTGACACCACGAGGCAGGATGGGGGAAGGTTTTCATATGGAAGCAGGTAGGAAGGACAATTCAGCTCTAGGCATGATGCCCCAGAGCTACTCAGGCTACCCTTGCTTGATTCTTCTATGATGGTGGCAAAGCTGTGGCTCCTACTAGTTCACTTTGGCAAATCCTCTTTGCTTGTTGACCTCACCACTGCAGAACACAGAAAGAATATTTCTGGAGTAACACATTCAATGCAAGAATTCTTCTTCTGTCCTCCCTCTTTGCCTTCTCTATTATTTGTCTTCCTGGAAAGCCAATGAGGCTGACCAGAATGGTTTGAATTAGCCTTACGTTCTTGTGGTTTCTTGTTTCATATTTTGGGCTGGCCATTTGTCATCCTGGTTCTGTTTCTCCTCTATCTGTTCTTAGAATGACAGAACACAGGATCACCTCTCTGGACAAGATTATAAATGCTTCATTGTCAAACTGCCAGTAACAAGTTTCTGCCAAATTTATATTCCAAAATTCCCCAAGCAGCAATTTAATTACATTATTTTGGATACAGCACCATAGCAGCTGCATTCATCTGATGAGGATGCATTACGGCTTATGGTGAAAACAATGGCAAGTTAGCTCTGATGTGTTTTGGAATTTGCTCTTTATTTGGTTTAGAAGAGCCCTGTTTCAGTGAGCATGACTCACAAGTCCATTTGATCCTGCAGTCTGTGAGAAACTGGAGAGGCTCTGACAAGGGTTCTTTAAGAATCAGACATATCTACACCTGTTGCAGTTCAGCTGCTGAAGTCCTGCTGGTTTGTGGTTAAAAGAGAATTACCAGACAGATCCATTTCACTCTATTTCAAGGAATACTCCAGGACTATTAAAAAAAAAATCATGTCTGTTAATCAAAATGAACACATAAATAGCAAATACTTCATTTTGTCCATATTTTTCATGGATGAACTTTCCCAAAACCAGAAAAGATTGTATCTCCACTAGAAATCCACTAAGGCTTCTGACAGAAATCTAACACACATGATTTCTGTGACTGCTTCCAAGATGGAACTCATGCCAGAGTTGTGAAATATTTGTTCAGTTGGTTTTTTTTTTTGGAAGTCTCCAGAGGACTTGCAGTAAGTTCTAAGGACGTACTAGGGGGTGACATGAAGCCAAATCACAGGCCAAAATTCACAGCAGGAATGTAAAAACCTCTGAAGATCCAATCTGCTCTACCACCACTATTTTCATCATGAGCCACAGCTCTACATTAGAAGCTATATTAGAAGCTTTTGCCAGTGTGTCAGTACCCTGTGAGGAGCATAATCTCTGTTGAGAAGTTTTGTACTGAGAAATGTCTTTGTTTAGGCATAATTGCTGAGCCATTTTCATATGCCTGTAGTTTATTCTCTTTTGTTTATGAATGCAGATGTTTTTACTGGCAAAAATAGGTTTTGGCCACTTAGTGACACAAGGAAAAGGAAAGCTTTCTTTTTCAGCTGAAAGGCTGCCTCAGTGTCAAGAGTCACATCTGTATGTCTTGTAAGAGGTTTGAGGTGACAAAGAGAATAACCCTTAACAGAGCTGGACATAGAGAAGCTTTTTTTATATACAGTTAAAGGCAGAATTGTTCCTTCTTCATAGAATCCACATAGAATCAACCAGGTTGGAAGAGACCTCCAAGATCATCCAGTCCAACCTAGCACCCAGCCCTAATCAATCAACTAGACCATGGCACTAAGTGCCTCAGCCAGGCTTTGCTTGAAGACCCCTGGGACAGTAACTCCACCACCTCCCTGGGCAGCACATTCCAATGGGAAATCACTCTCTCTGTGAAGAACTTCTTCCTAATATCCAGCCCATACCTACCCTGGCACAACTTGAGACTGTGTCCCCTTGTTCTATTGCTGGTTGTCTGGGAGAAGAGGCCACCCCCCACCTGGCTACAATGCCCCTTCAGGTAGTTGTAGACAGTAATAAGATCACCCCTGAGCCTCCTCTTCTCCAGGCTAAACAACCCCAGCTCCCTCAACCTCTCCTTCTTGCTTAGGATAAGATTTAAAGTCAATTCAATCACTTTCTTCCCTGTACTACTTACTATCATCCTCATCTTTACTTTGTGCCAGAACCAGAGTAAGTCTGACCCACCACTGATTCATAGAATTAACCAGGTTGGAAGAGACCTCCAAGATCATCCAGTCCAACCTAGCACCCAGCCCTAGCCAGTCAACTAGACCAGGGCACTAAATGCCTCATCCAGTCTTTTCTTGAACACCTCCAGGGATGGTGACTCTCACCAGCTTTGTTGCCCTTCTCTGGACATGTTCCAGTATCTCAACATCTCTCCTGAACTGAGGAGCCCAGAACTGGACACAGTAATTTCAACTTGCTAGGCATCCAGAAAATCATTCAGTTATTACTCAGGCTTGTTTTTTTATCAGCCTTGAGAGGTGACATAACTCAGGGTGAGATCACTCAGGTATGGCACAGATGGAGGTAGGGATGCACCACTACAGAAGGGGACAAATGGTTGACACACAGAAACCAGTCATTGCATTTGGTTGCTGGGAAATTGTATTTTAGGCACATGACTTATGCACTGACTATCAGTTTCCAGAACAGCAGTCTTCCTAGAGTACACCTGTGTGGTCAGTACGATGGGTGGCTGCCCAAAGAGGGATGAAATGGACTAGACTCAGCGGTCCCACGTCAGGCATGCGTACACCACTGCACTACTGATGGCAGTAAATGCAGGGAGTCAGTTCATCGAAGGGTCACACAAGCATGAGAGCTGCTTCAGCAGCATGACAGTAGTGCACAGAAAAAAAAAAATTAGGAGGAACAATATGACAGAATGAACCACATTTTGGCAGCAGCAGGCTTGTTAAATCATTTCAATGATCCCATAACGCACTCTCGATCCTAGCAGCATAAATAAGAAAACACCCACACAGCCAATAATAAGTACCTAATAAATAAAGAGTAAGTAAGAATAATGACAAAAATCCAGTAATACTTGCTGAAACCATGTGGAATTCTGCTGGTGTGCCTAAGGCAAGAATTGAGCATATTCTGTAACCACAATACAAAACAACACGGATGCATTTTAAAGACTGAAGTGGAAGCCACAATTCGCACTTCCAAGGTGTTACTGCTTCACAGCACTATGAACTGATCAGATGAATTCTGACTCTTAAACAATACTACTGAAATTACTTATGCATTATATAAAGAGAACAAAAAAGTTCAAAATGCTTCTCTTCTGCCTGGCAAGCTCCCTTTAAAAAGGCTTCCCAATGCTGAAGCACTTAGCTGCACTCCAGGGTTCCTGACAGACTTTTCCTCTAAAGTTTTCTGTAGAAATAATGACTTGGAGAGAGCAGCCTTGAGACAGGCAGCTTCCAAGTTCGGATATTTGCCTGACCTTGAGGACCTTCTCAGGAAGGAAACGAGTTCCTCCAAGGAAAACACAGGACGAGCAGATTCAGAGCCCATTCTGTAAGCAGGAGTCATTCAATGAGGCACTCTGGTCTTGAACTTCAGGGTGAACTGGGGCTGCTACTATACTCAGAATATGTCAGGGAAAAAAAAAAAAAAGAAAAAGTAAAAAACAAGCATCTTCCTTTTTTACTTTTCTGTTGCTTTCCTCCTTGGAGTGATAGTTTCATTGCTAATTATAAGCAGAGTCATTAAAAGATCACCTCTCCAACATCTGGATTTGGAACTTGTGACAATCATATACCTGTAACCTAACAATTTATTACATTGCTGTTCTGCAAACATACAACTCTGCACAGAATTCAGACAATTAGACTAAAACAGCTTCCTAATTTATTCACAATTATTTTGATGTTTACACATTAAAATCTAAAGTTTTCATAGGATGTTAGGGGTTGGAAGGGACCCAAAGAGATCATCGAGTCCAACCCCCCTGCCACAGCAGGACAATACTATCTAACACAGATCACAGAGGAACACATCCAGACAGGCCTTGAAAGGCTCCAGAGAAGGAGACTCCACAACCTCCCTGAGGAGCCTGTGCCAGTCCTCTGGGACCCTTACAGGAAAGAAGTTCCCCCTTGAGTTGAGGAGGAACCTCCTTTGCTGCAACTTACACCCATTACTCCTTGTCCTATCACAGGGAGCAGTGAGCAGAGCCTGTCCCCTGCCCCTTGCCAGCCTTCAGATACTTATGAACATTTATCAAATCCCCTCTAAGTCTTCTTTTCTCCAGACTAAGCAGCCCAAGGTGCCTCAGCCTCTCCTCATAAGCCATGCCCTCCAGTCTCCTAATCATCCTCACAGCCCTCTGCTGGACTCTCTCCAGCAGATCCCTGTCCCTCTTCAACTGGGGAGCCCAAACCTGAACACAGTATTCAAGATGAGGTCTCACCAGGGCAGAGTAGAGGGGGAGGAGAACCTCCCTTGATCTGCTGGACACACTCCTCCTAACTAACTTCATCTGTGATAAAATTATATATTATGAGATTTAAATGCAGAACTCCAGATCTGTTTTGTTCAATGGTTTGTTTGACTTTTCTTTAAGAGTAGTAGTGATTTGATAGAAAATTTGTGTTGCTTTCAAGCAAGAATGGGCAAAGTGATGTAGGCAGAGCAAGAACCCATTTACAGCTGCTCAAAAATGAATTCTTTTTTCAGATGTTGAAAACAATGTTCTAAAATGTTCTATTAACTTATCACTCCATTCAGTCTCTTTTAACCAAAGGCAATACAAGAGAATTAATATTAAGCAGTGTGATGAGGCACTTAGTGCCATGGTCTAGTTGATTGGATAGGGCTGGGTGATAGGTTGGACTGGATGATCTTGGAGGTCTCTTCCAACCTGGTTGATTCTATGATTCTATGTTCAGGCAAAGGTTTTCAATTTGTACAAATACAGACAAAGTTAGAAGCAATCAGGTAAATTAAAGATGTAATGAAAGGCTCCTCTGATAATATTCTTATCCAAAAAGAACTACAGTAATTCATACCATCCTGCCTGCATAAGAATTTCAGTACACTGGAATTTCAGGATTGATGGAGCATTTGTTTACCAAGTCTGAAAAGAAAGCTAATGTAAAAACCACAGTCTTCATGCTCACTGCTTTAACTGGTGGATCAGAAACGCTCAAAAAGAGGGTGAAAACATTATTATAAGCCTAATATAATGCACTTTTCCTTCCAAGCTGCAGCATACTTTTTAAGTTAAAGATTGTAATTAAATGAAAAGGAAAGAACAATACCTGTCCACCCTTAAGCCACATGAAAGAAATGACATAAATTCACCCAAAGTTCACATAACCTTGCCAGCATCTTAAGTAGGTTCTCTCAGTAAATGGGCACCTAGTACCCATTTAGATTAAAAAAAGGCCTCACTGTAGAAGCTCCCTCATACAGCAGAGCTTTCCCACAGAGACATTTACTTACAGAAAAGCTGTGAAGAGCACAGTGAGCCCCAGAATCAGTAGAGCCATCCTGGACTGACACATTGCCCCAGCAGCCTCCATCTGCTTTTGACATGGGGGATGTAGGAATCACAGGAAAGACATCAACCTGGATGGTCATAATGACTGGAAAACTACAGATGCTTTCAGCACCAAGCACTCATCTCTACCAATCTCTAACCTATCTATGCATGCATAGTTTTCAGAACATAGTCAGGTTCAAGTCTGGTATAGTGGGAAATGCACTAAAAACATCTATTTTTGGACTGACACATTTTAGGGATTTAAAAACTAATGATGTCAGACACTATTACTTGTATTATTGTGCTAGTTTGAAGCTAGCTAGAATGTTTTGGTGAGAAGAACTAGATTACAGGCTGTGAAAGGAAAACAAGGCTGATGTCTACTTTGCTCATAGGCTTGCTGAGATGTATAGGAACAAAAAGCAAAACACAGATAACCACTCAGCACTTCTGTTGCTGGCTGAGCTGCATCTCTAACCTCACCCTCCGTTTCTTTTCTAATCCACTTTGCTTCCTAACCCCCCTGGCCAAACCTCCATTCTTCCTTGGGACTGGGGTAAGGTTGAGAAGGGTAGGGGAAAGGTGAAGGGGTGGTTGAGAGCCCCTCCTGGGGACTCAGGTTTCTGGGAGGGGAGTTGTGTTTCTGTATTACCTTTTACCATGTCTATTTCTGTCTATAACTATATATACTGTAAATATCTGCTTGTATATTGTGCCAGCTGTAAATATAAGCTTCATTCATATTTCCAGAGCCGTCTGAGTCTAGTCTGGGTGATTTCTAAACTGTGGGGGGTAGGGAACACCCAAACCATCACAATTATTTTAACAGATCCTTTAATTATTTCTTTGATGGGACATCTTTCATGTATGTGTTTAGAGTCTTTGGGACACCCCCAAAAAATAAATTAAATATCTACTCAGGTGAAACATCATCATACACTGCTCAACATGTTTCCTTCTCCTTAGAGACTTATTACTAAGACAGATATGGCTCAAATTAAGCTTGAATGAGTTATGCTCTCCATATGCTGCTGTCTTAATCTGGAAATAAAGTTTGCACACACTGTCATTAGCTACAGTCTAATGAGCCTGTTTAATGCTTCTGTCACGAGGCACATATGTTGTGAACAGCTGCTCGTCTTTTATCTCTTTTAAAGCATGACTATATCACAGTAAACAACAAAACTTGGCTGTATAGCCTCACATTTCAAACTATCCATTGTGTCCCCAGAAGCACAGAGATGAGTTCCAGCAGAGAGGCTACTGTAACATGGGAAACTAGAGTAATTGCCAGTTGCACTCAAAGTAAAGCTCTGAGTGCTTACTGGGAGGTCATTAATCTATATAATCAGTACAGCAACAGAGGTTCTTCTCTTTTATCACAGTATCACAGTATCATCAGGGTTGGAAGAGACCTCACAGATCATCAAGTCCAACCCTTTACCACAGAGCTCAAGGCTAGACCATGGCACCAAGTGCCACGTCCAACCTTGCCTTGAACTGCCCCAGGGACAGCGACTCCACCATCTCCCCGGGCAGCCCATTCCAGTGTCCAGGATATTTCCATTTCTCCAACAGTTAATATCCTTAACTAACTTTGCATATCTGCTTGACTTATCTAAGGAAAACTTCTTTGCAGTCAAATGCATCACAAGCTTGCACTGACATTATCATTTAACAGCACGAAATCTCAACACAAACTGCATGGGGTAAACAGAAGTGTTGGACAAGCTTTGTTTACACATATGTGAATACTTTAAAAGCATTTTATTCAGGGGTGCACTTTGATGTTTCTTTTCATACTCAGCTTCAAATTAGCCATCTCTTCCTCCTCCTCTGATACTCTGAGTGATAAGAAATCTTCCAGTGCTATCTGCCATCAGAGATGTTACAGGTTATTTGTAGCTGAACAGGAAACATACAGGAAAAAAATAACCAGAGCAACTTAGGACTTTCGCTATACTCCTGAACAAGAGTCTATTGACAGTTACTACTGGAACCCAAGATCTCCAACCTCCTTTGACTCACTTTTCTTCACTCAGCCTTAACAGCAGATTGCTGTTGACATCGTCACCTGTCCTAGTATTAACAATGATTTATGACCCACAACTGGTGAGCCTACAGCAAATAAATGCATAATAAATGATTCATGCAGTAGAGCAGCTAGGAAGCAACAGTATTAAAAAGAGCCCTTTGTACATTTCAGCTTTTCAAGAAGACACTTTGTGTTTGATTAACATTTCTGTAATTTATATGAGTTGTTGCATAGGTTACATGAAAAAAGTCTCATGTCACCTTTTTTTTTAAATTTAGAAAGCTCTTTGAAAAAAAAAAGTGATATTGAAATTAATTTCAGTAAGAAGTAGAAGGCAGAAGGCTTATGAAACAGCAGAGAACCTAAATTTGGTAAAATATGGGACAAAGATGCTCTCATATTATGCAATCTCTCCTATTTCAGAGGTATTTAGAGAGTCTAAATTTTCAGTCAATAGAGAGCACCCATGTAACAGTGTATTAAGCATCACTTTGGACATCAGAACTGATTTGTGGTTAGACTGGCATGTAAGACTGGACATATGGAGCCAGGAGTTCCACTGGGACCTCTTCTAGATGAAGGGCACAAAAACCCAGGCCTTTCAACAGTGTATTAAAGAGGAATTAGGCCACTGTGTTTCAAACCACAATAATTATTTGCAGGGTTCTGCACTTTGGCCACATCAATCCCAAGCAGCACTACAGGCTGGGGACAGACTGGCTGGAGAGCAGCCAGGAAGAAAGGGGCCTGGGGGTACTGATAGATAGTAGCTGAAGATGAGCCAGCAGTGTGCCCAGGTGGCCAAGAGAGCCAATGGCATCCTGGCCTGCATCAGGAACAGTGTGGCAGTAGGTCAAGGGAGGTTATCCTTCCCCTGTACTCAGCACTGGTCAGGCCACACCTTGAGTACTGTGTCCAGTTCTGGGCCCCTCAATTCAAAAGAGATATTGAGGTGGTGGAATGTGTCCAGAGAAGGGCAACAAAGCTGGTGAGGGGCCTGGAACACAAACCCTGTGAGGAGAGGCTGAGGGAGCTGGGGGTGTGCAGCCTGGAGAAGAGGAGGTTCAGGGGGGACCTCATTGCTGTCTACAACTACCTGAAGGGAGGTTGTAGCCAGGTGGGGGGTGGCAACCACCAATAGAACAAGGGGACACAGTCTCAAGATCTGCCTGGGGAAGTCTAGGCTGGATGTTAGGAGGAAGTTGTTGGCAGAGAGAGTGATTGGCATTGGAATGGGCTGCCCAGGGAGGTGGTGGAGTCACCATCCCTGGAGGTGTTCAAGAAAAGCCTGGCTGAGGCACTTAGTGCCATGGTCTAGTTGACTGGCTAGGGCTGGGTGCTAGATTGGACTGGATGATCTTGGAGGTCTCTTCCAACCTGGTTGATTCGATTCTATTCTATTCTACAAGAAATCAAATTGTAGTGTCTCTGCTGACCTGTGGAACTAGCTAATAGGAATTAGAAAATGTTACTTATTTAATCTTGTCCACTACATGATACCAACATCTCCACTATTACTTTATTTTATCATAGAAAACTTTTACATACTTAGCAAGCTTGCCTTTCTATTTTATTTTAAGCATATTTGAAGGAGCATTCCTTGAAGCTGGGATTACATCTCATGTGCTTGTGCAAGACCTTATATTGCAGGAGTGGTTTGTCAAAGCGAACCTTTGTGAACTACCATAGTAAATCCACATAAAATAATTTCTGTACTTTACAAATGCAGTTGGCAGAGATGATAGTGAAGTGAAATAATGTCTGTTCCAAAGTCACAACTGATCATAGAGATGGAGTTGCATACTATATATGATCAGCAGATTGAAAGAGGTGACTTTGCCACTCCACTTTGCTCTGGCAGGAAAGACATGGACCTTATGGAGAGCATCCAGAAGAGTGCCACAAAAATGACCAAAGGGGTGGAACATCTCTGCTACAAAGACAGGCTGAGACAGTTTGCATTTGTCCAGTGTGGAGAACAGAATGAGTTGCCCAGGGAGGTGTGTAGAGGCCCCATCCCTGGAGACATTCAAGGTCAGGACTGGTAGGGCTCTGAGCAAACTGATGTAATTGGGGGTGTCCCTGCTTACTGCAGGGTGGGTTGGACTAGATAACATCTAGTGGTCCCTTCCAACCAGTGCATTCTGTGATCCTATGGTTCTACAAGTCTTCAAGAAAAGCCTGGATGAGGCACTTAGTGCCATGGTCTAGCTGACTGGCTAGGGCTGGGTGCTAGGTTGGCCTGGATGATCTTGGAGGTCTCTTCCAACCTGGTTGATTCTATGATTCTACACTACTGTATGATGAGAAGACTGCAGTATCAGTGTGACAAGGACTTGAACAGATAAATCACAAAAGAAAAAGCTAGCCAGAGACACTGCAGTTGTGGTTCTCATCTGTGCTGAACTTGATCTCTCTTATAATGTAAAATGTAATTAAAGGAGCTTACTGCTACTTCATGTTATTATGGGCAGCATACTGTAAAGGCAGCTAAAATTGCTGGTTTCCAGAAGAGAAGCCTGAGATTACATTTTGGCAGGAAGCTGTAATTTCTCCAAAAATGCCAACCTGTAAAAAACCCAAACCACCAAATCCTGTTGCTTTCAAAGTCAAAATGATGCAACTTTAGCATGCATTCAATATAAAGCAAATGTTATACAAATAACCAACAAACTCTGAGAGTGGTGTAACTGAGATGGGTGGGGAAGCATTTCTGCAGCACCACGCTCTTGACTGTGGACTCACTGCTTGTCCCTTTCTCTTCCTGTTCCAATTTTTAGTGCTTAAAATGTCGAGGAGCTCTTTCAGAGAAGACAAGGTGTATGTGTAAACACACAGGTACTAGCAGGCAGCAGAGACTTTTTGATTTTCCCAGTCTAATTCTAGCTGTGATGAAGTCTCACATCTTGACAACTGGGGACAGCTGAAAGCAGGTCAGTAACCTCTAACAGAATGGACCTGTAAGGTACAGAAAGCAGCCCAGAACTCTAGTCCCTTGAACACTTTGGTCTGAGGCATTAAGATAACCCTGCACATGCTGCTCTTCCATAGTTATAAACTGGGATATTGTATAGTGCCAAGACTCCACACAGGAGAAAAATTCATCAACGAGTCATACTTCCACTCCAGACCAAAGACATCTAAAAAGGCTATGGTAAAAAGCAACCCTCCTGACACTATCAAGACACATCATCATATATCACAGGATCATAGGATGTTAGGGGTTGGAAGGGACTCAAAGAGATCACAGAGTCCAGCCCCACTGCTGGAGCAGGACAATACTAACACAGATCACAGAGGAACACATCCAGACAGGCCTTGAAAGGCTTCAGAGAAGGAGACTCCACGAGTTCCCCCTTGTGTTGAGGTGGAACCTCTTTTGCTGCAACTTACATCCATTGCTCCTTGTCCTATCACAGGGAGCAATTTAAAAGAGTCTGTCCCCTGCCCTCCTGGCCAACCTTCAGGTACTTATAAACATTTAGCAAATCACGGTATCACAGTATCACCAAGGTTGGAAGAGACCTCACAGATCATCAAGTCCACAGAGCTCAAGGCCAGACCATGGCACCAAGTGCCACGTCCAATCCTGCCTTGAACAGCTCCAGGGACGGCGACTCCACCACCTCCCTGGGCAGCCCATTCCAGTGTCCAATGACTCTCTCAGGGAAGAACTTTCTCCTCACCTCCAGCCTAAATTTCCCCTGGCACAGCTTGAGGCTGTGTCCTCTTGTTCTGATGCTGGCCACCTGAGAGAAGAGAGCAACCTCCTCCTGGCCACAACCACCCCTCAGGTAGTTGCAGACAGCAATAAGGTCACCCCTGAGCCTCCTCTTCTCCAGGCTAACCAATCCCAGCTCCCTCAGCCTCTCCTCGTAGGGCTGTGCTCAAGGCCTCTCCCCATCCTCGTCGCCCTTCTCTGGACACACTCAAGCATCTCAATGTCCCTCCTAAACTGGGGGGCCCAGATGCCTCTAAGTTTTCTCTTCTCCAGACTGAAAAGCCTCAGGTCCCTCAGCCTCTCCTCATAAGCCATGCCCTCCTGTCCCCTAATCATCCTCATGATGAAAAACAAAAGTTCATTACATTTGTCCAACATAAGATGAAGAATTATAATGCTTTAATCATGTTCTTATGATGTGGTGTGTCATTACACAGCAAAGTTAAGGTAATTTGGATTTCTCTTCATGGGGTCATTAAAATGAAATTAAAGCTTGAGATAAACTGAATAGTGAGTGTTCTGCTGGGCTTATCTGGGAGATACTTACATCCAGGTCTTGAGATCTTTTTTCCCCCCTATTTAAAGCATACCCTTAACTGCCTCTGCTTGGAAATGCAATTGATGTCACAATATTTTTAAAAAATATGTGCATTAAAATAAGGTTATCCCTTAAAATAGGTTCAAAATATACACATCTAATATATGGCCAAACATATTCAAGCCTCTTCATGCCACCCAAGAGCATGAGTTTTTAGCCACACTTCCATATCTAGTTTTTTATCACGCTCTGGGAAAGCAACAAAAGAATCTGCTTATTCATTCTATTTATCAGTTACAGGAAAGCCTAAAACCCATAAATGTTCTCTCTTTGAAGGTCAGTTGTTAAACTTTTCCTGTTATCAACCCTGTCTTTGTCACTCTGATAGGCAGACACTGCATTTCCTAAACAAAGGGTCGACCTCTGCTCAGGGTTCTACACCAGTCCATTATTTGCCCTTAACTTCATCTATTTGCTTCATTTCCATTTTTATTGCTTTATTATTTTATCATTTAATTGCTTAAACACAAATTCTCATTCTGTGGAAGTACCTGGCATGTGTTATACTCTACCACCAATTTTCATGTATTATGTTATCTAAAAATGTGTAAGGTATGAAGAATCAGTGAAGAGGTTATTACAATAAGCAAATTCAGAGCCAGAATGTGGACTTAAAGTCTGTTATCTGAACAGTTTGGACCAGATCCATGGAAAAGTGTGAAAATACTTATTACTTACTGCCTAGTTTGGCTTCCCTGGAAAACAGAGTCATGAGAACAAAGGTAGGAATGCTCTGCTATTTACAATTGTATTTGATTTCCTTGTTCTTCCTTAACAGATTCTGCCTCCAACAACATTTCTGCTAAAAATTGAAGGGAATAAGTACTATGTGAAAGATTTCCCAATTGCTAAACTTGTAAAAGCACGTTAGAAACCCCCACAGTTTATACTACTTAAAGGATCTTGGGTAGATAAAAACAATCTCATAGTGCTTTGAACTATTATGAAGTCATAGTTCATTAGCCTCAGTCATAAAGCTGGGATTGAGCTGGGATTGGTTAGCCTGGAGAAGAGGAGGCTCAAGGGAGACCTTATTGCTGTCTACAACTACCTGAGGGGTGGTTGTGGCCAGGAGGAGGTTGCTCTCTTCTCTCAGGTGGCCAGCACCAGAACAAGAGGACACAGCCTCAGGCTGTGCCAGGGGAAATTTAGGCTGGAGGTGAGGAGAAAGTTCTTCCCTGAGAGAGTCATTGGACACTGGAATGGGCTGCCCGGGGAGGTGGTGGAGTCGCCGTCCCTGGGGCTGTTCAAGGCAGGATTGGACGTGGCACTTGGTGCCATGGTCTGGCCTTGAGCTCTGTGGTAAAGGGTTGGACTTGATGATCTGTGAGGTCTCTTCCAACCTTGGTGATACTGTGATAAACAAGGAACTTCAAATTATGCCAAAAGAACCTAAAGTTACCAAAAAGATCCCCAAACAAACAATCTCTCCTACAAAGGGCTAAAATAGTTACTACTGTATTGACATTTTCTATTATCCTTCTAAACTCCACCAAAGAAATACCAGACAGAAGAAACATAGCCACGTGAAATAACACTGGGCTAAACAGAGAATGTTCTCAAGCCTGCCTCAGTATTTATATATTAGTGTAATAAAATAAGTGTAGCTTGGAAACATTTGTAGTACAATAGCCCACTCCTACATCAATCCTCCTCACTGCAACCATTTTGTATTATTGGGTCTTTGTAAATGCTGAAGCCCGTACAGTTAGGCATATTTTTTGCATCTATTTCTGAGTTAAGTAACATCAAATAATATTCCATACTAATATAGAAGTGCCCATTCATCATTATAATTTAATAAAAATTATTATACTGAAATATCTGTCAAGCTGTATCTAATCTGGTAAGAACATGATAATAGCATCAAGCTGCACCTAATCTAAAAATAAGCTAATAACAATGAAAGTCCTTGAGCTTCATGGTTTGTCAGGCTGTACAGGTTTTTAACTATATTTAAGCATGTGTAACTGGTACTATAGAAAGTAAATGTCTACATTCTGAATCTATTAAGTAGATAGTAAAGTATTTATGTATGTGCTTATTAATACATCACTATAACACTGATAAACTATGTCTTTAAGTATCAGTTGAATTTCTTAAGTTAACTCCTGTTATATAAGGGATTAGTAAAGTTAAGGGTACACAGGGGAGCTACAAATATAGATAAGAAAATATTCAGCTGCTAAAAACATCCATATATGCATGAAGTATTAAAAACAGACACAAGTAAAACAGTTAATATATAGCGCTCTCTCTCTCTCTCTATATATATATATATGATCAAATATATCTAGAATCAGTCAGGGTTGGAAGGGACCACAAGGATCATCTAGTTCCAACCCCCCCTGCCATGGGCAGGGACACCCTACCCTAGATGAGGCTGGCCAGAGCCTCAACCAGCCTGGCCTTAAACACCTCCAGGGATGAGGCCTCAACCACCTCCCTGAGCAACCCATTTCAGCATCTCACCTCTTTCATGATGAAGAACTTGCTCCTCACATCCAGTCTGAATCTAGCCACCTCTAGCTTTGCTCCATATGTATAGGTCAGTAAAACAGAGGAAACTGCATATATGTACTTGAAATAAACACATGGTATTTATCAAAATTCAAGAATCTAGATAGTCATGAACATGGTCTAGTTGACTGGATAGGGCTGGGTGCTAGGTTGGACTGGATGATCTTGGAGGTCTCTTCCAACCTGGTTGATTCTATGATTCTATGATTACAAGAAATGACATGTATTTCTATGCTAGACAAGCTACAAACACATCATACATGGCATTGCCTTTAGATTTCAGTACATCCAGTATAAATATGCACTTTAGTATATGTATGTAATATATTTATCTGTAAGCCCAGAAAACAGTGCTCTCAGATTGCCAACCCTGCTTGATGTGTAAGTATAGCTTTTTCAACTGTTAGGTTCTTTGGTATCACAGTATAGCAATTAATGATCCATCTGTGACTACAAAAGCACCTCCAAAAAAATGTTTAAATCTTCAACACACATTTTTTGCCAGAATTGCTGTAAAAAAAAACATGCAGAAAGTCTGGGTGGGTGTGTGTGTGCTGTATTCATAACACACATAGCAGGGAAACAAGCATATTTTTGCACTTTGTTTATAGAAGTTGTGGACTTGTCAAAGTAGGCTTAGAAGACTTGAATGCTTCTCCCTACACGGAAACAGTTTGTGGCTGCTTCCCACTAAACTGCAGCATCCTGAATCAACAGTGCAGTAAAGACAGATGTGCACAGATTCTGCCACTAAGACTAGGTGAAAAGCATAGAAACGAGAAGCTCTCTTTTGTTCTTAGAATTGCTCAGTGCCATTCAGAGGACCGCCCTGCTGTCATAAACATGCCCAATACACATCAGCACTAATAAGATTCAAATGAAAACATGAAGAATCACAGCTAACCTACAGCAGTTCAATTCAACAAAAGATCTGGACTGAGCAGTACAGAATCTGTGACAAAAACTGTGTTTTGGCAAGAATATGCATGTCAGCAGCTAGATGCTTAGTAATTATGAAAGTGAGCAAAAGCAGTGCTTTTTAGTGGAGTTATGCTGGCTTCACACCATTTGAAAATACTGCTTACCATCTTCTTTTGTTACACCTCTTCATGCCTCTTCATCAATATCGAATAAGTGATACCTTACCTTGTAAATCCTCCCTCAGATTTTCTCTCTTCTTCAAAACACATCTTATATTCTCATTTTTCTTATCAATTCCTTGAGTGCAGACACATCCAGAGAGCAATGGTGATTTTATGAATTTTCTATGAAAAAAAAACCCACCTAACTTTTCAATTGTCTTTTCTTTTCCTTTGCAACAAGTCAAAAAGAATAAATATCAGAAGTAGTTAGCCATAAATATTCCCTCTGGGGTCTTACGGTGCGATAAGCTTTCATTGTTCAGGTACCTAAACGTTATTTCCAGTTTATAACTTAGTTTTGACCACTACCACGTAAATTCAACATATCAACAGGGTATTTCCTGGTCTCTGTTTTGGTCATGCATTTTTCAATTTTTTTCATATGCATCTTTCTATGATGTGCTAAAAAAAAAAAACCCAACCCAGTACTGCATCCATAAACACTAAAATGGTTACAAGCGTGAAGGTGCATCGTGTAGCCGCACAACTACGCAAGAGGGTCGCTCCTGAGCAAGTGCCCTCAATTCCCTCCACCCCTATACAACTCGAGAAAGAAAAGCACCTCTCAGGGCTGGAACTTCAGTTGCTTAAGGAAAATAATTTCTCATTTTCAGCTGTCCAGAAATACTGTTATATTGACTGCTAAAACCACTTCAACATAGCTATCTCTGTTGGACAAGGGTACAGAACTCCTAATTAAGAGGTTTCACTTTTGCCACAAAAGGAGCTAGGTTGTAACGGCGTCTTTTGTCCTTTGCTTAATGAAGGGTGAGACATTGTTTAAAGAATTAGTAACACCACTGGAAAAGAATGAAATAATTAGCATAGCTTGACACCCAGAGTTGCTGTTGTTAGCATCAACAAGGTGTCAATTCGAAAGGAAAACCACAAAAAAGAAAGCGCCACTTAGCGCACTTTTGCTTTTCTCTTTTAAAGATACAATTAACCACTCAATTTTTAATCGAATCCACTGTGTCATTGCTTACTGCATGCTCATTCTTTCACAAGGTGGTGTTTTTTTACGAGTTGGGTAGTCTATCTATCCATGACAAAGCCTTTTAAGAACCCACAAGTAGCAGTATAGCAAGCCACAAGCCATGTTTGCAGGTGATCCGCTTGGGGGCTGAATTTGCCGATAGCACATGCTCATTATCTGTAAGTTAACAAAGACCATCTGCAAGCTCATACCTAAGATTTATTCTAGCAGCATTACCACTGACTTGAGAGGTTGCACGGAGGAGGATACCTAAACATGTAAATAAACTGGAAATTCTTGCCTCTCGGTGACCAAATGCTTATGTGAACAGGTATCACTTCTTTACCTCTAAGAGACAAATGTTAGCATACAGAACTGAAAATCTCATTCTTGGAGTTTGACAGGTAAAGTAGCACAAATTTCTGAGATGGAAGAGGTAATGAGGAAAGACAGAGTTTTCAGGTTATCTGCTTATGAACAGAGAATAGACACTGGATCTGAATGGAAACCACTTAGCCTACTGTTCCTGGGCTCAGAGTACAAATATCTCAACTGCTGGCATAACTGATGTCAGCACTGGCATTAGCGAAGTGAAATAGGCTACCTCATGACAAAGGAGACAGAAACCAGATTTCATGTAGGTCAATAATAACCTGCATAAAGTACTTTTAGGTAGTCTGGGTAAAGTCCACATCTGCAAATCATACAAATATTAGAAATGATACCATCATAAGGAAAGAGTTATTTGCCTCAGGCCTACATTAACCATTAAATTAGTACCTGAATTGCTCTTCAAGGTGGCTGACAGGAAGTACTTTGGCCAAGTTAGCTAAATTGTCTAACCTCTAATGTCAATGTTGCTTGCCTGAGATACCTATTTAGAGCTTGCTCAGGAATCATGGCATGGAAAAGCCAGAGATCACACAAAAATATCATAATTTCTTTTTCCTAACTGCAATATGAAGACAAAGATCTCAGGAGAAGATAAATGCCACTTAAGGTCTTTTTTTCACAACCTGCCATACCTAAGAAATGTAACACTTAAAATATGCTTAATGACATCTCCAAACATACCTTTATCCAGTATTTAATTCTGAAGGTACTTCATGCTAAATAGTGCAATTCCTACTTGTATAAAGGTGATCAACAATATAATTGTTCAATCACCATTAGCTCACCAAAGAGTAGCACCTGGTAAGGATATAAACCCATTGGACTGCTGAAAAGCACTGTAAATCCTGACACACTTATAGCCCGTGATCCATTTTATCAATGACTGAACACTTACATTTTAAATTCACCAAAAAAAAAAAAAAGTTTAGGGAAAAAAAGGGCAAAAATACCAACTTCTTAGTAAATAAAAACATCTTTAAGAGATGAAAGGAAGCTGTGAGGTCTAGGTAAAGAAGCATCTTTCACCGCGTTTAAATAACCCTAGAACATGATTTGCGTGTTTGCACGTGCACAGAGGCACAAAACCCACAGAGCATGTGTAGGCAGGTTTCACCTGCACTCACATAAAGTTATGACAGACCATGTGCAGCCACACACTATTTTTCTGAAGGTGTTTAAGAAAAGCCTCACAGTTAGTTAAATCTGTTAATTCAGTTTCTTTTCCTGCCTCCAAATTTCTGAGCGCGGAAGCTGACAGATGAACTTTGTCTTTTGCGCTTGTGTTTTCTTGACTGTAGTCCATCCTGAAAAGGAAATCCCCCCCACCAAGTCAGGCACAGGCACACTGTCTGGAGGGAGTGGGTGGAGGAAAGACTCTTTCCTCTACAGCAGTAACTACATCCTCATGAAAGGGACTTACGCTCAGGTGGATGGGAGGCCACTCACCGTGGCCTCACTGTACAGCAGGAGCTCTGCTTCCACCAGCAGCCTGGAGAGCTGCCAGAGTACACTCTGACCTGGCCATCCACTGCCACCCCACCCAGGGTGTCCTGAGCAGAGCCAGGGGGCTGCTGGAGACACCTGGCTACCCGGCAGGAGATGTGCCAGGAGATCACCTAATGCCATAGGAATGCCACAGGAAGCTCAGAAACAATTCTGGTTTTGTTTCCAGGACTGCACTCTCTGTCAGCCTAGGTGAGAGGCAGAGCAGGAAGAGCAGAACCAGTATTCAGCTTCCCTGCCTGGACAGGCAGTTGGCATCCCCGAAGCCAGTGAAGATAAATATATCTCCTATAAGCAGCAACATAAAGGGCTTCTCACAATGAAAGCAACCAAATGAAAAACAATCAAGAGCAGAGCATAAGCAAATAATTCCTGACATCTCAGTCAGTGCCTGTGTCTGTGCAGTCAGCACTAAACTCTGCCAGCTACCACAAATAAAGCTGTAGGTAGGTAAGAAAATGCACCTAAATGCTAGTATATGCTGCATACTCTTTATAACAGCTATAGAGAAATCAAAGTGCAACTAAGGAATTTTCCCCTAAGCAAAACCTGACACCTTTTCAACGGTGACGAGCAAACACACGTGTAGCTCTGTACAAATATCTCATCCCATTAGACACCTACCCAGCTTTCCCAAACTCTGCCCAAAGGAGGAATTCAGCGTGCAACCAAAGGGCCCTTTCCCCTCCCAACCACATGCTGCCTGGCTAGAAAGTACCATAGGTAGCACTAACCTTTAGCTTGTCGTAGCGCTCACTTAAAGCTGCCACCTGATGGTCACGGTGTCTCCCAACCAGCTTACACAAGGCACAGATTAACTGGTCATCAGTCACACAGTACATGTTAACTTTCTCATCCTCGTGCTCCAAGCACATTAATCCTCTGATGTGAGAGTCTGGTATGGGCTCGATGAGACGGTGCCCGGTGAATGGCTTCTTGTTGGGGTGAGTGGCTTTCAGGCACTCCTCACAGTAGGACACTTCGCAGGTGACGCAGGTTTTCACTGCCTCCTGGGCAGGGTCCTGGTCGCAGAACTGGCAGAGGACCTTCTCACAGGACGACATGCTGTTGCTATCGAACGCCCGCTCCCGGCGGGTTTCGCTGGGGGAGTTGGGCCCGCTGACTGAGGCTTTCTGAAACCTGTCGATGATGTTCTGCAGGGTGACGTTGCGCTTGAGCCCGTCTAGACCGCGCTGGCTGAGGGTGATGACATAGCGGCAGGTTGGGCACTGGAAGGCGGTGATAGACTCCACGGGCTCGTTGGTGGCGCAGTGGGAGACCAGGATGCGGTGTGCGCAATTGAAGCAGAGGCTGTGAGCGCAAGGCAGCAGCAGCGGGTCTTCAAACAGCTCCAGACAGATAGGGCAGGTCAGTTCCGACTCCAGTGTTTCCATCTTCAGGCAAAGCTTTCCTGTGGCGTCAGCGAAATCCAGGGAAGCTGATCAGCTATCTGGAAACATACATAAGATTCGATTAGGCGAGAGAGAACGTGAGGGGTCAGCCATGGGGGGCTGTCAACTTTAACCACTGCTCCAGGGGCTATCAACCCACCACTCCAGGCGGGAGAGCAGTCTAAAGTTTTGAACCTGCCCATGCACACATCAAGGTATTTAAAACTGGACTGCTTTATTATCTACCCACCCTCCTCTCTTCACTTAAAAATGCAAAACAACAGCTCCTTCATTTCCTTCTCTTTCCCTCTCTCTCTCATGCAGCCGAGGGAAACAGCAGATGTTTCTGTGCATTATTAAAACCCAAAAGGCTGACCTTCAAACAGGCTATTACAGCAAAATCAGATTTCTTCTGTAGATGCTGCTTTTGACTTTGCTCATCTAGTAATGAAGTGCTTTAAAAGAAACTTCACCTCTGTATAGCAGTGTGCAGGGATTAGTCCAGAGTACTGTAACCGACAACCTTACCACTGTTATAACAATTAGCAGATCTCTTTTATCAGGCTGAAATGTTCACTTGCTATTATAGCAATAGGACAGTGTTTGAAGTACACATCTGCATTTACTGGCATAAATATATATCTGATTATATACAGGGAATAAAGTTTCTAGGAAAGCATGTGATTTTTTTTTACATATAATAAGTATGTAGAAGATGTTCATCATATACTGATATACTCCTCTGTATTTTAAGAGCATCTGCAACTGCATTTATAAGCACCTTTACTTTTGTCTGTGTGTATCTGAACACATATGCCTCCAAATGCATCAAGTACATGTTTGCAGCAATGCCAATATATCTATAGGATCACACAGCGTTGTAACTGAAATGTCTAAAGGAAGGTGGAGGAAGGAAACCATACGCAGTAGTTTAGACCTAATTACTGATGATTCTAACCTCTAGTACAAAGAAAGCCTCCAGAGAGTAAGACTGTGAAACCTTGTGAGACAGGGAAATGTGTGATTTGCCTGGGAGGAGTTTGTGTGTGTGTGTGCATCCAATTCTGGGTCAGTATTCTCTACTGCTAAAACTTAGGAACTATCGCTTGGTTTCGTGGCCTCACTAATCACCTGAAGTGGATTAAGAATCGATGACTTTAGATGGGATACATGGGATTTTCTTGAGAAGGCAGCAGTACACTCCCATCAAAGACAAACTGAAACTTCATTTTGCTTCCTTTCCTGCGATCAGTGTTACAGAGAGTGGTTTTGAAAGAGTTGCCCTACGCAGATTTCCCTGCCTAAGCTCCCGTCAAGGCCCCATCGCTGCCACAAGCAGACAGGTCAGTGAAGCAGAAGCAAAAGCTATGCTTCACACTCACAGAGCTGTACCTTTTCACAGTACAATCTATTTAAGCTTTGTTGCTCATAACTGAGGACAGATTCAGATGGCACAGCTGCATAATCTTTACACTGTAAAGTCATTGTTTGGTTGTGTGAACGCTTGCCTCCTTCCCTGACCAGGGAAAAGGAGGGATGGACAAGAATCTCCCACAAACAAACCTTAGTTCATTAAGGGTGAGGAGAGCTCAGGGCTCATTAGCAGCCTTGGGAACCAAGCTTGCTTAAACCTTCTATACTTCATGACAATTAGCGCGGGGAGCGCAGTAGCAATGACAGGAATGCTACCTATAACCCCAATATGAACAGCAGAAAGGAAAGTTCAGCAAACAGAGGCAAGGTTCAGACTGCACATTGGTATTTAGTCATCCTTACTCTGTGGGAAGAGCAGCAAGGCATCTGTTCCAGAGGTATGCTTAGAAATTAGGATACTTTGGTTCTTTGCACTAATGTGTCCTTTTATTCTGCCAAGAAATCTGAGCATTTAAAAAACGCACTGACCCCATCAAAAATTTGCTCTGTTGTATCTTCTCTGATGCTGATTTTACTTGAAACAAAGTTCAGTTTGCCAAGGACTAATTAATTTACAACTATCCATCACTTGCCATAATTGCATGGTACATCTGGTCGAAATTAAAGCCCTGGCAACTTGATATAAGCAGGAAGATAACTCCCCTACTCTCTCCTCAGCCATAGCCACACAGCATAGAATAGATGAACGCCTTTCCTGTAAACGAAGTCTAGTTTGTCTTTCCTCCTCTTCACTCTCTGTATCACAGAAGTCCCAGAAGATCAAAAACCCATTCATGTTGTCTGAATCTCTTCCACACCACAACTATGTACCTCATCATCTACTTGTCCTGCAGGCTGAATGCAGAGTTGGAAATGGGAGAAGGGGAACTGGGGCTGGCAGGAGATAACATCTATTTCAGAAGGCAAACTAATCACTGCTCTTATAACAGCAGTCCAGTGAAAACCTACCAATCTCTTGTGTTTCTTAGGACCACGTCAGGAACATGGGGCTTTCTTCCATGCTATTCTTACTGTACACATCCCTCCCACTCCTTCCTGTGCCAAACAGTTTTCAGTCATTCAGTTTCCTTCTTTGTTTTTAAACCAAAGGCTTTTCATGGTACTTGCAAAAAAGAGGTAAAAATGAACAGACACACACAAAAACAGATCAGAAAAATGTTTGCACCATTGCCTCATGGAATGATGTTTGAATCACCATGATGGATCTACATAAATACCAACACCACATTGATGACTAATTCTGATCTATCTGACCTGAATGAGCAGCAGCTCAGCCTTGACTAATGCCATTCAGTATGAGCAAGGGTGCCAAAATTTTATCTTAGACTGTAAATGTCTTGGAATAAGAGCCTATCTTCCAAAGCAATCAAAGCTGAGCACACCAACAGCAACAAAATGAAATGGCATTTCCTAGTTTTCTTTCACAGTTGCTCTAAGTAAAAACACACTGCATCTGGGACTGAATCACGGATCCTTCAAAGAGGCACTGAAGAGGGGCTACATTTTCTGTTCAATCCAGCAATTACTATTTAATCAACTACAATTCCACTTTCACTTTTAGGTTGATGCCTGAAATACAGAGAGTGTCCTGCTGATCCAGCTATGAAATCTTTCAAATTCACTGGACCTTGCTTTAAGGTTTCATATCCAGTATTTTTTTTCCCCTTGAGAGTGCTACAGAATACATAGCCTCAGTAAAATGGAAGATTATCCACGATCTCAATGCATCAATATGCATGGTTATATACACACATGGTTGTATTCCATATTCAACATGGCTCATAAACTGAAAACCATATAAATGATGTCCAGAAACAGAAAGGAATAACTTTAAGAACATAATTTCATATTTGCAAATATATGGAATTCCTAGCAGAACATTTTACTATCAGCAATGTGTCATTGAAGGGAAAAGGATTCTTTTTCTACCCACAATAAAAGTGATTGTCAGAAAACAAGTGCAAGAGCTGGAAGCAGATGAAAGAATTTTTTAGTCTGATCATTTTTTTAGGCAAAAATTGCAGATATACAGCAAGCATTTGAGGTTATAAGATACAGGAAAGGGTCTCACTCCATATTTCTTTTTCTTTGCCATTAGGATGGGCTGCCCAGGGAGGTGGTGGAGTTGCCATCCCTGGAGGTGTTCAAGAGAAGACTGGATGAGGCACTTAGTGCCATGGTCTAGTTGACTGGCTAGGGCTGGGTGCTAGGTTGGACTGGATGATCTTGGAGGTCTCTTCCAACCTGCTTGATTCTATGATTCTAAGTCATATTTACAAAGCAAAAATATACTTAACTAACTTTGGATTTGTGACATCTTCTAAGCAGATAACAAATAGTTTTGCATTATGTGGTGAGCCCTAACCCTAACCTTGATAATGTACTTTGAAGCAAGACTTCTATTAACCCTAGCAGAATTAAGATCTCTGTACTTGTTGTTTCAAGCATGACATTTTGCAGGTAGCATTAATGTCTTCAGCTGCACAGAAGGATAAAACTTTGCAGAAGTCAAGAGACATGAAAGAAATTAAAATTACAGCTGAACTACATTAAAACATTATCTCAACTTATTTCATAACTGAATGCAATGCTATGCTGCTAAAATGCTGAATTATACCTTCCATTTGTTTTATACTTGAAAAATTACATGTCAGAGAGAGTCAGAATCCAGTTGACTGTTGCCACTGATCTCAGTGAGACCCTCGTAATCACAGCCCAGAAACACATTTCCTGAGGAGGATGCAGAACAAGTGATAGGACAAGAGGAAATGGCCTTAAGTTGCAGCAGGAGAGGTCTGGGCTGGACACCAGAAACACTTTCTTCCGTGAAAGGGTTGTCAATCCCTGGAACAGGCTGCCCAGGGAGTCCCCATCCATGGAACAACTGAAAAGCTGTGTAGATGTGGTGCTGAGAGACAAGGCTTTCTGGTGACTGAGCAGTGCTGGGTTAACAGCTGGACTCAATGATCTTGGAGGTCTTTTCCAACTTTCATGATTGTTTGATTCCATGTGATTTGGTGTCTCTGACATCAGTCAAAGGCTCACTCAAGAACGATTTTTCACTGCTGAGAGTGCCCATGTTATAGATGATGGCTACGTTTTAATTACAGAAAGAAGTATATAGAAGCAGCAGGATAAAAGTATCAGAAGTGTTAGTGGAGCAAGAATTCTGTAAGCATATCCTCACAGGAAGCAACATACTTCTATAATCTGAAGAAATCACCTGCCTTTAGAAAGTTATTGCTAATCACATGTTCCTACATGCAGCTGTTCTCACTGCAAATACCCCTAATATTGCTCTTACACAGGCTAACACTCTTTCTGCACCCAAATGACACTCAGAAAATTGCAGTTCATGTCCAAATAAATTATTCTGCTAACGTCCTTAGGAAAAATAGAAACATCCAGATGTAATACCATAGGACCTGGTGATACTACAGTGATAAAATGCTTCAAGCAGGCTAACATCATCATTTAAAGTAGGACCTGGACAGAGCATTTCAGCTTAACTAGTAATGCTAGTTAAAAAAAAAAAAATAAAAAGAAAGAAAGAAAATGCTGTTCTTTTTGCCATTTTGTATCCTGTTCTAGGATCTACACAAAATTGCCTTGGGAGCAACTTCTCCTTCCGATGGGAGAATGTGATTGTTTTACATTGCATTCAATAAATCAAATGTGATTAAAGCAATGAACTGCTTCACAGCCCAGGTTGTCTGAAGTCCATTACAGCTTCCACCTTCTGCAGCACAGACACTGTAGTCTACAAGTACTCGTGTTGCTAGTAATTGGCAGCAGCAGGGTTAGTGAGATGTTTAAGTAATTTGTGCAAATAGTACAAAATGAGCTAATAATCAAAACTCAGATTTTTTTCTTTAGAAACACTGAAGGAAAACTTCTGTAATGCTAAAGCAAGCAAGAGTCACACACCCCAAAGCATGCAAGTATTTGTTTCCTTGCTGTTTCTTATCAAAGCAGTGTGAATTAATAAACATTCAAAGGATAGCACCTGTTAAAATGCTCCTGATATGTCAAAACAGCATAAAAGAAATTGACTACTTCATCCTACTCTCACATTTCATTGACAGAAGAATGATTAACTACCTTTTCTAGAATTAACTTACATGTAGCATCTCCATGATGTTGAGAAAGTTGCTTGCAACCTTTAAAGAGCATTAATACAACCAAAGCACATCTGCTGTGCTATCTGTAGTGATATAAAGCCTACATAATATTCCTCTCTGGTTGAAATGTGCTAGCAGGACAATAGATTTTCAAAGAGCTGAATCTTGTATGTTGTTCAGTGAGACAAGTACATCTCACAGAGTTAAGGTCATTGACACATCCCATACTCCATCTCATGGGAGCTAAAATAATAATTGAACCTCAAAAGCTAACAGGCAAGGAAAAAATAATCATGTCTTCTAAATCCCAAAGCAATCAATAAACAGCTGATATGATATTATCTACAGTAATCTATTAGATATAGTATTACAAGTGGCATAAGCCTATACCAGCATACATTCTGAATGCTTTTTGACCTTTAGTTTTTAATAAGCCCTGCAACTCTCATAGCTTTAGACACAAGGTTTAATATTTCTTCCAAATGCTTCAGGGGAAGGAAAGCAAAGGATTGTTTAATCTTTAGCATTTGTGAATCAGCATAGGTTTACTGGCATCAGCAGTGACCTCCTAAAAGATTTTTAGCTGAACTAAACCAAAACCTTGAGCAACCCCAAAACCTAGCCAGAAGGGACAAATTGCTATGTAACACACTTTTTATTCCTCCCTTATTTCAAGTTTTTCCTGGATTATAGGTGCTGCCTCTGAAACAAAAGCAAGTTAAAAGAACTTTACCCAAGCTGTAACTACCAACATCCATCAGTTTTTAGAGGGCTTTGGTTACAAAGCAGAGATGGAAATCTCTCACATTTCACCAGCTGGAAATTACACTTGTGTAACGCCATAGAACCATAGAATCAACCAGGTTGGAAGAGACCTCCAAGATCATCCAGTCCAACCTAACAGCCAGTCAGAGCCAGTCAACTACACCATGGCACTAAGTGCCTCAGCCAGGCTTTTCTTCAACACCTCCAGGGATGGTGACTCCACCACCTCCCTGGGCAGCCCATTCCAATGCCAATCACTCTCTCTGCCAACAACTTCCTCCTAACATCCAGCCTAGACTTCCCCCAACACAACTTGAGACTGTGTCCCCTTGTTCTGTTGCTGGTTGCCTGGCAGAAGAGACCAGCCCCCACCTGGCTACAGTGTCCCTTCAGGTAGTTGTAGACAGCAATGGGGTCACCCCTCACAGGGGTCACCCCGCACAGGACACAAAATGGGAAGGAAAGAAAGGGGAAAAAAAGACAACCAAAAAACCAACAGAGAGTTGTATGTAGTGGTTAGCAAAAGCTGACCCCTAAGACACTCAAGGGTTTAGCATTCCACTCACTCACAATGAGACGTAAAGCCTTAGTCTTTATTACTTGCTAATAAAGTTAAATCCTAAGAAGGTGGTAGGTTTCCCTGCAACCACCTTGAGGACCTTCTAAGTCATGTCAGCTGGTGCTTTATGCAGAGAGACAGAAATGCTTTATTGTTTACCATGGGCATGCTCACACACATTTAATTTCTTGAGAGTTACTGAACGGAAATATACCACAATAAACCCTGGTGAGCTCAGTATTTTCTTCTATGCACTTACATCCTTTAAAGACTTTTTAAAACCCAAACCAAGTCATTATTGACAGCCACATAATCTTGCCTCACAGGGTTTTTAGTAGCTTCACTGTGGTAAAAAATCATTGCTTCAAGCAAATAAATTAAGAGCAACAAAGGACTACATTGTATGAGCAACATCTTAGAAACTGAAGTGGTAAATAGTTTCTGATGACCAGAGAGATGCTCTGCAAGCTGAAGTAAATTAGGAAACCATGTAACATCAGTTACTACTCCAAACAGTGAAGTGATAACAGAAAATAATCCTATTTATGTGTGCTTCACTTCACATCAACCAGAAAACTAAGCAATAGCAGAAGATCAAGTATTAAACTAAAGCTCACTCCACTGAGTGAAAATGTTGCCTTTTTTAGCTGTCACTATAGAGCATCCTTGTAATTTAGAGCTCCCATTCACTCTAGCTTTGAAATGTAGGTGCCATTTGGTTTGCATAGCTCTTCTGTGCCCAGGATCACCCTGATTCTGGGAAAGGCCTTTCAGAATAGCCTCCTGAAATGAATGGAAAATGCTTTTTCACTGCCTGGCTATGCCTGTGTTGTGTCCAACATACACATATAAATGTACACAGAGAAAGGATTCACTGGCAGGCTGGGCTACTTATTTGGTTGGACTACTTACTAGTTTACTAGATATCTTCAAATTAATTGTCCTGCAGATATTCTTCTGAATATCCCAAAGAGGAGGAAGAAAAAACAACTAAGGTGAGCCATTGCTTCTGAGTATCAGTACCCTAAACAGGCCACTCAAGCAAATGGTTTTCATTATCACTCACAAAATAGCTTAATATCTTTTAAGCTATCACAAAAAGAGAAAACAATAGCTTAATTACATCCCTTTGAGATGTTCCTCATCAAAAAACAGGTAAAGTCTCACAGCTTATCTCAAGAAAAATAGGATCACTTGTACATTTGCTGACAGCTAGCAAGCTCATCCCCATTACTGTAATAGTGTAGCACTCCTGAAGAGATTACCGGCTTGCATCTCCAGACTCAAGCTTTGGTTTCCAGGCTCTTGTCAGATAGCTGCTTTAAAACTTGACTGAACATCAGCTTATCTTGTTCTCAGGCAGCTACTCAGCTTGAAATATTGCACTGGAAATACTGCATTACTCTGTACCTGTGGAGTATGTATGCTTCTGACCCTCCTCAATGTATGGCACATTTTGTGGATGCAAAAAGTGCATGCAAGATAACTATGGTGACCAGACCACCACTCTGAGCATGCCACTTCCAAAAATCACATCCTTTGAAGAACCAGGTCTCTCAGACATCCTGCTCAGATGCATCTTCGCTTTAGGTTATGTAACTCCATCAGTTACAAATAAACAAATGGGATTTGAAAGACTTTTCTCAAGGAGTGGAGCAGGCTCTAAGAAATAAACATGGGTTTTTTCAATCCTCTCCTGGAAACTTGCATCTCAGCCTTCATCTGTTATTTTTAAAACAGACTTGTAACGTTCCAGATGTTCTTAACAATATGAAGATGCTAATGCCCCCTTTTACCTCTCTTACTAGTTTTACAACAACTAACAAGAAAACGATGAGCCCTTGTTTGAAAATGAAATCTTTGAAATGAATACACAATGAAAAATATACTCTGCTTAAAAAGTTCCCTATTTTCATGAGTTTTCAGTACTGGGAAGATAATTCATCACAGCGAGAGACCAAACCTCAACTCCTCCCTTATGACTGCTAAAGGCATTATAAAATACTTCCTAAACCACTTGCAATGCCAAGCCTACACAAACAGATCAACCTCAGCTCCCAAGAAGCCATCCAGTCGCATACCCACCGCTGGATCCTGCCCTATATCTTCTGGCTGCCACATTGCTGCAGACACAGAAATCGTGCTGATCCCCTCAGAAAAGCACCAGCAGCCCAACAGGGACAGGCAGTAGCAGCCACCACAGTCCCAGTAATCCTATGGCAGCACTGGCTCCGTCTGCAACTGTGAGACAAGTCGCAGCTGAATCACAACAGGAAAATCTCCCCTACAATTGCAGGAAAACTTGCTCCACCTAACTGCCTCCGCCAGGATCCGTGCTCCTAAACCCAGCCCTTCACACTGTGCCCACAGCAAAAGGACTACCCCTTCCACGGGTCAGCCTCAGGCAGGTGAGAAGGCAAGAAATGCTTCTTCTTGCAGAGCATCCCAAGATGGCTGCAGTAGGACAGAGTTACTTTGAAGCCCAGACGAAAGCAAGCTCAGCCCTGGGGCACGTAACCCAGTACAGAATGAGAGCTGGCAGTGCTCAGCTCTGCAACAGAAGGCTGACCCAGAATGGCCAAACCTGGCATGCACAAAATGGATGCTTCCAAAATTGCTGCTCTCCAGAAAGGCAGAACTCTGCACAACAGACGTGCAGTAAATAATCACTTCACTTTTTTATTACTGTTTCCCCCAAACACTCAAAAGCTGAACACCACAAAGCCCAGTAGGAGTCTGCCAGAAGTAGCCTAGCATGGGATAGAAAGTCTTTTCTTCCTACAAAGACCACAAAGACTTCACTTCCTCAAATGCAACAGTTGAAATCAAGAGGAGAACAATAACTTATGTTATTTTTTGTAATTAAACTTGTGTGTAAGCAGCAAACGGCAAGAGAAAGCTACAAATGCTTCAACAAAGTACCCAGAAGGAATCCTCGCTGAAGTCACACCAGACATTTGGTCTCCAACAAAGGTGTTAAAAATTCATGCAAAGTGGAAACAGCAGGAAAGAATTACTTCCTCATGTTCTGTGTTTTTCATGTTGCAATGCCCTCTTTCACACAACAGTAACCCAACAAAGTGAAACAAACCATACCTCAGACATTTGAGCATAAGGCTCCAAATTCAACATCGTCTTTGGTCTTTCTTCAATGGATGAGCCTGCACTTTGTTCTCAGTGAAACAATAAACAACTGTTTTGATTATTTAATTTCCTATTCTTTTCATTTCCTTGAAACAATAGAGCAGAGTCCTCACAAATGCAGCCTTTTCATACGGTTTTAAAGGTTTCTGCTGGCAATGTCTGTTAGCATCTATATGGAATGACAGCTTGTAACAGGCGAAACGAGCATGCAGAAAGCAAGACAGATGTGCAGAGGGATTATGATTATTCAAACTCTTTTTCATGATATTAAATGTCCATGGATAATCTGTAGTCAAGTCAAGTTATAAGCAACCCAGCAGAGGCCATAGCAATCCCTGCCGGAAGCATTTTAGATTCCTCAGCTCATATCCTGTCCTTGATCTTTCATTAGACAGCATCACACAGATTCTTTGGACTGTCACTCCAGCCATGCTGGCTCACACTCATTCAGATGCATTTGAGACCAACCAGTCCACAGATCAGTATTATTAGCAGGTGCTGCCCTGCTTTATTTGTCTGCAATACAGCTAACCAGAGTTTTTCATGCCCTTTGCAGGCAATCAGCCACTTAAATAAATAGGGGGGGCTTACATAAAATATTCTTCTTCATCACAAAAGTGATACAAAACATTTCCAATCATCTTAATTCTACTGATACACCTGCTTTGACTTTTGCATGTGTGCTTCTTCATTTTTAATGAAACACTGCATGTGTTTTCATAGAAAACATTGGAAGAAGCTTTCAAAACTCATCTGAATGTGTCCATATGGAGGTGTTCAAGGCCAGGCTGGATGAGGCCTTTGTGCAATTTGTTCTAATGGAGGGTGTTCCTGTCCATGGCAGGGGGTTTGGAACTGGATGATTTTAAGGTCCCTTCCAACCCAGACTATTCCATGAATCCATGCACACAAATAATGTGTGAATGTAAATAGTTAGGAGTTTAAACCCATGTGAAAGAAGCTGAGAGCTGGTGACAGCAATGTCTTAAACTGTGATCAAACAATTCACTAGATTTCCATTGGCAAAGTTTCTAGCTTAATCAGGTTGTGAAGAAATTCAGTGTAAGACTCTGAGCTAATGTATTACTGGAGAGATAAGTCAACATACCTAAATTTAATATAGCTTAAGGCTCAGATACGTAGCAAATATCCCTCTATTGACCCCCTATAAAATTATTTCATCATGTCTGAATCCTAAAGTATGTTTTTCTGATGACAGAATGGCCAGAATGTATGTATTTGCTGTGTAGCATTCTGTTTCGTCACAGAATTCAGTCAGCTCTGCATGGGGAGAGTTTGGCCAATGTAATCCTGTTCTTCAGGGGAGTGAGAAACAGCATGCTCCATACTCTGCACGCTTCAATGCAGGGCTGTGGTGTAGCCCTGGTTACAATGCTCCTTGGAGTCAAGAAACAGAGTGCATTAGGAGACAGAGCAGATAAGCAATAGGATAGAAACAAGCAGACAATCAGTTAGGTTACCAGAAATTTTTTTCCACAGTGCATTCACAGTCCTAGAAAAAAGATAATACCAGGACTGTCTGGGAGAAGCAATTTACATGGGGCAGAAAATCACACCCTGTTGTCACTGCTGGAATTCACTGACTCATAGATTATGGTTTTTGCTGGATTTAGTTGTCTTGATAATAAATCAGGCATAAATATCTTGGTAAAAACAGTTGAACTTCACATTTGGTCCAAGTGAGCTTTTTTTTATTTAAATGGGAGAAAGTACAATTCTTACCTGTTGGTTTGGAAATCTTAAAACACATTTTGCCAAACTGATTGCTTTTATTGCTTCATCATCTGACTACAACAGAAAGTTCTTTATGCCACTCATTCCACATGCAGAACAAAAATACAATCTTTGCTTTAAAGCTTATCTTGATGGACAGAGGACACACAGTTTTGGATTGATAGGTGCTGCTGCCAGGCACATAGAATCATAGAATCAACCAGGTTGGAAGAGACCTCCAAGATCAGCCAGGCCAACCTAGCACCCAGCCCTATCCAGTCAACTAGACCATGGCACTAAGTGCCTCAGCCAGTCTCTTCCTGAACACCTCCAGGGATGGTGACTCCACCACCTCCCTGGGCAGCCCATTCCAATGCCAATTACTCTCTCTGCCAACAACTTCCTCCTAACATCCAGCCTAGACTTCCCCCGGCACAACTTGAGACTGTGTCCCCTTGTTCTGTTGCTGGTTGCCTGGGAGAAGAGACCAACCCCACCTGGCTACAACCTCCCTTCAGGTAGTTGTAGACAGCAATGAGGTCCCCCCCTGAGCCTCCTCTTCTCCAGGCTAAACAACCCCAGCTCCCTCAGCCTCTCCTCATAGGGTTTGTGTTCCAGGCCCCTCACCAGCTTTGTTGCCCTTCTCTGGACATGCTCCAGCACCTCAACATCTCTCTTGAATTGAGGGGCCCAGAACTGGACACAGCACTCAAGGTGTGGCCTGACCAGTGCTGAGTACAGGGGCAGAATAACCTCCCTTGTCCTACTGGCCACACTGCTCCTGATGCAGGCCAGGATGCCATTGGCTCTCTTGGCCACCTGGGCACACTGCTGGCTCATCTTCAGCCTACTCTTCCTCATTAGCATGCTCACAGGTGAATTTCAGCTGAAGCTTCAGTTCTGTTTACAACCAAAGCCACAGTCCAACAGCTTTTTTATAAAGGGGGTGCAGCAAAACTGCTCTGTGGACACTAAGAGACAGCATCAGATACATGAATTTCCTGGGACGTGCACAGACAAACACTTAGAGGATTAGAGTCAAAGCTAGTGCATGTTAATGAAAGGATCTTTAGTCCTGAGGGTACACCTACAGTCTTTCAGGGATATTCCTATATTGACTGTACCACTATAGTTTTAAATAAATGAGGACCATTAGCTAATTGAACTAACGACCCTTGAAATGTATTAGTAGAAGAAAGCTGTGCCTTTTAATGGAGAACACTCATGAAAACAAAGCAAAGAATCAGGGAGCACAAATCTTTACTTAACAGCATAGGGCCTGTTGAGTAACTCAAGTGCTTTGTCCATCTGCAGCAAAAGCCTGCAGGATCAGGACCCTTCATGTGTAACAAAAAATACACACCCTTAAATTATTTTCCTAAGAGTTTATCAAGTGAACTGAGATAAGTATTTATAAATGCAAGGGCTTAAAAGAAGAGGATTATGGATATTCAGTGCTCTCAAAGGAAAACAAACTGCTTAAAATGTAAAAAATACATACTTAGCCTACAGTTAGTTCAAAGATTGGTTTGTGTAACTACACATAAGATGGATTTAAACACAGGTCCCCAGAGACTGCTAAACAAAACATCTCCACAAAGGCTGACCTTGCTGACTGTGCTTGATTTACGTGTTGATTTATAGGTTTTTGATTCTCCAGTGAAATATAAATCACTGTAATGCATGACATATTTCTGTATGCACTACTGACCTCTTCATCTGATGTTTGCTCGACTAAAAAAAGAGAGAATTCATAAAGCAATATGGATTGCAAAGAGCTTTTCTTTTTTTGCAAAGCTCAAACTGTAATTGATAAGACTAGATAGCTACAAACAGTTGTTAACCATATATCACAGTATCACAGTGTCATCACGGTTGGAAGAGACCTCACAGATCATCAAGTCCAACCCTTTACCACAGAGCCCAAGGCTAGACCATGGCACCAAGTGCCATGTCCAGTCCTGCCTTGAACAGCTCCAGGGACGGCGACTCCACCACCTCCCCGGGCAGCCCATTCCAGTGTCCAATGACTCTCTCAGTGAAGAACTTTCTCCTCACCTCCAGCCTAAATTTCCCCTGGCATAGCTTGAGGCTGTGTCCTCTTGTTCTGGTGCTGGCCACCTGAGAGAAGAGAGCAACCTCCTCCTGGCCACAACCACCCTTCAGGCAGTTGTAGACAGCAATAAGGTCTCCCCTGAGCCTTCTCCTCTCCAGGCTCTAATTAATTCTATCAATCAAAGTACACATGATTTGCAAGGAATTAAAAGAGTGGAAATCTTGGGTAACAGCAATTTAAAAATTTCTCTTTATTATTAAATCTCTAATTATCTAGGAACTCTTTTTTTTTGTGTGTGTTTCAAACTCTTTATTCTCTTGTCAGTGTCTTAGTCGTGTTGATGCACTTCCATCTAGAGAGAAAAAAACACAGCTCATTGCTCGATTATAGTCTGTGGATTTATGGAAGTTATTCTCTCCCATTAAGTCTGAAAGGAGAGGGTCTAAAGATTCTTGCAGATCCCAGGATCACTACTGCTATGTAAAGGAGTTTCCCCCTAGAAGTAATGCTGATCAAGATACAAGGAAAGAAATACAATACAGTTTACTTTCTGCTTTTTGTTGAATAAACATCCTGCTACTGTATCCTATCATAGAATCACAGAATCATAGAATCAACGAGGTTGGAAGAGACCTCCAAGATCATCCAGTCCAACCTAGCACCCAGCCCTAGCCAGTCAGCTAGACCATGGCACTAAGTGCCTCATCCAGGCTTTTCTTCAACACCTCCAGGACGGTGACTCCACCACCTCCCTGGGCAGCCCATTCCAATGCCAATCACTCTCTCTGCCAACAACTTCCTCCTAACATTCAGCCTACACTTTCCCCTGGCACAACTTGAGACTGTGTCCCCTTGTTCTGTTGCTGGTTGCCTGGCAGAAGAGACCAAGCCCCACCTGGCTACAGCCTCCCTTCAGGTAGTTGTAGACAGCAATGAGGTCCCCCCTGAGCCTCCTCTTCTCCAGGCTGCACACCCCCAGCTCCCTCAGCCTCTCCTCATAGGGTTTGTGTTCCAGGCCCCTCACCAGCTTTGTTGCCCTTCTCTGGACATGTTCCAGCACCTCAACATCTCTCTTGAATTGAGAGGCCCAGAACTGGACACAGCACTCAAGGTGTGGCCTAACCAGTGCTGAGTACAGGGGCAGAATAACCTCCCTTGTCCTACTGGCCACACTATTCTTGATCCAGGCCAGGATGTCATTGGCTCTCTTGGCCACCTGGGCACACTGCTGCCTCATCTTCAGCCTACTATCCACCAGTACCCCCAGGTCCCTTTCTTCCTGGCTGCTTTCCAGCCTGTAGTACTGCTTGGGGTTGTTGTGGCCAAAGTGCAGAACCCTGCACTTGGCCTTGTTCAATCTCATCCCATTGGCCTCTGCCCACCCATCCAGCCTGTCTAGGTCCCTCTGCAGGGCTCTCCTACCCTCCAACAGACCAACACCTGCTCCTAGCTTGATGTCATCTGCAAACTTACAGATGCAGGACTCAATCCCCTCGTCCAGATCATCAATAAAGACATTGAACAAGACTAGGCCCAGCACTGATCCTTGGGGAACACCACTAGTGGCTGGCTGCCAACTGGACAACTGAAAACATGTCCCAGCTCAGAAACAGTGGAAGAGAGTGGGGTTTTTTTTGTTAATCAAGCAACTGAAGAACAAAAAGCATAAATAACAATAAATTCTAGCAGATAAGAACAAAGGCTCCAAATAGTGACTGAAGGAAAAAAAATACTTGAACGGCAGCAATATCTTTAGAGAGGAATTGTTATGAAATTTCCAGGTCTAGAGCATGAAATTTTCCAGCCTAAAAAGAATGGCAGGGTCCTCTAATTGGTAGGGGTGTTAAGCTTTAGGTTTCTGTCAATGAAAAAGACATTACACAGTTATGTGTTTCAAAAGCTAAGGACCATACAGGATTGATATTAGCATGCGACAGAGAAGACCAGCAGAGATTAATACATACTGCAGCTATTAATGTTAATCTAGTAGTATCTCAGGTTTTTAATACAAGCATATTTTTTAATAGGAAACAGTCATGCTGAATTACCCAAATGTTCCTCTTTGTCATGGCCATGGAAAGGCTACGTGCCAAGGAAGATGTGCGAGTTAAGAGAAAGCTGCTGAGGATCAGTTACTGACTGAACCTTTCTCAGGAATATCCACCCTCTTGCTGGCAACAAGGCAGTCAGACAGCCATCCACGTGCCCATCTGCCATCAGCTATTCCTTTGAGAGACCTTTTGTACTTTAGGCCTTCATGACATTCCATGGCACTGTAAATTTTAAGCTTTAGATCTGCTGAGCAATGATATAAAAAAAGCGCAGATGTGATGCTTAGGAGCACTTTATACAGTAAAGCAGCACAGCATTTTAACATGAATTGCTAATTCAGTTCTCCATTTTAGGTAATATTTGCCAGTTATCACTGATTTATTTTACCTAGAACCTCTCTGAATCAAATAGACAAAGCAGAAGCCCCCTGGAAAAATACAATTACTGGGCTGACAAAAGTGACTAAGTTGGGTTACTCTCTAGCCACCTTTGTTGACTTAACTCAGTTTTCAGTTGCCAGTAGAGACAGCTGCTATGCTCTGCAATTTTCCTCTCCACTTGTCAGTCCTGCATGTATTATCAGCTCAGGAATGCAATAACTTCTCTCCTCTTATCCTTTCCCACCTTCTCCATCTAATTAATGCCAACCAGAATAAATGTGTCTTTGTGAACTAGTCAGACATAGTAGCGGCTGCCCCAGGTTGCTGCTCCAGCTGGTAGATTGTGCCCATTCATAGTCCACAAAGCAACCAAACAGGTTCAGCAACATACAATATCCAAGTATGACATGAAAAAAAACACCCCACAGATGGACAAAAAAGGCCTAGCAACCCACCTATGGGTGACTGCAAAGTAGCTTTTATGAATCTGCTGCAAATTCAAGAGCACAGTAATTTTTGTATAACAAAATGAGCAGACTCCATAGGTGGATGTAAGGATGCAAATGTCACATTTTCTCATCACCACTGTTTTCTGCTGGATCAGTCTGCTATTGTCTTCTGTTTGCATTTGTCTTAGCTGGGAAAATTCCCTAGCAGGATGTGAATTATCATTATCTCCCTTCCAGAAATGTTGAAGAGGTATTTTTATTACCTGAGATGTTGGAGAAAGAGTATATAGATACCTATATAGAAAAGTAGCTACAGTGTGCCAGCAATAACAATTTTGCAGCTGCTGGAGAAACTCAGAATAAACATAGTTGTTAGATCCTGTGAGACTGATGTGTTAAGAGCTTTGCACTGTGTTTTGCAGTATTTTCATCATGAGCACAAACAATAGTGCCAGAGCCATCATCTGCCATGGAGTCACACCTGGAATATGAATCTTACTTGGATCCATTTGCTCAATAAACAGATTTCTTGCCACTTCTTTTTCCATCTTCAAATAGGAGAAGACAACTTCCATGCTATCTAGTGCCACAGATTGGATGAGATGGATGGCATGGGGATGGTTATATATTTTGAAGAAACAGATCTGAGAAAGGGCAAATAGGGCAAGGGGGCAGGACAGGAGATACAGGTTGCTTAATTTAAGTTTCCTGTGTCAAAAGACTGATAGATGCATTCCTCTAGGCTGACTGAGAGCAGAACTTTCATTTTAGCCCTTGAAAAACTAGCCAAAATTTTAGCCAGCTCTTTAGGTTCTATCTAGAAAATGGAGTGAAACAGGCACTTCAGGATGTGATAAATCTTCCTCTAGAGACAGATGTTCACACCACATAGCATAAGTGTCCCTATGCAGTTAGCCATTTCTTCCACTGTTAACTCAGAAGCCAGTATAGCCAGTATGTCCTGGGTTCAGACAGCTAAATCAGAGAAGGAAGTATAACTGCCATGAACAGTTAGCTGATACCCAGTTTATACTGCTTCTTTCAAGGCTCATTCAGGTTCCTAGATTGCCACTAATAATGGATGGTCAGCATTCCTTCAATACTTTCACAAAGGCCAGACCTGCTTGCACCATGAAGAAATAGGCAGAGCTTGCTCCTCTGCATACCTCCTCTTTCCACTAACTTTGCAAATGCTCTTGGAAGACTTCCAGATGCAGAGGTGAGGGGAGATTCCATATTAATGACATAAAAATACACAAGCCTGGGCAAAAAATTAAGTCTGTTTTCAGCAGCTTACTTTAGCCTGATATTGAATAGTATTTAAAATACTGATTAAAGCAAATTAAGGCTCTCATTTCCAGCTCATAAGAAATCACTCTTGGGAAAAAAAAATCCCAACTCTCAGAAGCTGTCTTTTGTCTTTCAAGTCAATCAGCAACATGGCATATGTGAAAGGTCCATGTAAGAACACCTTCTTTGTTAATACTACTTAAATGGTATTTTCTGGAGTTCTTCCCTCCCCTAAACTATGGAAACTTGTAGAATATAAGGACAACTTTAAATCCCTACTAAAAGCCATGACAAGATTTTCTGTCCAAAATATATATACAAGCTACAAAAGATGAGGTGGCACCAGTAGAACCTTTCATAACTTCTAGCTCATTATAGTGATTATTCAGCAATAAACCAACAGAGTTCCTAAACCAAGAGACCAGATTCTGAAGTGTTATTCTGAGAAAGTCCCTATGTAAAACATCAAGTTTTGCTGTTACAAATGTGTAGAATAGTCTGCAGCTGTTTCATTGCAGCCTATTTCTCAGGCAGTAATGAAGAAGGAAAAAAGAAGTGAGTCTGTAGGAAATGAAGCTGATAGGCTTTGCTTTTCTTACCTATATTCCTAAATTTAGCTTTACATCATATTCTTAATTATCTCTGTTGGTAAGTTAGGCCTTCTGCTTGACAAGATATTATGTTTTCTTCCCAGCAGACAGAGAGAGGAGAGCAGTGTATGGCATGCTGCTTTGCTCTGTTAAAAATGTGTAGTCCTTAAGGACTCCATGTGTTTCAGCTAATCTGAAGTCAATCTTTTGGACCAAAATCTTCAGCAACACATTACTCTTTCTATTCGAGGAGCTGAGTACACCAGCCATTCAATAAAACATTCTCTGAGAAAGATCAGAAACCAACACATTTTCCTCCCATTAGCATGGATAAGATGTGCAAGAAAGCCCTAGAGATGGAGTATTTTAGCAGACACACATGAACAAGAAAGGCAGCAGCACTGCCATCATTTACTTTAATGTTTAATGCTGAAAGAAGATTTAATGCTATCCTCAGGAAACCTTCATTTGTATTTTCTCTGCCTTGATTTCTTAAGATCATTTAGTAGTAATAGGATGAAACAAAGAGAAATCTCTACAAAACAAACAAGCATGTAATATAGAGATATTATCTGCATATCAGAATTACCAGCAGGAGACATGGTGGGGGAAGGTATTTTTTAATCCGTATGCACATTAAAGAGCAAAGAGTTCATTATTCTGTCACCAATGCTAAGCTCCTTTGACACAAAGAATCTACTTGAAAAACAGCAGACACTGCATCTGAGCAGGCAGATTAGAAAGTCCACTGAGTAGTTCACCAGGAGCCTTGTTATCACTGCTAAGGTTATTATTTCAGCATAAACCCTGCCTCACTTACAAGATTCTGCCCTCCCCCCTCATTGCTGCTTTGACTGCACAATCTTGTTTTCTTTTAGAGCAGTGTTAGTGGGCTATCAGTCTCACATGGAACTCAGAGATTATTATTATTACTGGTGGAAGCTTTGTTCTTTTTCTTTTCTCTGCCTTGGGACTAGTCAAGTTTTCCCTCGCTTCCCCTCCTGCTTTTTGAAGTTCAGCTGCTCAAACATCAGCCATACATATATAAACCCTGCTCTTCTCCATCACCTAAACTCCATCCCCATAACTCAGTACATTAGCATCCAGAAGCAGTCACCTGGATGGGTGATTTTTAATCACTGTCTTGACTGCCAGGATTCAGCTATGGTCTGTTCGAGAAGTAGCTCTCACACAAGAGCCCCCTGAGGCACTGAACTGTAAACCTCTTTCTTCTGCTGTCTGCAGTGCTTGCTACGGTGCAAAAAGCTTTACTGATGGTTGCAATACATGGCTTCCATCCACACTTGTTACAGATATGGAACTAACTGGAAGAGTGTCTTTAAAAACTACAATAAAACTATCTTTTTCACAATGTAATAATGCAGGATGAGAAATATCCTTTCTATAAAGAGATCAAGGGAGTTTGTTGCATTTATTACTTCATCCTCTGTTTTAATCTTTGCCAGTATCAATTAACTTATTTGTTGTTGCAGGGTTTTACACTACTCTGACATTTCTATGACAACTTCAGAAGTAAACAGACTAATGAAGATGTTGATCTGTCAGCATGGATGGTTTCTGACCTGATGTCAACTAACATGCCACTTAGTCAGATTTTGCTATACTGATACCTTCAATAAACCCATGCAAACCATAGAATCAGACAAGTTGGAAGAGACCTCCAAGATCATCCAGTCCAACCTAGCACCCAGCCCTATCCGATCAACTAGACCATGGCACTAAGTGTCATCATCCAATCTTTTCTTGAACACCTCCAGGTACATGAACTCCACCACCTCCCTGGGCAACTCATTCCAGGGTCTCACCACTGTCCTGGTGAATAAAGGCAACTCATCCAGTGGGGATGAGGCCTCCACCACCTCCCTGGGCAACCCATTCCAGGGTCTCACCACTCTCCTGGTGAATAAAGGCAACTCAACCAGTGGAGAAGGTTTGACTGTAAAATTTCAGTAAATGTTTGTACTTCTTAAAAATAAGGAATTTTTTGGGTTTTCAGGTTTTTAAAGCCAGCTTTATACTCCATGTGTCTTTTACTGCAATTGTGTCAGTATGCCTCAAAATGTGTTCACAACTGTCAAGCTCAGCATTCTTGTTACTTGGGTGATGGTTTCATAAACAAGGAACCACTGAGACCAGTGAGCTCGATTTCAATTGTCACCTAAATCAGATTACAACTTAGCTTTTCAAAGGTGACTGGAAGACTGTAGACTAAACATCCAGCATCATTTACATTAAACCCCACAGGAGAAAACCATTTTGAACTCTTGAAGAAGAAAGGAAAGCTAACACTTCTTTCCACTGTGAGTTCATACTGGGACTTTAATTACACACAAAGAGCACAGAGTGCTCTGCTCTCTTTACCACTATTTTATTGTGGATTACCTTGATATGTTCAAGTGCTATTATGCATAAAAAACCCAACACCCAAAACTAAATGAAACCAAGCAAGCAAAAAAAAAATCCACAAGAAAAACAAACCAAAGAAAAAGCCCAACACCAAAATCATCTGCTATTAAGATCCATGCCTTTGCATTATGTTTGTGCTTGAGATTACAAAGTTAGAAGAATTAGCAGTTCCTGGAAGCTGAAGTACTAAAATGTGTCCTCATCTTCCTGAGTGCTAAGGTTCACAACTATCTTTGGGTGGACTGGACCCCTTGTATGAAATCAAGATGTGGTTTATAATTATGAACCAGGTAAACAACAAGGTATTATTAGCCTTTCTTTGGGTGTTACTTCTTTCTTTTGTGTGGAAATCTTAATCTATTACATACCTACATGGAAAAAGCAGCAACAACAACCACCACCAAAAAAAAAACCCACAAAACAATTGCTGCATGACTCAGTTACACAGTGAAAATGTCAAATTCAAATAGCTGACCACAATGCCTAGAATGATTTTCACTTCTAGAAACCAATAAAATAAATGACATTGTTCATGTTTCATACTTCAGTAACACGGAAAAGCATCTGACAATATTAGGCACACAATTATCCATGTGTATGCCAGCAGTAATGGTCTGAACAGTGAAAATCAGACATGAAATCTGAGCCCTCAATCATTGAGCAATGTTAACTTTTCAGCAGCACTTGGGTAACACTCTTGCCCTAAAAGAGTCAGACAAGGAAACCTTATGTCACATACCTTCATGTTGCATCGGAAACGTCGATACCTTACCATAATATTTCACATGCAGAGCAAAAGAGGGTTTAAAGGAATACACAGGGGAGAGGGGAGAATATAAACTATCCAAAGCATAATACTTCACCAACCACTTGAGATTCTCTGATAAATATCTTCCTTTGAGTCATACCAGTACTCAGAGGGCCACGAGGGCTTAAAAAGAAGATCTGTTCTGTCTAGTTTGAAGATAAATATCACCCTATGGTACCAGGGGGAGCATACCAGTTCTTAGCAATAGATTGTTTGGGAAAGATCTCTAGTACACTAAGTAGTGCTTGTTGTTAGGACTGAAGTTTTTTTAACACACAACCTTTTAAATAATTCTCACATAGATATTTACTATAGAACCAGAGATGCAATCTGCTTTCAACTTATGTATTTCAGAAAGAAATGTTTCTTTTGGGAAATGACATATTAAAAACACACCATTCAGATAAAGGGTAAGGAGTGTCTTTTTACTGTTAAAATTACTGAGCTGCCTCAGCTGCTTTGCTGAGATGCTTGGGAAGTGAAAAGGACTCACGTGATGGTAGCTGGCATCTGAAACAGGCTGACCTTACCATGACAAGTGGTTTGGAAATTGGTTAGCAGCACAATCAGGGAGAACGGGTCTGATGTTCATCTCTCTTCCCACCACAGGTCACAGCAATACAGACAAGCAGAAGCCTGACTATTACTACTCTCACAGCATGCAAGTCTGAAATAGGATTTAGAAAATTTACTTATAAGCTACTATTTTATTGCATTTAGCACAAATTATATTGAGAAATCTTCCCATGTCCTTTGTGGACTTGGATTCATTTGTGTTTATACACTACCACAAGGGATCAACTCCATTTCTGAGCTTAAGTCAAGCCTGTGAAAGTCACTCAGCAAGCCATAGGGGTGAGCCTTAGCCTCAGTGAAGGTAGAAGTATACCTACACCTTCAGCATGCCCAGTGTTAAACAGCCAGAAATCAAATTCACACTAAGTCTCTGAAACCTAAAGCAAGATAGGGCTGCCTGGGGCAACTGCACAACCAATGACCAGACTGCAGGTCATACCAATGTTTACTTGGCACTTCCTTAGCTAAGGAAAGATTTTTCTGTGGCAGTGAAAGAAACATGTAAAGAGGCAAAACACCCTGCACATTGTGTCCATCTAGTGTTTGGCCACAGTGTGGTTTCTCCAGCCTCTTTGAAGATGATCCACCTGGATGTATTCCCATGTAGCCTGCCTTAGGTAATCCTGCCTTGGCAGAGGGGTTGGACTAGATGATCTCTAGATGTCTGATGCAACCCAGACATTGTATGATTCTGTCAGTCTGGTCACACCACTAGACAGAAAACTGGACACAAGGCACATTGGTGAGTTTTAGCTGATTCATTTAAAGTTAAGAGCGTCCATGACAAACTAATAGTAGGGTTGGATTTCCAACAGGGAAGCAGTAAATGACTTTTGACACAACTCACAGTCTTTGCTACAGAAGAAAACATGGATTCAGAGACAGATTTGAGCTCCTAAATTGGGGATCTTTGATTTTCTGATGCAGTAGCCTGGACACATCTTGGAACAGTTTTGGTTCTGATATTGGGTTATAAAACAACAGGAAAAATGAAGGCAATTTTATTTTTATGCATTTATACATTTTCAAAAAGGCATACATATGTTTTTATATATCTGTCTTGGGTTCAAGTTGTTTGA